>NC_039367.1:11451024-11795286 GCF_003573695.1 Papaver somniferum | reverse complement strand
TCGATTATATTTTATATTTTCTAACACAACTTGGTAGCACTCTTCGTGCTTAAATTTTTTCCCATCGTTGCATTCCTTGAACCTCTTGTTAACTTCTTCAAGCTGTTAATGTTTTTAAAAACACTTAAGTACATGGGCGCTTATTAAATATTAGAAAACAATGGTTGGAAAAATCAAGAATGCTTACCTTCTTTTCAGGACCCCATCCAGTATGATATTCACCTTCAACTTCTGCCTCTTTTGCCGAAAATAACGCCACATCTTTACTTATTCCCTGATATCGTTTTTGCCAAGAACTCCAAGACCGCTCTGGATTATTAGGTAAATGAAGTTCAATATCATCCTTGATACGAGTCCACAACGTCGCCTCTGATTGATCAGCTCCAACACTAGAATCTTGAGATATAGATAAATGAATTTTACACACTGTTACATCTTCGATTGTCGTAAAATTTGGACCTCGTGCTACTCTTGGTGCCATTGTAAGCGAATCCGTGAAAATTTTCCAACTGATTTGAAAGCAGAAACAATATTTCTTCTTATTGGTGTGGATAGTTTGAAGTATTGGTCGTGGGAAAATGTCACAGGATCTCATGTGTATTTATAGGTGTTTCTTACGAAAAAACCGAAATGTCTTCCAAACTTTCCAACGTTCCAAATTATCCAACGTTCCATTTTCTTCAACGTTCCATTTTCTTCAACGTTCCATTTTCTTCAACGGTCGAATTACCAACGGTATAAAAAAATTTCAAAATCAATTTTGTCTAAGTTTTTTTTTTTTTTTTTTTTAAACTCAAGCTTGGGGCGTTAACTATATAAACGCCTGCCCTGGGGCGTTAACTATATCAACGCCGGGATGGGGCGTTAATTATATCACCGCCTGGCATGGGGCGTTAAATATATCACCGCCTGTCTGGGGCGTTAACTATATAAACGCCTGGCGTGAGGCGTTAACTATATCAACGCCTGAATGGGGCGTACACTTTATCAACGCCTGGCGTGGGGCGTACACTTTATCATTGCCTGGCGTGGGGCGTTAAGAATATCAACGCCGGGCTGGGGCGTTTGTATAATCTTCGTCTGAATGGGGCGTTCATTTTATTAACGCCTGACGTGGGGCGTAAACTTTATCAACGTCCCAACGGGCGAACATTTTATCAACGCCTGAACCGGGCGTAACTTATATACACGCCTCTTTATGGGGCGGTGACTTTACTTACGTTTGACAACAGGCGTAGATTATATATACGCCCGATGCCAAACGGTGATTATACCTCCGCTCCACTATATATAGTTTTGGTCTTGGTCCCAGACCAAATATGGTCTGTAATTTGGTTTTGGTCCAGATTTTAGTCTTTACTCCGTCCCGTTGCGTCTCGTCCCTGGATCATAATTATAGGTTTACTCGTCCATCGCAGTTGCTCTTAGGGTTTCAGTTTAGGGTTAGAGCACCATCGGCGATTGACAGATCAGCCTTGAAATGGGGATTTGAAGGTGAAATTGATTGAAGAGAGATTTATATATAGATGGAATCACTACGCTAGTAAAGAAATTAGAAGAGCAAGAAGCATCTGAGATGAAGGTGGTATTGTTGCTGCTGCTGTTGATTTAGAAGATGAACATGAACCTGGATCGAGTCAAAGAAGACATAGAAGATGAAGGTGGTATTGTTGTTAAAATGGGTTCCAATTCGAATTGATTTTGGAGAAGATTTGGGTTGCTGCAATCGATTAAGAGAGCTGAGCAGATGCTTCTGAATCTGAGATAGAGGAGTGGGTGTTGTTGATTGTGAAATTAAAACAGATGCAGATGGTTGAATTATAGGGAGATATTGGAGTAAATATAGTGTTGGTAGACTGCAGTTAGGGTTCAAACATGTTATTGGTGATGAACAGAGAAGAGATGGATCTGGTGTTGCTGCAGTTTACAAATCGAGAGTTCTTCATGGTGGTATGAGCAATTCATGAAGGAATGAAATTAGGGTTTTACGGTGGTGTATGGTCGTGGTGAGTAGCATTCCGAGTTGAAGCTGCAGATGAATGATTGCAGGTGACAGGTATTAGGTTGAGTTCAAAGACACATAGTTCGGATTAAAACAGCTTGGTATGAGATGAAGCTGTAATAATGAGGCAAGCAGAGAAACAAGAACATGAAATGGGTTTGTGCCTATGAATGACTGCAATTGCAGGTGGTGATGGAACTGATGATGCTGCAGTTGATCTAAAGAACATGGTGCCAGGAACATGGTGGTCTTGTTTGTGACAGGCAATTGCAGGTGGTGATGATATGAGCCATGGTTAAGTGATTCAGTGGGGTTAAGACTCAGCTGACATTTGCTATTTTTGAGAAGTAGGAGATACAACAGATTAGATGTATGCTTAGGAATTGATTGTAGTGAAGCTAGTGCTGTGTAGAAGAAGGAATTGATGAAGTTGTTATTGGTTTGACTTAACTGCTTGAAGTGAATGTTTGTTGCGGCTGTGTATGAAGCTACAGGCTACATGAGCTGAAGTTTTGAGATGTAACCGGTATATCTGAGTAATTAATGTTGAGACCGCTAGATGCTGCAGTTATGTGTCGTTGCAGTGGTAGTTTGGTTCTCTTTGAAGGGAGTGGTGATGTAGTATGCTGGAATGGAAGCTGTGAATCTGTGTGAGTTGTTGCCAGGATATTGCAGGTGAAATTAATGGAGGTGTGCAGCTGAAATGATTTAAACTGTGTTGGTTGTATGGATGAGTGTAAATCGCAGGCAAGGTTGAATTGGTTTGTTGTATGGATTGAAATTTAGATGAATGATTAGGAATTGATACAGGGGAGAATATCGCACCATGGTGGTGCATACGCTGAGCTTGAAACCAACATTCGCTCCATGAGCTTGAACAGATGAAGATAAGTCATTTACTGAGTCAAATCGCCAGAACTCATTGGATCGAACCAACTCTAAGGAAGGGTTCAATGGACTTTTTGCAACTGCCACGTGGGATATAACGGCAACTAACGGTTCGTTTACCGTTTTTCTTTGAATAAAACAGTCAAAAATGAGGGCTCTTTTGAAAAGTTCAAAAAAACGGGGACATTTTATCAAAATTCCCTAATAATTTTGTTAGGTCTGGATTAATATATGGAGTTTTTACTGGATACTTATATATAGATATAGATTAGGTTGCTATTCATGTTTAGATAAGTTAAACTGAAAAACATCATGACCATTATGCTACAGTAATAGTCATGTTTGACATTGTTGGAGTACAAAAATCTGAAGGTTGGTACTGAAAATGAAAGTAAACTCTTCTATGAGCAATCAAATCAATTACTACTTTTAAAGAATTAAATTAAACAAAAACATGGAAAATGAATATATGCTTGCAAGGATTCTTGACAGTAAGATGTACCAATTATCACTCTGTTTAGTCAACCAAAAGCAATCTAAATGCATAAACATACTCCTCAAACTACTTTTATATCAACGGCACCCACAAACCCATGATCATTGGTAAACAGTAATTATGCTATGCAAATCCACAAACTAAAATTCAAGGTAAATGTGCTAAGTAATTCCCCGAGGACATTGTGAAAACTGTGGAAAAGGGAGAAGGATTTCGTCCTGCATTTTTGAGAGGCTAGAACTTCGCATAAGATTTACACATTCACATAAATATATATTGTTTTATTTATTATCATGCTCCTATTCAGTTTCTCACTGGGGGTTGTTTAACATATTTAATTTGATATTTTCTTGCTTTCCTTAGCAACAGTTTAGATGCTATACTCAAAAGTAAAAAAAGAGAAAATAAAAAATAACATTGCCTGAATTTTCTAGGCACGTAGTGCGTGAAGAGATAGCTGAGTACGATGCCATAACTCCACATGATTTTACCGGCTTTAGCTCACGGTAGCGTTGGTGTTTCTAAATTAAGTTGGCTTAGTATTTATATATCTAATCACAGATGCTTCCAAGAGAAGTATGGATTAAATGTACAAATACTAACACAAACTTATTTAAGAGTGGTTCCTTCCCCTTTCCTACTACCGGGGCATAAAGCATCTTGTGGCGTATTCCATCTTTGAAAAACATCAACAATGAAATTTAGCAATAAAAATTCAAACTAACGTTCATTGTCCAACAACCAGCGAACCCTAACCCCTAACTTATACAAAAATATCATCTTATCCAAAAAAATTCAACACCTTTTTTAGTTTAACATTTTTTATAAACATGAGATATACGTAGTAATAGGAGTCAAACTTGCAGCAGGGACGGCTCCTGAAATCCATCCGGATGATATCGCACATGTCAAGTCTCAATGGAAGGCAAATCATACAAAAGAAACATCTTTTTTTTTCCTGGCAGCAATTTTGCCTTGTCTAACACTAAGTGACCCAAAACAGGAGCATCAGTCTACGTAATATAGGAGGCTTGCAGTCTAATTAAGAAAGTTAAATAGCTAGTGTGTCCATCTCTAAAATCCGGATTCACTGCCAAGCACTCTAACAAAGCCTATGCAAGTTAAATCAAATGCGGAGAACACGACTTTAATCCACCCAAGTATATAATCATTAAAGTCACAAAAATATTCTAACACAAAAAACCATCTCAAGAAACAAACACTCAGTCTGAAGAGTAGTAAAAGAGACGTTTAGGTGCGGCATAAAGAGAATTGAAGAAATCAGAGATTAATGGTCTTTGGGCAGGCCTGAATTTACCATACCAAATGAGATTAACATAGATTTGACCTGAAAGAAGTGGGCAGTTGTGATAATCTAATGGAGTTCGGTATTAGACTAACTCATTAAGCTTTCTACCTGTGGCTGAAGAGTAATGGAACAGATAAACAAGCAAAGGTTGTGTAGAATACAATAGTTACGGACATCATCTTGGACATCAGCTGTTCAGATAGAGACGTAAGAACCCAAAAAAAAAGAGCACTGAAAAGTGACAGAACCAAATAATAAGAGAATCAACCACATATGGATCTGCAAAATTATATAAAAAAACATTAGGTTCCGAATCGAAGTTTGTAGAAAGAGATTAATTAAACCTAAGCTTCTACTCTAATTCTGAAGTTGAACTCATGCCTGTTGAAATTTATCTCTTTAGTTCTGTTTTTTTAATTGTGCTTCTACTTCTTCTTCCTCCTCGAGTTACATCAACCATCACGAAACCAATGAATGAAACCAATCTTACTCGTATCGCTTCTTTCCAATCTTCTCGGCATCACACTATGTCCTAGTGCTCGGAACAAAACCTAACAGACCATGGTTTTCCAGCGTTGAGAACTTGGTTGGAGCGGATGGTCGCAACATGTCCTTTAGCTTATGGTTAACTTAGAGGGGGCCGCGACATAATCTCTACCGTCCAACCTAGAATTGATCTCAGCCGTATTTTATCCATCATAGATACCACCTTTCCTTAGAACCATAATATTGGGCATACCAAAAACTTTATAGGCATACAAAGTCATTTTCCTAACCAGGGTGTATTGATAAGGGGTGTCTAATGGGTATGCAATGACCTATACACCCTTAAACACTTCGATAATATTGATTTATAGGCTTTAGGTTCGGCTGACTCGTGTTGATGAGTTATCAGCCGAACTTCCCGTTGTAGACTGAATTCTTTCGATCTTGTTTTGATCATAACTTCTTCGTCCAATGTCGGAATGACCTCATTCTTGTTGTGTTATCTTCGTATTTTCATTCTCTTGAAGATGAAGATAAAATCTACTTGATTTTAGTGGGTTAAAATCTACGATTTTCATTATATAAGCTGAACCATTAACATTTTTTATTCCTGAACTCTCAGGAAAAGGTTCGGCTTACATCTATGAGCCGAACCAACCCATTGATGAACAGTTAGGCTTACATCTATGAGCCGAACCTCACATAATTTTTCTTCCAGATCACACAGGACTAGGTTCGGCTCATTATGATATTTTTAAACAAGCCGAACTAGTTGGTTCGGCTCATAACAATAACACTTTCAGCTTGCCGAACTGTTCATTAGTTGTCAATATCCAGGTTTCAGATCAAGGTTCGGCGCATAATTTAGGTGAGTTGTGAGCCGAACCTAGGTTCGGCGCATAATATAGTTGCGTTGTGAGCCGAACCTAAGTTCGGCGCATAATGTTGTTGTTTTTTAAGCCGAACGGTTCTTCAAATTTTCAGCCTGAAAGTGTATATGAACAGTTCGGCTGATACGATTTTCATTATATAAGCCGAACCATTAACATTTTTTATTCCAGAACTCTCAGGAATAGGTTCGGCTTTCTAGGAAAATTTTATACAAGACGAACTAGTGTCTAGAAAATGTTCGGCGCATACCTAAACAGTTTCAGCTAGCCGAACTGTTCATAAAGGGATCGGTTCGGCTCATAAATGTAAGTCGAACCTTTTCATCCTCCAATGGTTTGGGAACCATTGGTGTAGTTGATGTGCATTTTCCTAGGTTTTTTAGATGATATATGACCCTCCTCATCCTCCATTGAATCAAGAATTAGAATTTTCTCACTTTCTCCTTCTCTTTCTCTCCTTCTTAACCAAACCAAAACTTTGATTTTTTTCCTCAAATTTTTCATCTAAACAACTCTTATAATTCTGAAAATTATTTTAATCACTAAACAAAATATTTAATCACTAATCAAGATTATTAACACTAATACGTAAAGGGCAGATTTGCCATTAAAAAAAAATTTGGGTTAAGGGGTTATCTGATTTTGCTATTTCACAACCTTTTTTGTCTTCGTTCAGTATGCCTTGGAAGATTTTGGTATGCCCAATATTATGGTTCTTTCCTTAGAACATTGATCTAAAGCAACAATAACAAATAACTCGGGGAATCCATTATTTAGGTAGCATTCCTGGGTCATGCGCTCGAGTCTTGGCAAACGGGCTCTTTTTCTAGAATAACCAAAAGAGATACAAAGACGTCTGTGAAATTTGGGCTGGACTGCTTGGGGGATGAGCGGAGCGGTGCATGCAAAAACTAAAAAAATACAATGGAAATGGGTCTGGGCTTTGGGAGGAAAGTGTGCACCCTAAGGTCAAAAAGGCGCATGATATAGTCGAGCCTGGTGCGATTGCACACCCCACACTGCCTCAGGCCTGACTCTGTGGGTGGAAACACACACTATCAGTCTCTCCTTGTTTTGAAAGAGAGAGTTATCAATCCCAGTGTTCTTATTGAGGTAAAAAAAATATTATAAACATTGCTCGCATAAATTTCATATATAATCCTTCCGTTCCATAAAAAGTGGGTGTTTTAGAATTGGCATAACTCTTAAGATAAAGAAGGGAGAGATGGGTTTTCCTATTTTGTCCTTATTAATCCCTGTGTGTTAAAATCTCGAATTCATATATCACACAAACTAAAAGATGGATATTTGTAAACACTGCAATGTTAAAAATCTTTTTTAAAGAACTGCACAACGAATATAAACATCACTATTAAATTTTTTATATTTCTTAAAGTAAACGCTTTGGTATTGCTTTTCTTGGCTGAATTTGAAAAATATAGCTAAGCCAAGAGAAGATAAAATGAAAAACAAATATGAGTCTTGGCTAACTTGAGGTGGAAAACAAGTGTCCGTTTAAATAGTACTTGGCGGAAACTCAATTCAAAGAGTCAGCCTAGCAGTTTAAACACCAATTCTCATTGTTTTCTTTAACTTGATCATAAACTTCAATCAGAGTTTCAATAATCCAACATTTTTTACTTTGATTACTATTTACTACTTTACAGTTATCTTTAATTTGCTTTTCAAAACCCTTTTCGTTTATTGGAAAACATTCAAACCAAATGGATTTAGACGGATGCGAAGTCCTCTCTAATGATGGATTAAAGCTAAGAACTATTTGAAAAATTAGAAATACCCAATTTTTTTTTTTTTTAAAAAGTGTCGCACTAACTGAGATGATTAAATTTTGAAAAGTTACCAACATCTAGCGAATCAAATATGTGGCAAAATTTACTCGGTCTTTTTGCTAAAATATGGTAAGTTATCTTTGAAACTTTAGAATATATATGAATTAATTGATAATGAAGGAAGATTATATAAAAGGAAAAATAAAAAAATCACCCAACGAGACTAGAAAATAGACGACCAAGAACGAGTATGAGAGGAATGTGAGGAAAATAAAGGTCAAACAAATATTTAAACTATAGTGTTTCCGCCTGAATATAGGTGGAAACCAAGTAACCCCCGGGAACCAGGTTTCCACAACAAATGGGTACCGTGCTGCGAACTAAATCATGGATTAATTAACTACCACAATCTAGCAGATTTTGCTACCATAATGGTTTCCTGTCGCTAGACTATGCCGAATTTCATTAACGAAACAAACCATAAGGCTTGATCTTAGAAAAAAATTCAACAATACTAGTTGTTATTTAGAAATTATTTGAAAAATAACATATAAATATGAAAACACTCACTTTTTATGGGACAACAAAATAAAAATAACAAAGGACAAAAAAAAACTATTTCAGTTTTTCTTCATATCAACAGAACGAATGAACTCAAACTCCTTGTTTGCAAGAGACCAAGTGAACAAACTGTAATTTCCCTACTAACCATAACCAAAGTATTGCTAACCTTATCGGGAAGGACTCTCGCATTCCTTTCTTGCCAAACGATCCAAATGATAGATACAAAATTAAATTCTAAACAGGAGCTCTAGCTTTACTATTTTGCGACAAGTGCCAAAATTAAGCATCTATTATTATAAAATCCATCTCCGATGATATTTAGACATATATCCCCGGTTGTCATTTAATTTAGTTTTAATTTTTATAAAAATTGGTAAAGAAAGAATTAGATATTCTTTTTTCAAAAGCATTTTAAAAATTATGATACTGGCTTGAATAAGAACTCTAATCCAAATAAATTAAATATTTTTTGTCAAATCAGCACATGCTTTAACCTTATACTAACTTTTATCATTGTTCATATTTCAACTTTGAAGCTTAGCCATGTCAGCTTGATTTAAGAAATAACTTTTATCCTAATTCAACATTGAATCACGAAAGCGCCTAATGGTCTGGCATAAAATACTGAAAGTCTGTAACGGCTGAATTTTAACATTTACGATGGCTCGGAATAGATGCGTTCAATGGCTGCGCGTAAATAGCATAACCATTAGATTTTAACTCATAAAACGAATTTAATGGATCAGATTCAACGTCCCAAAAAATAAAATTTTGTTTCGACAAATTATTTTGCACCCCAAAGTTATTGATAAATCTCCAATGACATCTAAAAAATACTTTCCACTCTTGGATACGGCCGTAATTATCAAATGAAAATCTTATAAATTTTTATTGAGAGGTGAGAATTTAGTAATTTCCATTTATATATATATATATATTATATCACCTCGGGGAATTAGGTACTTTATATCCGAATGTGATTGGCTAGTGTTATCAGCTGAGTTAAGAGCATCTTCAACGGTGGATGTAAATTCATATTTTTTTCACCACACGCATGATTTTAGACCCCCATTTAGCATAATCTATCTCCAATAGTTGGGTACTACAAAATTAGGAGGGATCAAATACTAAATACAAAGGTGTTAAAGAAAGTCTTAACTACACCTTCAGATTCACTTCCATATCATATTTTTCTTAATATTTTTTTAATAATAATTTAAAATATAGATAAACGGTTAAGATTTTATCACAAAGTGTTTGTGTGGATTAATTTTTATACTACTCGAGATAATTTATTAGCTATGAGGTATTATATTATATTGTATTATATTCACTGCTCGTGTAAACTCTCCTAAATAAAGATCTTAATAAGACTTCCACCACCCACTATGTTAGAGATGCTGTAAGCAAATTAGCAAACCCCGTTCAAGTGCTTGACAATACGAAAAAGAGGATGGGAGCGGGGAGCCCAAATGCCCATTATAACTGCACTGCTGGATAAGATACCTAGAGTCACCCTCACTGGCGCAACCTTGTCCTGCAAATGCATGTTGGTAAATCCATATTGTTTCCCTTAATTTTTGTCCGACTTCACTTTGTTTTACATGCTAATCAGAAAATAAACAAAAGATGGCCGACTTTGAAGTCGTTATTTCTCCAGCTTGACAACAAAAACTCACTATCAAAGAAGACGGGTCTAATATGCCAACTTAAGGTCGACAATAATACTTTATCGATATGCAACTTTCTAAGTGGTTGATAACTCTCACAGTGTGATGGGAAAAGAAATACTTTTATCTCCGGTGTTTAAGTCGAAGTCTCCAGTGATTTGCGACATTAAGTTGTTGATGTTATTGCCTACCCACTGTCTATTAATATTACGATCCAAAGAAATAGAAGTTAAACTTAAAGCCAAAAAGTTTTATCTGGATATTGTAGTGTTCCAAGTGTTTGTCTCAAAATGATTAATTGTTTCTTCCTTATAATTGAATCTCCTTCCTATTTGCTCTGCATGGATTCTCCTGGTCAGCTTTATTATTTGGAAAGAATCTAATTCTAACTCCAGTTTGCTTTCCAACACAGCTGCCCACTTGAATGCTTCCTGAGCAGTTTTTCAATGAACTTTTAGGTGGCTTCCTTGAAGGTGCCCGAAACCCCTGGTTCCTTTGCACTCTTTTGTAAAATCTGTTAAAATTAGTTTTATCTCATAATTATCGAGAGCACTATTGTATTGAACTTTCATATTGGTTTTTGGGGGTGAATTGTTGCGGAGTTATCCATTGAATTCTATATTCTTGTTCTCTACTTCTTCTCCAATGTACCTGTATGCATGTAATTACCTTTATTTCTAGAATTTGTATCCATGCTTGTGTTTATGTGGTGAATGATTTTCCTGGCAGTGTTGGTGTCTGAGGCTTTTGTTTTGCTAAAAGACACCTCGCATCTTGTCATGTACCCGTGGAATTTTATCAGCAGTTTATTTTTTGTAAGGGTAGTTTAGTGAGAATTTAAGAATAATTAAATTAGGGTAAAATTCCTTGAGTTTCACAATAAGTGAATAATGTAATAATGGCTGTGAGATACAATTATTTTAGGCGATAGTATTTAAGTATAATCGTCTGTATGAACTTGGCAGTTAATGAAGAAACCCTATTTTTATTTTGGAAGATTTCAGGTTTTATTCTCAGAGAGAAGGTAGCTTGGTACCAAAATTCTTTTGTCTTGTACTGATACGATACAGTTGCTATCCGATTCATTTCTAGGAACCTGTATCAATGATGCTAGGTGAGAATCCAACTATAAGAGATATTCTCGGGATTGCTCAGGAAAACTCCAATGACATCTCTACTCTTAAACAACGATTGGATGATGAATCAGCTGCTCTGGATGCTGCTGAAACTCGCATAAATGCAAATTTTTTGTTTCTTTTAAAGAAATGGGTATTACTCCACCATACCAGACTGAGGTTTCAGATCAAATCATAGATTCCGGTTCAGTTTCTGGTTCTAAAACCCATTCAGTTCAGGGGGTGAATGGATTTCATGATCTTTTTAATACTTCTTTTAGTAAGTTTTCTTGTATTCCTTGATTGATGGCACAAATCCAAGGGGTTGGACTCAAAATGTGAAAGGTATTTTTCGTTCATAATTTTGTTGATGTTATTATTCACTTTGATTCTAAAGTTGATCCATGGTTTTAGAATTATCAACAGGGTAAACTTAGTATGTCTTGGGATACATTAGTCAATGATTTACGTGTTAGATGTGAGGATATAGCTAATGATGATTATGTTGGTAGTTTTAAGAAGTTGTCTCAAATTATTACTGTGGAGGAATACTATAATAGATTTGGACACTTTAAAGCATACAATGAGGCTAATAATCCTACTCTTCCTGAGAGTTTTTATATTCTAAGTTTTATTAACGGCTTAAAAAATGAAATTCGTACTACCATGCAAATGTTTAAATCAGAAGATACTTCTAGAGTCTTCTACTTAGCCAGAATGCAACAAGCCTTAGTTGGTACTTCTTTTAAGCAAGTAAACAATCCTTCTCGACCTTTTTATCCGATTCTTATTTTTATTCCTCACAATTCTTGAACAGTCAGACCCTTCTTTTTTTCTTTTTTCTAATTACAATAAACCTTTTGTTTCTTCTACTACACTTATTGCCACTCATCCCACTAAAACCACTAAATTTGATTCACCACTTCCACCTATTAAGAAACTCACCTCATCAAATGAAAGATCGCAGGGAGAAAGGTCTATGCTATTATTGTGATGAGTTTTAGAGACCGACCCTTATGTACAAGTCTTAGTAATTATTTATGCCCATTGCTACTGATGAGGATGTAAGTGACCAGGGTGACTTGTCACCAGAGGAAGTTCTGACAAACTCTCCATCTAGTAGTGACACTACCGTAGAAATATCATTATATGATCGAATATGATACCTTACCCACGACACTATTCGTATTTCTGACGGTATCAACAAATACCCCATCATGATCTTGACAAACACGGGAAGTACTCATAGTTTTATAGGTTCTCACATTACAGATAAACTTAATTAGTCTTCATGTGTCTCTTACAGGTCACATATTTTTTACTATTATAAATGGAGATAACATTTTCAGCAATGACATGCGTGAAAATCTTCACCGGAAAATGCAAGGATTTCATTGCTCTATTGAACTACGAGCTCTTCCACCTGGCGGCTGTGACATGATACTCGGTGTCGATTGGTTACGCCAACTCGGTGATGTACTTTTAAACTTTGCTCATCTCATAATTTCATTTGTGCATTATGGGTGTCAGATAACACTCCATGGAAGCTCTTATAAACCCTCTCTCGGTCTCATTAGTGGAACTCTTTTTTAGAAATTTATTAAGAGTAAATCCCCTGCATTGATTGGCAGTTTTTTTTTTCCACTAATTCAACTACAGTATATCCCATTTCAAGTAAAATTTATACCTTACTAGAGTCGTTTGCAGATGTTTTTGATGAACCAACCAAACTGCTACCTTCCAGAACTTTGGACCATAAAATTTCACTCGAACCCATACATCGCGGAGACCTTACAAATGCTCGTATATTCATAAATATATGGTTGAGAAACTTGTGCAGGACATGCTCTCTACAGGGTTAATACAACATAGTCATAATTAATTTGCTTCTCTTATACTTTTAGTCAAGAAAAAGGATGCTACGTGGAGATTTTATGTCGATTATCACAAGCTGAATGAATTGACTATAAAGATAAGTTTCCTATTCATATAATAGATGAATTACTAGATGAGTTGATTGGTGCAAAGATATTTTCCAAGATTGATTTATGTTCTGGCTACCATCAAATTCGATGCACCAGATATTCTGAAAACTGTTTTTGCGCTCACCATAACCATTATGAGTTTCGAGTAATGCCATTTGGCCTTACTAACGCTCATGCAACATTCCGATACTTATGAATGAAGTTCTTCAGCCATTTCTCCGAAAATTTGTTCTTGTGTTTTTTGACGATATTCTTGTTTATAGCTCATCTATTGCAGATCGTCTGGAACATCTTCGGTCCTTACTGCGGAAACATTCATTGTTTGCTAAGAGGTCCAAATTCACATTTGCTCAACCTCAGCACTTGGGACACTTAATCACTGTTGATGGTCTAACGACACATCCTGACGACGTTGCTTCTATGCAAAGTTGGCCTCAACCAAAGATATTAAAATTAAATAGTTTAAGGCCTTACGGGCTCCTGTCGAAAGGTCATTAAAGGTTATAACACCATTTGTAAGCCTCCAAAAATATGTTGAAGAAGGATTTTTTTTCTTTTGGAATGATGATCCAACTGCATATTTCTCTCCGACCAAGTCTGCGATGAGTTCTTTTAGAGCACTGCTCAGTTGAACCCAAAAGTTTTGCTATCTCAATCTCGTTGTCAATGTTAGCTGATCAAAACTATATCTTGATTTCTAGTCTACTAATTCAAGTTTCAGACATGTTAGAATTGTAGTTGAGTATCAGAGATCACCCTTGAAGACTGAAGATCGACGAAGACATTTGGGGAACCTCTGTATCAGGTATGTAAAGACCGAACCATTCGATTTTACTCACTATACAATCATTCTATCTATTAAAACTATGTCGTATGACTTAAAGTAGATTCACCAAAAAGATGTTTCCAGTAAAGCTTGTCTTGTGAAAATTTTCGAAATATAATTTAGCGATTAGATGTTCAAAGGTCCTTAACAATATTATTTCTATGAATTAATTTGTATATCAGTTGAAAATTGCCCAATCAAATGATTATATCACTTGGGAATGTTTCAAACATCATAAGAGAGAAATATGAACTTACAGGAATTTCTACTCAGGGTAGGTTGGCGAACTCAATTTTCAAACCATAGATATCTGAGATACATAAATACAGGAAGGTTGGCTAACCATTTCGCAAACCACAAGTTCAGTTGGCAACAGTACACGAACCCGGTTGGCGAACCATGGTCAGCTGATTTTATAGGTTGGATAAATTGTCCAGTTTTTGGCGAACCCAGTTCACGAACCGTGGTCAACTGAGATCGGTAGTATAATAGGGAACCACGTTCACTAAACGTATCACCCTGACTCGTGAACAAACCCTACAGTAGGAAAACCGTTGTACCAACTGTCCCGACAATGTTTATCAAATTTTTAAAGACTTATTATTTTAATATGTTTAGCAATGCTAGAACTCTCTTAAACAATTCTAAGAATTCATTGATCACTTAAACATTTATGTGTGTGAACTATGATTAATTTCTTAGGTGTCTAAATGAACATCAAATAGATTGTAGTTCTTTGGCTAACTTACCAAACCAAATAATCATTGTACATGGTTCAGTAACCGAGCCTATGTATGTAGTCTTTTATTGTAGTTTGAAAATATAATTTTTTTTCTTGATTCTCAAGTTATCTTAGCATGAATTCTAAGCTAACCATGGTCTTTGAAAACTATAAATAAAGCATCTTTGTCAACCGAAAAATTTAATCCCTGACACCTTGTATCCTAGTTGATTCTAGAGTCGCCTCTGTTGACCTTTTAGGTCTACGACTAAAAAGTCTTCGCTTTGAGATTCGTGAAGCTAGGTCCAACTATCTTTACCTTGATAGTTCGTGTATCCCGATCTTGCTTTCTGTTATCGAGGTTTTCGTAATCTCTTTCAGGGAAGATAGATAATAATTGCAAAGTTCTTAGTCTCAGACTTTCTGATTCCTCAAGATAGATATTTAAAGACTGATCTTAGTAGGTCTTTCGATGATTGTTCTTGAGAGGTGGTTAAGAATCTATGATGCTCTTTGGGAGTCGTAAGTTTAGTATTTATGAGGTTTGCTAGCTTGTCTATTGCATACAGATTTCCACACCTTGATCTTTGATCTAAACCAAAATCAAAGTAGGCTTATTTGTTAGAGGCAGATTGGTATCAAAAGTCTTCACTTCGGCTGAAGCAATTCTTAGGCTGTAAAGGACGTAAGTTAAGGGAATGAAGTGCGTAGAACCTTGCGAGGTTCAAGAGACGTAAGGAGCGCGACTGTAGCTGAATCGCTTTGAGGGTGGATTCAGTCTCAACTATATTCCGGTCCGATGTCTGATAGTAGGCTAGTGTCTGTAGCGGCTTAATACAATGTGGTGTTCGATCTGGATGAGGTCCCGTGTTTTTTCTGCTATTGCGGTTTCCTTGTTAACAAAATTTCTGGTGTTTTGTGTTTCTCATTTTTTGCATTATATTGTTTATCTTTACAATTAGATTTACACAAGTTTGTACGTATTCAATCTAAGTAGATACGTCCGCTTAATTATAATCGATTACGAGACTAGTTTCTTGCAGAATTCGTATCTTGAAAGATAGATAACAAGTTTAATCACTTGGAAGAATTCTGATTGAATTATTTGGATACGATTAGTTTGATCTGTGATATTGATTTTTGATATTTTCCAAGTATTCTGCTTAACAATCAGGTTCACGGACCTAGTGCCTATATAAATACTGAATGAGTAGAGGTTGATATATTAACTTTATATACATATTTTCAAGGATCATTAAGTTGGTTTACTTGCGATTATATTAATTTTTGTCTGTATAGGTTGCCGAACGAAAAAGTTTGGTGTATTTGGTATCCTCTACATTTTCAATTGGTATCAGAGTAGGTAAACATTGTTGACCTAATAAGTCTGTGTTTTTATTGATCTTTTTAAAAAAAAATATTATGTGTGGAATAACTTTGGAAGGTTTTATTTTTTTTCACCTATAACGTACACCAGAGTTTGTTTGAATTTCTTCAGAAACTCCTTTGTAGAAAATCACCATCGATTTGTTTAGAAAGTCGCAATTCCATTGAGACCTCCAATCTCGGAACTAAGTCTAAAGAATTCAAAGAAAAAATTATTGCTCCTCAGGCAAGAGTTAAAGTCGAGGATACTTCTGCCAAGAGTGTCAGATTACGCAGTCTTAAAAATTGTCTACCAATCTTTTTAAGGAATGCAACAACGAAAGATCTATAACGAATATCTCTTCTTAGCTATAAGAGATACTCTTGAATTCTTGCACTGGCTTGTTGTAATCATGAACAAAGATGATTCCTAGCATTGTTCGTACTCTAACAAGTTGTGTTTCAATTATGGACAATCTGGACATGTCAAAAAATCTTATGCTTTCCCTAAAAGGAAAACTATCAAGATGGTGACAACTTCCACTTGTCAAGAAACCAAACATGTTTATCACTTCAAGAGGAGGAATGATTTTAATAACAACTGCATGATCAAGAATTCTAATTGTTTTGATTATTCCTCAGGTACAAGAGATAACGACTATCATTCTGAGATGATTCGTGAGCATCTTGTTGCTCACACAACTTCGTTGTACTAAGAAGTAGAATCACCCATCTGTATATAGCTTGAGTTGGGGCAAGTATCAGATAAATAATTGCTCGTGTGGTTGCTTTTACCATGATCACTCACATTTCCTCGTCAACATCTTTTGTTATTTATGAATACCTTATGGATAATTTTAATGGATATTTTTTAAGTTGAGTTTTACTCCATATTAATAAATTTTTCCATACATGGGTAAAATTGTTAGTGTTAGAGCATTGCTCGGTCGAACTCGCATGCGTTGCTATCTCAAGCATGTTTGTCAATGTTAGTGATCAAATCTATAAGTCTCGATTTCTAGCCTATTTATAGATGTCTTGGACTAGGACATAGATAGTGTAGTTGAGCTTAGATCTCTCAACGTTCATCTCTTGAAGACGAAGAACTACTAAGGGGATCTTGTGGAACTTCTTCGACAAAAAGTATGTGGATACTTGAACTCATCTATCACTTGGAAAGTCTATTTCTACTATCTCCTATATTGAGACATAAGTCGTGTTACGATATAGTTTTCTCTATACACATTTGAGATTTCGAGCTGATATATCTCGCTTACGTATTTCTCGAAATATGTGTTGGTAAGCTTTCGCTTCGACCAAGTTCATCTTATATCATGAGAAAATGGCCGAGTAACATCTTACATGGTTTGTGTGATACAATCATTTGATGAAGGCTTGGAATGTTTCGATAATGATTATTTCTGTATCTTGAAAATTGCTTTGATGCTAATAGTGTGTGAAAACGACCATTTTCGTTATAGAAGAATGTTTCAATGATTGAAATAAAGAGTTGATGATGTAACCATCTTTGGATATAAGCATATATAGTGTGTTCGCACATTAGTGTATAAATCCATAAACCGGAAGCCAAAAGTATGCATATGTGTGTATACGAAATTGGTGAAGGAGACAGGTTAAGTATGCGTACCCGTACGCATACTAGCGGAAGTTCTCGAACCGAGAATTTATGCTGAGTTTGGTTTTAACAAACTCTTAACTAGTCACGTTCGAAAACTTCTGCCAGTTTGGAAACTTTACAAACTCAAAACTGGTTGCTTAAGTACGCATACTTAAGCCGGTTACTTTGTTAAATCGGTCAGTTGATGGACTTAAACATTTAAATCATAAGGAATGCAATCTTTGCAAACCGTGGCTATAATGTCCATGATTGATTCAAGTTAATCAAACCAATTTGGTTTCAATTGTGTCTTTTAAACATTTGAACAACTTTTTAACTAGTTTCTTTTGAGTCATTTGAACTAGTTATGGTTAAGATGAATAAAGTTGATATGATAGTAATCATATGGCTAACCTCGGTTAACTATTTGTGAACCAACCTGGTGTACACGTTTAGGTACGGTTACATAAACCTAAATGAGGGTACATTTGATTTGTGTGTAACAAGCTACGTTCGATCCAGCGGTTGAAACATATTAGCTTGGTTGAATCAGGTTTTTCATCTAACGGTGATTATTGAATGCTTTGTTACTAAGGTAACTTAGATTACAAACCCTGATTTGAAAACTATATAAAGGAGAACTCTAGCAACTGGGAAAACTAATCCCCACGCCTCATGTGTGTTACTAGTTGCATAACTAGATTCGATTATCCTTTAACCTTAGGTTTCTTCTCGAGACCCTGTAGGTTAACGACTCGAATACTTCATTGGGATTGTGAAGCCAAACCCAACTATTATCTTTGTAGTTGCGTAATTTGATCTTGCTGTTTTTATTGTGTGAGTGCAATTGAAATTATTGGCTAGAGATTTTATATCTCCGATAGGCAAGATAGAAAAGTAATCACAAACAAACTTCGTTTCATCGTTTATAATTCCATAATAACTTGTTTCGCTAGTCGATTAAGTTTATTGTGAGGTGATTGACAGTACTAGGCTGTTCTTCGGGAACTTAAGTCCGGGTTATCAATTGGTTCCTGTTCACCTTGATTTATCAAAAGACGGAAAAAAAACTCTTGGGTGTTTTTGTGGGAGACATATTTATTCAATCCTATATACTTTTTTGTGTGAGACAGATTTGTCTATCAAGTCTTCGACTTTGGGTCGTAGCAACTCTTAATTGTTGGTGAGATCAGCTAAGGGAATCAAGTGCGTAGTTGTTGATGGTGGTTTTAGGTTCGGGGTCAAAATCGTAAAACCCTATATTTAGCGTCGTGATCCTGCAAAGGAATAAAGGCCATTTGAAAGTGATGAATACTCAAACCTCTTTTTACACATATATTGAACAACTCAGTATATATGAAATTCATTCAGAATGGTGCGTGCAAAATCAATCCCAAATATTCTGTGAATTTTGTTAGCATTATTAATTAATACATTATTTGCCTAGTATTTTCCGTGCTATATTCTCAGCCGAACTCTCATTATTGACATGACATGACGATTGAGTGTTCACTCTAAGCAGAGTATCATGAATCTCCCGAAGTGCCAATATAGAGATGTGCATGAAATACCCACACATGCTACATCACTCTCTGATAGAGAGAGTCTCGCATCGACACGCTTTGGTTATCCAGATCGAGCATGCTTAATTTCCTTAAGGGAAATATAGACTGTCCATATCAGTCTCAGAAACGATCGCGGCCACACAAGTTGGCCCCACAATTTAACAAGCCTAGCCAAACCCTGTCAAGAATAGGCTATTGTCGTGATGACCACCAGCGGGTCCACTTATGCTCTAGCCGGCCGGACATCACATGAACTCCTCCTGGTACCGTTAAACGCCAACCCTAAATAGGGTGGCCGTGCTGCTTTGAAGAGTTTTGTTCGAACAATAGACTGTCCAGCGCAGTCTTAAAACGATCACGACCGTCCAACTTCGCCAACCTGGTTGGACGACTTAGATCGCACCATGAACGATTGGGAAGCGCTAACGCACACATTGGTGGGCCCACTCTACCCTTACCTAATCGGTTTTCTCACGACGTGGTCATGGAGCAGTGAACGTTTGCCTGAAACATGATGGACGTGATGCTTTCCAAGGGTCGCGGAAGTCCACTAGTGTCTTAAATCGATCATAACCATCCAACTTAGCCAGCCTATTTGGACGGCTTAGATCGCATTTAGGACCACCAGGAAGGTGCACATGCGTTCACCGTTAGACCAACATGGGCCTCACGTGATCGATCTCTCCGAAAGAGGATCACGGCGTGAAAAACCGCTTGGCCAAAGTCACGTGTGCGCGACTGATTCAAAACCCTAATTAGGGTTTGCGGCAAGGCACATCTGTTGTAGTTCGATCATGACCATGCATCTTCACCAGCCTAAACGGACGGCGTAGATATAGACTCAAGAGGTCACAAGGATGTCAACGTGTTCACCGTGGGCCCACCTTTGCGTGTGACCGTCCGGCCTATGCAGACTAGGGCCCGGACCTCGAAAGGTGGCATGCCACACGGCCTTTAAACCTCTTTGCGGCAATATGTTTCTGTCGCAAATCGATCACGACCACTCATATTTACCGGTCAAGTTGAGTGGCCAAGATCGAATATTTATGGGACCGAGAGGGGCAGGCATGCACGTCGGTGAGCCATTGAATGTTTACCGGTCAGTCACGCACACTCGGTGAGCCATCTTCACGCACACTCGATCGGCTCACCTAAAATAGCGCCCCTGCTTGGATTCGACCAAGCCAAAGAGGGATGTTTGCGCACCTTTTTAAAACCCTAAATTCCATCAACGGCAGCAAATATGTGTCGTAAATCATCTCGTCCGTCCAACTTTGCCAGCTTGGTCGGACGGTTTAGATTAAAAATTAGGCGATCAATGAAGCGCCTCAATGATCACCGTCCATCACTCTACCACAAGGAGTAATCGACCAGAGAGTGGCCCGCCCGTGCGGCCTCCAAACGATCACTCGAAGATGTTTGGGCGTGTTTCTATTTTAAGACGCTTGATCCGCGACTTATTCTATCAAGCTTTAAAACAGCGATGCTTCATGCAGATCGATTGCTTTGAGGTGCTTGCTTAAAAAACGATGCATTACATGCATCGAGCATGCATGATATTTTATGAATATCAATCCCGTAAATAACTTAGTTATTTAACCTAATAACACTGTATGCTATTTCTTGCGGTGTCCCACGACTTGACCCGCTCGTTCGAGACATCAAACATGTCACAAACTGGGGGATACTTATTGGGGTATTGGTCTGGTGGTTTACAGCGTGCGGCGTGCAACGCGCCCATTACGAGAACATGTCAGGAGGCATGGACGGTTAACGATGATGAGGGAAGTGGGTACAGGCGTGATCGTGTGACAATCACCTACACGACCCCACTACTCTATCGCTCAACTTCCTCCACTTCCTACGAGATGAGGGTTACGCTCAAATGACTTGTATAAATAGGTTCTTCAACCTATTTTAACAAAAAAAGACACAGAGAAACCAAGTGTTGTCAAAGTATCCAGAAAACGCACAGAAATTATAGCTTACATTGTGCAAGCCAGTTCAACATTCTGATACAAGTCATAAACATCCAACAGCCTTCACAATTTCAATACATTCTTCGCTTCCCTCCCTAAGATCAACCATTCTCCTTCACCTTGTGACTGAATTGAATCTGGAACGCCCATTTCTTGGTTTAGCCAGAGTCTTACTGATTGATTTCCCGAACCTAAAAGCACTCCCGTGCAGTGCATTTGTTTAGGGTTTGAACTCTTTTCTCATCAACACACCCCAAATTACCAAAAACAGTAGAGTCAGTTTTTACCCATAAACAACTGGCGACCACATCGGGAGATTAATCTCTCGGTTGCAAGATCAAGTTTCAATTTCATTTCAATTTTCTCAAAATTCAAAATGGTGGATCTTAGGTCTGGATCGGCGACCAATTCCGATGGAACTAGCACTGACAATACTCTCGGTGTCGATGTCCCTTTCAGTGGCGTTACCGTACAGCCTGTCAATACGATCAGTGCATCTCTTGGAACTACCAACACCAGCGGAGCAGGAGATATTCCCTTGGTAACACCTCCCATTACCAGAGCCAGAGCAGTCGCAAACCCCAACATTTTTTCAAGTGTAAGACCTCCAGTCGTCACCAGAGCAGATGTTATTCCCCCGTCAGGACGAGGGGTCGGAGGAGGCCAACCCCTATCACCATTGTTGATTTGATGGAGAGGAAATAAATTCTCACTAAGGCTCAGACAGACATGGCTTCGACCCAGAAATAGGTACTCACTTTCCTCAAGGAATTAACAGAACGATTGCCACAAGAGTCACGACAACCCCTGGAACCAACAAGGAGTACCTTCAACACGCCTGGTGCGAGTGCTTCAGCAGGACGTGCCTACCTAGATGAAGAAGACCGTATTGCTCCTGAACACCCATGGGAAAGGAACCATCCATCCAACTTCATCACTCGTGAAGATCTAGAACGACTTCTCCAAAATCGAGGCAAGGAAAACCCGGTGGACCTGCACCAGCACCAACCTCCATATCCTCCTTATGTGCAGAGAGTTCCCTTACCAAGAGGATATTCCTCTCCTCATTTTTCCCTTTACGATGGTATTGGTAACGCTCGCGAACACATTTCTCGTTTTTTGGAATCTTTGGGAGAACACGAATACAATCATGTCCTCCGCCTGAAAGAATTCTCCAAATCGCTTACTGGAAGAGCATACACCTGGTATAACAACATCGCACCAAACATCATATCAAACTGGTGTGAGATGGTCACCGCCTTTTACAAGAAGTATTTCTTTGTGTCCGAGCAAATCACTTTCTCAGACTTGGGAAGAATGTTCCAGCGAAACAACGAGCATCCGAACGATTACGTCAAGAGATTCAGAATTCAAGATTTGGACTGTCACGATCCAAACGTAACCGAACAACAATTGGTGGAGTCGTGCATTAACGGTATGGTTCCCATCTATCATGCTTTAATGGAATACCTGCGCTTCCAAACATTCTCTGAACTCCATGAAGCTGCTAAACGATCGGCTACAACGCACCAGCACTTTTAGAAAGAGCCAGACCGTCCAGGGGTGAGGATGCATGTGAAACTCGAGGAAACAGGCGTCTTATTAACAAGCAATATAACACCGGTCCTTCAGTAAGCGTGGTAGGTGAAGGAGGAAAAATGAAAGCTCCAGCAATGGAGCAACAACCCAAACGCGCAGCGCCAGCGTACATGACTCCATCCCGGAAAACCACCGCTAAGACTCCTGAAGCTGGAGATGCTGCTCCAGACTTCCCATTTACAATAGATGAAGTCATTGAACTCCTGGGAGCATGGATTCAATATGATCCAATCAAGCTACCTCCTCTTACACATTCGCCAACTGAAGAAGAGATGGTGAATCCCAAATATTGTCGTTATCACAGGTTCTTCAATCACTCAACCGGTGACTGCAACAAGTTGAAGCGCATTTTCAAAGAGAAGGTGGATACAGGAAAACTTCAACTTGGAAACGAAGGAGTCAACAGAGACCCCCTTCCTGTCAGGAGTTGCATGATTTCTGGGGACTCTGTTCACAAGAATGTGCAGTCGATGATGGAACGGTTGTGTGAAATTATGTATTTCTCCAAGGCACAGCGTCAAGACATGTTTGGGGCTCTCAACCGCGTCGTATCAGGCAAGCGTATGTTTCCAGTTAAGAAAGTTGCTCCTGAGCCCCAATCCTTCCTACGAAACGCGAGATGTAACTGGGGACTCCTAACCGTCACTCGCCTGAAGGATTTTGAGTTCGACAACATGCTGATTGATGTAGCATCTGATTTCAACATCGTCACCGTCAAGGCCCTGAAAGCTGCAAAGATCTCGAAGCAGGACATTGTTCATTGCCCAAACTATGATATGATTCTGGGGCGCTCATGGGTGTACGACAACAAAGCAAAGTTAGGGACATGTCTTCTGCCGGTGTCTATACCTGAGAGGATCTCCAACAAGCCATCCAATCCCGAAGACTATTTGCTGCTGTATTAATCACTCACAAATGTGACGCAATTACCTGGAGAAAGCCCATCATCATATGTCAGAAGATTCCGAACCCAAGTAAGTCTTATCGAACAACCCTTTTTGCAACTAATCACTCCTCCTTCTGCTGAGTCCCGGGAACTTGCTCAAATCAACAATTCAACTGCCATTAGGAGATGTGAATGGGATGCTGGTCCTTTTAAACACATTGTCAAAAAGTTTAGAAGCTGTCTCGATTAAAGATGACAAGTCCAAGGACCAAGTAGGTGTGCAACACCCAAATCCATTTCAAATTGGAAATTTGGTAATAAAGGCGACTGCGTTTCAAGTTGGGGATGTGGCGCTGAAAGTGATCGCTCAATCTTATTCACCTACAGAAAAGGAAGATAAGCCATACCTGGTGGCATATGTTATCTTAGGTTGTTACTGCAAGCTCATCAATGCTGACAAACTGGAAGGCGTAACGATCACTCACGATGGCTCGAGCCCTATAATACCTAAAACGTTGTACTACCATTTCCTCTAGCGTACTCCATACCAAAAACGTTGTGCTACCCTTCCATCCAGCGTTCTCTGTAGTATTTCTTTCAGCAATTTCCTCTTTCATGCAATGTTTGTAATTTCCCAAAAATGATTGCACTGCTTGCATTCATAATTAGGGTTTCGATTTATCATTTAATCAAAGTATTATTTCCTTTTAGAAGCCTCTTTATTACCGAACCATGACACAAAGTCGTGAGCAAACCTGAAACCATCATTACCCAAGAAATTCAAACCAGAAAGACAAAACCCTAAAAGAGACATCCCATATCTTTCGAAGAAACACGTACAGGAAGGAAGGGCCGAAGGGGATTCATGTGGGTAATCAGAGGGGACAATCTACTCCAACAATGGAACATCACCACCACAATAGGATTTGCGAGACTCTGCCTACTGGAAAACAGGTTCGTGGTTAATCTCTGGTTCCCATTATCGCATGGTTCTTCATTTTTTGGGATCGTGAGCAATCATCACGGAGACAGTACACATAAAATGCATCACGAGTTATATGCATGAACTGACGAAATAGAGAGATTATATTATGACCCTGGAGAGCGTCACAATTGGGTCTCGAGATAAGAACCATTGTTTAATCAAACCTAAACTCAGTCACTGCTGAGCATAAAAAGGAATGTTTATAAACCATGAAAGCGTTCAACAATGAATAAAAGCAAGCAATACAGGGAAATCTAGTCATCGGAAGGATCAACAACATCTTCGCAGGAACCATTAGAATCTGCTTCGACGCTTTCATCACAAACTTCGACGCCTTCATCACAAGTCGCATCCTTTCTGGAAGCCGACTTCCCCTTTTGATGCCGCTTCGATGCCTCCCTCAACAGCTGCTTCAATATTCCTTCTAGGAGACGCGCCAACATCATCCCCAGGTGCCGCTACCATGATCTCCTCGGCAACCACTTCAGCGTTCCCTCCAGCGTTTGCTTCAATACCCTCCGTCGAATCAACTTTGACCTCTCCCTCAGGAACTGCCCCAACAGCCTTCTGAGGATACTCTGGTTCGTCCATGTCAGAATCGAGGATGATGACTCCGTTACAAACAGGGTAATCATACTTTTTTTCACTGGAAGGCCGATGATGATCGATCCTTCGTCGCTTTAGCCAAGCTTCAAACCTTTCAGCTCTCACACTCGGCAGCTGAGACGCTTCGCGGTGCCTCCATTCTTCCTCCATGCCGACCGAAGCCAAGAAAGCATGAGCACGTTCCCGAACAAAACGTAGTTGCGGAAGAGACATACCCTTTATGGCACGATCAGCTTCACGAAATGGAGGATCTATTTTGGCCATCACCTCCTCGAATGCACTAGCCTCAGGTTTTTCAACTTCGAAGCTCTTCTCTAGAGAAGTAAAAGAGTAATCATCACCAGCAGTTCCCAACATACACTGCAGAAGGGGACGTTATGATCATACCAACAGCCAGTAAATAAAATTATTATTATCAATCAAAAATCAAACTGCATGATGAACATAGATAAATACCTGAAATGAAGAAGAAGAGCAATTCTGCGATGGGGAGAAAGGCTCAGCGCCTTCTTTATATTTCGCAAATCAGCTAGATCCCGGGAAGATAAGAAGTCTCTACTTGCCGTGTATAAAAGCTCCGGATACGGGATATTAATCAAGTAGATAGTTATATATCTGATGATAACTGACGCACAAAGGAAACGTACCTTACCCAAGAACCGAGCCAGCCTCTACCCTGGTAATGTGCATCGAACTCCTCTTGAGAATTTCTTTATTCGTCACCATCTAGCGCTTACCCCGCAATGATGTCACTGTTACTTCTAAGCAGGGGACTTAATGTTGATGGTGGTTTTAGGTTCGGGGTCAAAATCGTCAAACCCTATATTTAGCGTCGTGATCCTGCAAAGGAATAAAGGCCATTTGAAAGTGATGAGTGCTCAAACCTCTTTTTACACATGTATTGGACAACTCAGTATATATGAAATTCATTCAGAATGGTGCGTGCAAAAGCAATCCCAAATATTCTGTGAATTTTATCAGCATTATTAATTAATACATTATTTGCCTAGTATTTTCCGTGCTATGTTCTCATCCGAACTCTCATTATTGACATGACATGACGATAGAGTGTTCACTCTCAGCAGAGTAGCATGAATCTCCCGAAGTGCCAATATAGAGATGTGCATGAAATACCCACACAGGCTACATCACTCTCTGACAGAGAGAGTCTCTCATCGACACGCTTTGGTTAGCCCGATCGAGCATGCTTAATTTCCTTAAGGGAAATATTGACTGTCCATATCAGTCTCAGAAATATCGCGGCCACACAAGTTGGCCGCACAATTTAACAAGCCTAGCCAAACCCTGTCAAGAATATGCGATTGTCGTGATGACCACCGGCGGTCCCACTTATGCCCTAGCCGGTTGGACATCACACGAACTCCTCCCGGTACCGTCAAACGCCAACCCTAAATAGGGTGGCCGTGCTGCTTTGAAGAGTTTCTTTCGAACAATAGACTGTCCAACGCAGTCTTAAAATGATCACGACCGTCCAACTTCGCCAGCCTGGTTGGACGGCTTAGATCGCAGCATGAACGATTGGAAAGCGCTAACGCACACATTAGCAGGCCCACTCTACCCTTACCTGATCGGTTTTCTCACGACGTGGTCATGGAGCAATGAACGTTTTCCCGAAACATGATGGACGCGATGCTTTCCAAGGGTCGCGGAAGTCCACTAGTGTCTTAAATCGATCACAACCATCCAACTTAGCCAGCCTATTTGGATGGCTTAGATCGCATTTAGGACCATCAGGAAGGTGCACATGCGTTCACCGTTAGCCCAACATGGGCCCCACGTGATCGATCTCTCTAAAAGAGGATCACGACGTGCCAAACCGCTTGGCCAAAGTCACGTGTGCGTGACTGATTCAAAACCCCAATTAGGGTTTGCGGCAATGCACATCTGTCGTAGTTCGATCGTGATCATCTATCTTCAACAACCTAAACGGACAGTGTAGATATAGACTCAAGAGGTCCCAAAGATGTCAAAGTGGGCCCACCTTTGTGTGTGACCGGCCGACCTATGCAGACTATGGCCCGGCACCTCGAAACGCACCCCCCAAAGGTGGCATGCCATACGGCCTTTAAACCTCTTTGCGGCAATGTGTTTATGTCGCAAATCGATCACGACCACTCATCTTTACCGGTCAAGTTGAGTGGCCAAGATCGAATATTCGTGGGACCGAGAGGGGCAGGCATGCACGTCAGTGAGCCAGTTCACACACACTCGATCGGATCACTCAAAAATAGCGCCCCTGCTTGGATTCGAACAATCCAAAGAGGCGCACCTTTTTAAAACCCTAAATTCCATCAATGGCAGCAAACATGTGTCGTAAATCATCTCTTCCGTACAACATTGCCAGCTTGGTCGGACGGTTTAGATTAAAAATTAGGCGATCAATGAAGCGCCTCAATGATCACTGTCCGCCACTCTGCCACTGGGAGTGATCGACCATAGGGTGGCCCGCCCATGCGGCCTCCAAACGATCACTCGAAGATGGTTGGGCGTGTTTCTATTTTAAGACGCTTGATCCGCGACTTATTAAATCAAGCTTCAAAACAGCGATGCTTCATGCATATCGATTGCTTTGAGGTGCTTGCTTAAAAAATGATGCATTACATGCATCGGGCATGCACGATATTTTATGAATATCAATCCCATAAATAACTTAGTTATTTAACCTAATAGCAGCGTATGTTATTTCTTGCGGCGGGTCCCACGACTTGACCCGCTCGTTCGAGACGTCAAACATGTCACAAACTGGGGGATACTTACTGGGGTATTGGTCTGGCGGTTTACAGCGTGTGGCGTGCAACGCGCCCAATACGAGAACGTGTCAGGAGGCATGGACGGTTAACGATGATGAGGGAAGTGGGTAAAGGCGTGATCGTGTGACAATCACCTACACGACCCCACTACTCTATCACTCAACTTCCTCCACTTCCTACGAGATGAGGGTTGCGCTCAAATGAATTGTATAAATAGGTTCTTCAACCTATTTTAACAAAAAAAAAGACACAAAGAAACCAAGTGTTGTCACAGTATCCATAAAACGCCCAGAACTGATAGCTTACATTGTGCAAGCCAGTTCAACATTCTGATACAAGTCATAAACAGCCAACACCTTCACAATCTCAACACCTTCTTCGCTTCCCTCCCTAAGATCAACCCTTTTCCTTCACCTTGTGACCGAATTGAATCTGGAACGACCATTTCTTGGTTTAGGCCAGAGTCTTACAGATTGATTTCCCAAACCTAAAAGCACTCCCGTTAAGTACATTTGTTTAGGTTTTGAACTCGTTTCTCATCAACACACCCCAAATTACCAAAAACAGTAGAATAATTTTTTACCCATAAACAGTAGTATCCTGCTGGGATCAGAGACATAAGGAGCGCAACTGTACCTTGAATCAGTGTGCGATTGATTAGGGTTCAACTACACTCCAGTCCGAAGTTAATTGGTAGTAGGCTAGTGTCTGTAGAGGCTTAATACAGTGTGGTGTTCAATCTGGACTAGGTCCCGGGGTTTTTCTGAATTTGCGGTTTCCTCGTTAACAAAATTCTGGTGTCTGCGTTATTTCTTTTCCGCATAATATTTTGTTATATAATTGAAATATCACATGTTGTACGTTAAGATCAATCAATTAAAATATCCAACCTTTGGTTGTTTATTTACATTGATTGACACTTGAACATTGGTCTTTGGTACTGTTCAAGTAACTCCTCTTATATTCAATCAGGATCGCAGATTTCTATTTGCTGATTGCAGATTAAATTAAGAGTTAGAGATATTAAACTCTTTGATATACTTTATTCTAGATTGAGTCTGACTGTCTAGTTGATTCTATAGAAAGTGTATTGGAGTAAGTCCTCTCAGATTGCCAAACGAATTGTTGGGTGTGGTTGTTAGACCCCCGCATTTTCAATTGGTATCATAGCAGGCAAACACTATAAACCTTATAAGTTTGTGTTTGGTTTATCCTTAAAAATTTCCCTATAAGAAATTTCTTTGGAAAACTTTCTTTGGCATCTGTAACGCACGCCAGAATTCCTTAGAGATTGTTCAAGGATTATTATGGACAAAGCCTCTAGTTTCTCATGATAATCTCATTTCATCTAAGATCTTGAAAAACTTAGATGATGAGAAACAATCTAAAGGAAAAATTAAAAAGAAGGGAAGATTGAGAAAACATTCATTATGCTCAAAGATATGGACTCTCACTAGATTAACTCTTAATCTTTTTGAGAAATACTATCGTAATAGATCAATTGACAAAGATCTATTTAGAGCTTTTGAAAGCGTTTTTAGATTCTTAGAAAAACTTAATTCTGTTAAGTTTAAGAATCGACCCGATAAAAGTTATGTACATGTAAAACTATGGAATAATGATATACGAATTGAACACGCTATCAATACAAGTAGATCCAATTAGGGTTCTCATTTTTTTGACACAGAGTCAAGGTATCAGAAGAATCTTCTTTCTAGTCATATGAAAAGGAAGATAGAAAGCGCTGACAATCCTGATTATCAACATTACTTTGATTATATCACTGGGACTGCTCACAAATATCAACCAGAAATATTGCATGAGAATCTCTCTGCACATCGTGTCACTTGGTAACAAACTTGGCATTACCCCATTTGTATATATCTTGAGATGGGGCAAGAAATGGTTTGATTTGTGAATAGTTGGGTTAAAAGGTTATTCTGTCATTCTAGAATAATTAAGTAAGCTTTCTACTGCATCCGTCTCCTCACTCAAACTGTGGTTTCATGGGTTGCTCTACCTTGGTGTGTGAACATCAAAGGAAATCCTACATTCCTTTTGTGGGTCGCGGTTCATAAACGGGTCCAAGCCCATTTGTGGGTATATAAAGAAGAAAGTACGCATACCTTCTTTTTCATCCCATTAGTCCGCGTACGTGAACTTTCTAGGGTTCATGAAATTCCTACATTAAATTCCTAGGAGGAAAATAAAACAAAAGGGTGTTCAGGTTCATCCCAAGTAAGTGATTTCCTCTTGTTTTTCCTTCCAATTTCTAGATCTCATGATGAATTTCAGAGCTTCAAAAAGGATTTCAAAAAACTTGGGTTCTTCATCTTCTAGCATGAACCCTCCTATAGATCAAGATTCTCTTAGGATTAGATTTTTCAATGATTCTTGTGCTAGAGTTTTTGAAAGGATTTCATCTAATGGATTTATTCTAGAAAAGAAATTGGATTTTTCTAGTGGTTATAAAGAGGATTTAATTTGTTTTGAAAAGTTTAAGCTTGGAAACATGTTTGATGGTCTTGGTGAAGGATTTGAAACTCTTACTAGAATCTTTTATGCCAACATTTATGATGTTGATCTTGAAGACATGGAATACAAGACCATGGTTAATAGACAAAGGGTTCATGTAACTAGAGAGTTGATTTCAAAGATTATTAATATTCCTCTTGGGAATAATCGCCTTCCAAGACCTTGTCATGAACGTCCCTATTACGAAACCATCTCCATTGGTCTATGTGGTAAGAGTGTAGCTTGGAATGAAGGTAAGTTTCCTACCAATGATCTTAGTCTTGCCTTGACGTCTTTTGCTAAACTTGGAATATCTAATCTTTGTCCCTCCATGACTGAGAATTCTCGTTGGAGTCGTGTTTGCGGAATTGGTCTATTTCCTTGTGTTGGATTTTCAAAGTGTCGACATTTGTGGTTTCATCATTTTTAAAATGGTGTCGATGACATCCTCCAACAAGAATCTAGGATTTCCTTGCTTGATTGAGCGAATTTGTCGCACTTTCGATATAGATCCAATTGGGAACTCCATTGGTTCTCCCAAACTTGTCCGACCTTGTACCTTCAATCGCATGAAGAAGAATGCTTGCAAGAGACAAAGGTTCAACACACTTGATGGCTCAGGTGATTCCTCTTCCATGAATCTTCTTCATCAAATTCACAAAGATGTTTGTAAGATCAATGCCAAAGTAAGGTGTGTTCAAGAGCAACTACTTGTAATTGCTACCAAGTTTCCGGATATCAAGGATGACATAGATAGGATTCAAGCCACCCTTATGGTTTCGGATGATGAAGATGTTGACTAATCTTTTCGTGACTTGTCTCTCGTTGTTTTGAGAGATGTGTCTTATGTCTAGTAAATCTTCCTTTTTTTGTTTTTACGAGAATAACTAGGATTTGGAATAGCCATTATCGTGAGTACACATGTCTATGTCCAACGATTTTTCATCTTCATGTTTTTAGATTTATTTATTTAAATTCTAAGTTTTTTTGGAAGATGATTTTTGCAATTTTAATCTTTATGATTTTATATATTGCAAATTGTTACGGGATATGTTGTTTACGTCCGTGAACCTGTGACTGTCCCATACTTGTTCAAAAGATATCTCTATTATGTCGATATGAATGTATTGATGGAAGATAGAATGAAGTTTTGGCATTACAAAAATTAAAGCTTTTTATGTCATGTTTTTATGGAAGAAAGGGTAAAACTTTTGTTTACAAGGATGAAGCCCATTGTATGTCATTGTGAAAATAGTGATGGAAAATAGGATGAATCCTTGTTTATTCCGCAGTATTTGGTCGATCTCCGATCCACATTTTTGTGCATATACTGTGTTGTTCCATAAGGTTTCTTATGTTGAGCACAACCGACTGAGTTGATCATTCTCTTATGATTAACTTAGTTGTTGCTCCGTAAGGTTCCCTATGTCGAGCATAACCAACTAAATTAGTCATTCACTTTTGGTTATTATAGTTATTTCTCCGTAAGTTCTCTTATGTCGAGCATGACCAATTGAATTGATCACTTTGTGGTTAATTTGGTTGTGTATTTCAATTAAATTGATCATGGGATTTCTTGTAATTAATTTGGTTGTATTTTTCGATTGAAGTAACCATGGGTTCTCTTGTGGTTATTTTAATTGAATATTTTTGGATTCAAATTCATGTTTTTCATGTGATTTGTTTGTCCAAAAGAAATCCTTCTTTTCTTGTGAAAGAAAGGTCGCCTTTGTTGTTCCTTCGGGGATGGCATTTTATGGGGGAGAGTTCTGTTAGAGCATTTCTCGGTCGACCTCGCATGCGTTGCTATCTCAATCATGTTTGTCAATGTTAGCGATCAAAACTATAAGTCTTGATTTCTAGTCTATTATAGCTAAGTCTCGGACTAGGATAGAAAGTGTATTTGAGCTCAAGGATTTCATGGCGATTCATCATACAAGAAGAAGAACTACTCAAGGAACCGGTGGAAATTATCGATAAAAAGGTATGTGAAGACTTGAACTTATATATCACTCAAAAGTCTATCTACTCTATCTTCTACTCTTTGAGACAGGAAGTCGTATGCTATACATATAGACTTGGATTATACACATTTGGTATTTCGATCCGAGTATACCTCGCCTATCTATATATCGAAATATGTGTTGGTAAGCTTTTCGCTTAGATCAAGTTTATCATTACCTAGTGACGAAAGTCATGATATGTTTCAATCACTTTTAAAATTGCTTTGACGAGAAATGGTGTAACAACTATATAACGTCCTCTAAGAATGTTCCATTGATTGAAATGAGAGTTTAGATTACATAACCAATGGTGGACATAAGCATTGTTGTAGAAACACATTTATGTATAAGTCCTATTCCTTTAACCAAAGTTTGCGAACTTTTTTGATCAAGAGAAACCGGAAGGATGGCTTGTTACCAAGTCCGCGAACTGCCGAACTTCTCATCCCGGGAAATTCTGCTGGACTTGACAAACTAGTTGCGTGAGTACCAGTCCGCGAACCGGCGGAAGGTCTTTTGCCGAGATTTTCTGCTGGAGTTTGTAAACTCTGCCCGGTTACTAAATCCGCAAAACTGGTGTGCGAACTTAAGAAGGTTATATATCTGAAGATGATTTCTGAACTTAAACTTAAAAAGACTAAGGAATGTAGTTTGCAAACCGTGGCTATAAAAGTTCATGAACCGATTCATGTGAATCAAATCATATTTGCTTCAATTGTGTCTTGTGTAGTACATAAGATTTCCTTGCAATTGAACAACTCTCTAACTAGTTCATTTGAAGTCATTTGAACTAGTTATGGTGAAGAAGAACATGGTTGATATGAAATGCTCATATGGCTAACCTTTTGGTTGACTATTATTGAACCAACAAGTGCATATGTTTGGGTACGATTAACAAACCTAGAAGCGTGCATTGTCAAGTGTGTGTAACAAGCTAATTTTTCGATCTAACAGGTTGAGAAATATTAGCTTGAATCTAAATCAGGTTTTCATCTAACGGTGAATATTGAATGCTTTGTTACTAAGCTAACATTGATTGCAAACCCTGATTTGAAAGACTATATAAAGAAGACATCTAGTATTGTGCAAAACTAATCCCCGCACCTTATGTGTGATACTAGTTTGCATACTAGAGTCGATTCTCCTTTAACCTTTGGTTTTCTTCTTCTAAAACCAGGTTAACCACTTAAAGACGTCATTGGGATTGTGAAGTTAGACCGATACTACTTTTATCGTAGTTGTGTGATCTAATGTTGCATCTTCTATCTTACGAGTACAATCAGATTGATTGGCTTGAGATTGATATCTCCGATATGCAAGATATAAAGAGTAATCACAAACATATTCGTCTCATCGTTTGTGATTCCGCAACATCTTGTTTCGCTACCATATGATTAAGATTGTTGTGAGGTGTTTTATAGCTCTAGGTTATTCCTCGGGAATATAAGACCGGATTATCAATTGGTTCCTGTTCACCTGGATTATTATCAAAAGACGGAACAAAACCTTTAGGTTTTATCTGTGGGAGACAGATTGATCCTTTGATAGACTTGTCTGTGTGAGACAGATTTGTTTATTGTTAAAGCCTGCGATTTTGGGTCGTAGCAACTCTTAGTTGTGGGTGAGATCAATTAAGGAAATCAAGTGCGCAGTATCCTGCTGGGATCAGAGGCGTAGGAGCATAACTGTAACTAGGATCAGTGTGAGATTGATTGGGGTTCAACTACAGTCCAGTCCGAAGTTAGCTTGGAGTAGGCAAGTGTCTGTAGCGGCTTAATACAGTGTGTGTTCAATCTGGACTAGGTCTCGGGGTTTTTCTGCATTTGCGGTTTCCTCGTTAACAAAATTTCTGGTGTATGTGTTATTTCATTTTCCGCATTATATTGTTTATCTTTATAATTGAAATAATACAGGTTGTGCATTAGATCATCCATTAGAGTAATCCAACCTTTGGTTGTTGATTGTCATTGATTGATCCTTGGATATTGGTCTTTGGTATCATCCAAGTTATTCCTTGTATTTGATTAAAACTCGCAGTTCTTGCTTGAGTAAATCAAATCAAGAGAGAAATATAAACTCGTTGACATACTTTAATTGATTGAGTCTTGTTGATTCTCTTAAAAGTATTATTCGAGTTTGTCCATACAAATTGTTAAGCGAAATATTGGGTGGTGTTGTTAGACCCCCGCTTTTTCAATTGGTATCAGAGCATGCAAACACGTTCAAGACCTTACAAGTCTGTGTTTATAGCGATATGACTCTATGGACAAGAGTACTATCTCTGATAAATGCGTCGCGAGAAATAAAAGTTATGTCTCGTCTAATTCTAATAAAGAGAAAGACACTTCAATCTCGAATATAGACGAACCTTGTGTTCTGACGAGACAGACAAACACTGACATGTGTGATTTCGATTACCCTTCAAAAGAGACCATCTCTATTGATGAACGGGAAACATCTGAAGAGAGTGAATTTATTCTAAATCTTGCTAGAATCCAAGCTGATAGATTTAATCGGTTGAAACACCATGTCAAGGTTCTTCTTGGTGTAATAAGAGACTGCAAATTCATGGAAAATACTGAAGATCATTATTCACATATGACTCTTGAGGCTAGCCTGAAAAAGGATGCCTTGGAAATTGAACATCGCTTGAGTAAACTCTCTATTCAAGGATGCTCTAAGAAGTCTAATATACCAAGTACTTCTGCTACGACTGAAAACGTTCCTAAACCAGAGGTAATATCATAATCCCTTCCTGCAAGAAAAGATGTGATTGTGTCTTCCTCTAATCAAGGAATCTCTACACCACATGGAAGGAAGAAGTCTCCTAAAACTGGTTGTAAAATTGTTTCTCCTGATCACGTCTTTGATCAGAAAATATACCTCTTTTTTTATTCAAAAAGACATGTTGAACGAGAGAGAAAATCCAGGTTGAATGACAAATCTATTGATCGTCTTCAACACACCTTATATTTGATTCTTGAAGGTGTAACTGACATTCGCATGTCTAAAACAATTGGTTTTAGTACTCTCCCTGTGTTATATACCAGAAAGGTCAGTTCAAGATGTTCCTCAAATGTTCAAAGGAGAGACAGTCTTCCTAAATCATTTCATCGAAGAAGAGTTCATAAATCTTCTTATGATAAAAAGGGAAATGATGTTGTTCTCGATGTGAAAAAGGAACCAGTAGAAAGAAGCAAAGATGGCGAAGACAATCTAAAAATGATAATTGAAGGATATAAAGAGATCATTAACGGGTTGTCAAATTGCCCTGGTCAAACTGCTTCAAGTAAAAATAAGAACTATGGATCTTATTTTGATGATAGCAAGTTTTATGATAACTTTTCACATCATAATCGTTTTTTCTCAAGACTTTTGAAAAAGAGAGTCAACCGTAATCTACAGTCGTTTGATGAGCTCAAGGCTGATACTTGTGCTAATTAATCACAAGGTGGAATCTCATTCACAAAAATCCTGGTTGAGTGAGATATAGTCAGGGATACTTGATGGCAAAGCGTGGTCTGATTCTCTAAACTATTTTCTTATCGTCTTTAGCTAGAGTATCAATCACAAACATTTTTGCATAAGTATTTTTTTTCTTGCTTTGTTTGTTTTATTCTTTTTGGGACATGTTGTATTCGTATGTGTACACGGGTTTCCATCACGAGTCAACTGTTTAAACCCTAAAACCCCTTCCTCAAGAAGCCCTTATATACTTACATATTGAGTTACAAAAGTCACGTACGCATACTCTAGGTTAGTTTCTGGGTTGTCAAGAATGTCTTCTTCTTCATCTTGCTATGGTGATTTTGCAAGAGGAATCCTTGACAAAGGTTTTGTTGTTGAGTCCAAGAAGAAAAGAACCCTTGTAGATGAAGATCATCCTAATGCTTCATGTTATTTTGCCTATGTTCATGAGGATGCTGAAAAGGATGATATGATTTCTGCTGAAGTTGTTCATGACTTTATTAAGTACTTTGGGGAAGCAAAACAAGAGCTCATTTTTACTATGAAAAATCTTGATGCATTGAAAACTGAGTTGGAAAAGGTTACTACTGACCTTGGTCTCATAAGGTCTTACATCAATGATCTTAGCAAAGAGAATCACCTTTCTAATGCTACAATGATTGATGTCGATCACAAGCTCAAAGAAAGACCCTATGACTCGTGAGGATCCTGAACCGTCCATATGATCTTAGTTCGTCTTCGGGCATACGCTGGAGTCTGTTTTTCTTTAGCTTGTTGCTTTTTAGTTTCCTAGTATATCTTCTTTTTGGTTTAGTTGGAAGAATAACTAGTGCTTGAATACCAATGATTGTGACTACACATAGCTATTATTTTTCATCTTCTTATTTTTTTTTAGGTTTATTTGGTTTAAATTCTAAAAATATTTGGAGGATGATGTTTTTGCAGTATTAATCTTTATGATTTGATATATTGCAATTTGTTATGGGATATTAGTGTTTACGTCCGTGAACTATGTTTTTCCCATATTCTGTCAAAAGTAAAGTCGTTTGTGATCGGTATTCACGTACTGGTAAAAGAATGGATAGACTTTTGACAAATACAAAAGTTAAGCCTATATTGCCAAACATTTGATGGAAGATAGGTTACAATCTTTTGTTTTCAAGGATTATGTCTATTAATTATCGTTATGCAAATAGTGATTGAATATAGAATGAATCCTTGAGTATTCCGCAGTATTGATCATCCCTGATACATATTTTTATGTATTACTTTGAGGCTCCGTAATGCATCTTATGTTGAGCACTAAACAACCAAGTTGAGTTATTGGCTTAGTTGGTGTTCCGTGAGATATGTTATGTTGAACATATTGAACTAAATTAATCATCTTGTTTGGTTATTTAGTTATTGCTCCGTAAGTTTTCTTATGTCGAGCAAAACAAATGATAATTAAATTGATTACTTTTCTGATTAGTTTGGTTGTGTATTCCAATTAGATTAATTATGGGTTCTCTTGTAATTAATCTAGTTGAGTATTTTCGTGTCTCCATAAGTTCTCTTATGTTGAGCATAATCAATTTAATTGATCACCACTTGTGTTTAATTTGATTGCGTATTCCGATTAAATTAATCATGGGTTTACTTGTGATTAATTTAATTGAGTTTTTTGGATATAGAAAATCATTCTCATGGTTTTTGGTGTCCAATAAAATCCTTTTTTTCTTTTGAAATTAAGGTCGCTCTTGTTGTTCTTTAGGGAATGACATCAAATGGGGGAGAGTTCTTTTGAACTTGTGCTTAATGGTCATATCTTGAGGGGTGTGCAGCTGTGGAATATTAGAGGGGTTATCTTGTATCTTTAAACTCCTTGATGAATGCATTTAGCTTCGGCTTTATGATTGCATCTAAATTAGTTGGTATGTATTCTTCTTTTAGTCTATGAAACGTCTCTTTCGGAAATTTCATTAGGATCCCGTACTTGTACCTTTGCCAATTTTATTGACAAAAAGGGGGAGAATTAATATGTAGTTCATACTACAAATACATATGGTTTTCGGATCATTATGTAAGGGGGAGTGGTTTTCATGTGAGATGGAGTATTGACTTAGGGGGAGTGATACATATCACCATAGTATTATTGTTGAAGTTGTGATACAATTGAACTTTGACACTGTGTAATAATACTATGACACTGTATAACAATGATCGAGTCCGATGCTTTCTCATTGTTATAGCTACGGATCTTCAACAACGGTGATGCTAAACTTACAACCTTTGGGATCATTGGAGTACTTGGAAGTGACGAAGATTTCGAGGAATGTTGAAGATTAGACATGTGGAATAGGAGCTATTGTTAGAGCATTGCTCGGTCGACCTCGCATGCGTTGCTATCTTAAGCATGTTTTTCAATGTTAGTGATCAAAACTATAAGTATTGATTTCTAGTCTATTATAGCTAAGTCTCGGACTAGGATAGAAAGTGTAGTTGAGCTCAAGGACTTCATTGCGATTCATCATACAAAAAGAAGAACTACTCAAGGAACCGGTGGAACTTCTCGACAAAAAGGTATGTGAAGACTTGAACTTATCTATCAGTCAAAAGTCTATCTACTCTATCTCCTACTCTTTGGGACAAGAAGTCGTATGCTATATACATATAATTGGATTATACACATTTGGTATTTCGAGCCGAGTATACCTCGCCTATCTATATCTCGAACTATATGTTGGTAAGCTTTTTACTTCGATCAAGTTTATCTTTACCTAGTGACGAAATTCATGATATGTTTCAATCACTTTGAAAATTGCTTTGACGAGAAATAGTGTAACAACTATATAATGTCCTCTAAGAATGTTTCAATGATTTAAATGAGAGTTTAGATTACATAACCAATGGTGGACATAAGCATTGTTGTGGAAACACATTTATGTATAAGTCCTATTCCTTTAACCAAAGTTTGCGAACTTTGTTGATCAAGAGAAACCGGAAGGATGGCTTGTTTCCAAGTCCGCGAACTTCCGAACTTCTCATCCCGGGAAATTCTGTTGGAGATGACAAACTAGTTGCGTGAGTACCAGTCCGTGAACCCAGTCCGCGAACCGGCGGAAGGTCTTTGGCCGAGATTTTCTGCTGGAGTTTGTAAACTCTGCCCGGTTACTTAAGTCCGCGAACCTAGTGTGCGAACCTAAGAAGGTTATATATCTGAAGATGATTTTTGAACTTAAACTTAAAAAGACTAAGGAATGCAGTTTTCAAACCGTGGCTATAAAAGTTCATGAACCGGTTCATATGAATCAAATCATCTTTGCTTCAATTGTGTCTTGTGTAGTACATAAGATTTCCTTGCAATTGAACAACTCTCTAACTAGTACATTTGAAGTCATTTGAACTAGTTATGGTGAAGAAGAACATGGTTGATATGAAATGCTCATATGGCTAACCTTTTGGTTGACATTTGAAGTCATTTGAACCAGGGTTCATTGTCAAGTGTGTGTAACAAGATAATTTTTCGATCTAACAGGTTGAGAAATATTAGCTTGAATCTAAATCAGGTTTTCATCTAACGGTGAATATTGAATGCTTTGTTACTAAGCTAACATTGATTGGAAACCCTGATTTGAAAGACTATATAAAGGAGACATCTAGTATTGTACAAAACTAATCCCCACACTTTACGTGTGTGTTTGAGGGTGAAAACGGTTTCTGCTGATTTTGGTAATTTCGGGTGTGTGGGTGAGAAACGAATTTAAACCCTAAACAATGTACTGCAAGGGAGTACTTTAGATTCGAGAAATCAATCTGTACAAATCCGGCCTAAACCAAGAAATGGCCGTTCCAGACTTGCTTCGGTCACAAAGTGAAGGAGAAGGGTTGGTTTTGGGGAGGGAAGCGAAGAAAGTGTTTAGACCAGAATAGTTGATTCTGGAAGAGTAGTTGTTTCACGACTTGTATCAGAAAGTGGGAAGCTAACAGATGAAAAGCTAACAAATGTTTTCTGATTGTTGTATCCTCCTCACCTGAACTTTTTTTTCGGTGGAAATAGGTAATGCCTATTTATACAAGTCGAAGTGAAACGTACTCTGGTCTTATTAAGAAATGGAAAACGGGTGAGTAAATGGGAGGAGGTGGTAACCGGTAACGCTTGGAATTATGTTCCATAAAAGAAAGCGTTTCACCATTACTCCCTGTATTTACTAACCGACTCATCCTTATGACACTTTCTTATAACGAGCGTAGTGTACGCCGCATGTTGTAAACCGCCAAACCAATACCCAATGAGCATCCCCCAGTTTGTGACATGTGCTGATGTCTCGAGTGTTTTCGTGGAAAACATGTAGCATGTTGTTGTTGTCTGGCAAGTTGAGCTTGGGAGACTTTCTGGCTCGGTGGTGACCTTCAACGGTCGAGATTTTGCATCTTAAGAGGAAGGTATCCGTTGATTATTGCAACCTGGGGGAAGGTATCCATTTTGTAGCCAGTGGCATGAAATTATGATCAGTATGGCTTTAATATGGCCCTATTTAGGCGCGGCCAAAAGGTAGGTTTTTGGCTTTGTTTAGGCGTGACCAAACTAGGCCAAAGGTTGCCATGTGTTAGCTGGTAACCTTGGACGGCTAAGATCTGCATCTTAGATGAAAAAGTGGTCGTTGATTGTTGCAGGCCTTCGTTTTGGTAGCCGCATAGGGAAGGCCGGCATGGTATGGCGCGGTAAGGTGGTGGGCATGCTATTGACACATGTGGCATGGCATGCCTTGGCGCGGTTCGGCGTGGCCAAAACTAGGGTTTTGGGCCAAAGGTTACCATGCGTTGTTTAGCGACCTTGGACGGCTAGGATTTGCATCTAGGATGGAAGGGTGGCCGTTGATCGTCGCACGCCTTCGTTTTGGTAGCCGCATGTGGAAGGCCGGCATGGTATGGTGCGGCAAGGTGGTTGGCATGCCATTGGCACATGTGGCATGGCATGCCTTGGCGTCTCCAAAACTAGGATTTTGGGCCAAAGGTTACCATGCGTTGTTTGGCGACCTTGGATGGCTAGGATTTGCATCTAGGATGGAAGGGTGGCCGTTGATCGTCATACGCCTTCGTTTTGGTAGCCGCATAGGGAAGGCCGGCATGGTGGGGCCAAGTCTAATGGCGCAGATGGCTTGGCATAATGGGTCCAAGGGTTTGGTATGGACGGCTTGGCATGGTGGGGCCAAGGCAAGGTGCGGTTGGCTTAGCATGGTGGGTCCAAGGGTTTGGCATGCCATTGGCGCATGGTGCGGCTAGCATGGTTGGGACCAAGGCAAGGTGCGGTTGGCTTGGCATGGTGGGGCCAAGGGTTTGGCATGCCATTGGCGCATGGTGCGGCTAGCATGGTTGGCATGCCTTGGCGCGGTAGACGTGGATGGCATGGTTTGCCATTGGCACAGTGGTGCGGCTGGTATGGTTGGCATGCCTTGGCGCGAAGATGTGGCTGGCATGGTTTGCCATTGGCACAGTGTTGTGGCTGGCATGGTTGGCATGCCTTGGCGCGGAGATGTGGCTGCCATGGTTTTCCATTGGCACAGTGGTGCGGCTGGCATGGTTGGCATGACTTGGCGCGGAGATGTGGCTGGCATGGTTTTCCATTGGCACAGTGGTATGGCTGGCATGGTTGGCATGCCTTGGCGCGGAGATGTGGCTGGCATGGTTTGCCATTGGCACAGTGTTACGGCTGGCATGGTTGGCATGCCTTGGCGCGGTAGCATATGAATTAGGGTTTGGCATAGATGATATCGGTCAATGTTAAGGGTTCTGCCGTGGAACATGACACATAAAAAAAAAGGTACCCCGGTAATTCTTACTTATGCATGATGATCGATTCAATAAATGTGCTAATGGTCATAGTGACGTCATGTCAGTTGTACGATTTTACGATTTTAACCCTAAGCTAAAAACCACCATCAACATTAAGTCCCCTGCTTAGCTCGGAACATGAGCATTATTGCGAGGTAAGCATAAGATGGTGACGGGCAAGGACAAAAATCGAAACGACAAGTCGTGGAAAGATGGTCAGGAAGGTCCGACTAACTTTTTCGAGAGGTAAGGAGAGTCCATGATACTCGTGTTTGGCGGCCTTGCGTAGATTCTATTCGTGGTGTAGACCGTGAAGTGGTGAGATGAAGATCGTCGGCTTAGTATGGCTATGCATCACCTTGGATAGGTTAGGGAACATCAGGAGGCTGGCTTGGCGAGTTGTCGTTGTTGGTGCGGCAAGTCATAGCGCGGACGTCTTGGCATGGTGGGGCCAAGGCAATTCCGCAGTTTGGTGAGGCAAAGCATGCGCAGGCGGCTTGGAATGTGGGGCCAAGGCATGACGCGGTCCTGACGAGGCAAGCATGGCGGACGGCTTGGCGTGGTGGGGCCAAGGCAATGGCGCGGACAGTCTTGGCATGGTGATTGATCTTCGCGGGCCCGGTTGCCTCTTCTCCTTACTTGACTCAAATAAGAAGTCCTTTCCTTATTCAAACTCCCAAGTATCACGCTTATAAAAGGAGGGTCGGCCTCTCCTTTTACTTCACACCTATATTTTTTTTATTCTGTCCGTGTGGTAACAGTAAAGCGGACGAGCGAATCCCAGGTGTGTCTTCCAACACTTCCTCTTTAACTTGCTTTTCTTGTTTTTTTTTATATAAGTGCAAACCCTAGTTGTAGGCGTACCTTTTCATGAACTTGTAGAAATGTTGTCCTTCTGCGTTGGTATGAATCCTAGCCGTAGGTATGCTTTGCATGAACTTGTAGTAACATTTAGGCGTGAATACCGTAGTGATGTTGGCCGCCACAATTACCGTGCAAAGTAGGCATGCATGAGCTGGTAATTGTCATTATCTTCCCGCGAAAACCTAGCTTCTAGGGTTTACTCATTTTTCCTGGTGTGACCGTGTGTATGGTTCTCGTGGTGGGGCGTGCCTCCTCGGTCTGGCGCAAATTTCCCGCTGCAGGGTATGGTCTTGGCATGAGGTGGTGATGCAGGGTCTGTCAGTCCCCATTTCTTTGCCTATGCGCATTATGACTTTGAAACAAACTGGCTTGCGTCCAGGTTGGATCTCCTGTGTCTGATAAAATAATTTCCATGCACTTTCCGTAATAATTTCTCTTTGTATTGTTCCATTGTAGTTATTTCGAAGGTGGAAGTAGCGTGAGAGAATTTTCGTTAGGATGTCATTTGATAAAAGTTCTGTCGTACCGAAAGATGTTGGAAATTCCAAGCCAAACATAGATGATGAGTTCTTCACAACATCCGCCACAATTAGGAGAAATCATCCCAAGTATATGTCGATTCTTCTGACTGGTCCGGAAAGTGAAGGAGAAGCCCGGTCGGTTCGGCCAGGAGGTGTAATAAGGTTTTGTATTCAGAGGAAAGAGTATCATGCTTCTCCTATCGACTTTAAAATCTATGTAAGTATGTTGTGTCCCTTTGAGAAATGGATGCGATTCATGATGAGCCAGGAATGTGTAAAATCCAGTTTGACCAAGGCGCAGCTCATTGATGCTGTCGCGGCTTCCGCAGTGCTTCAAATTAGGAAAGATATTCCAGGATTGGTTTCTTTTATTTCTATATGGTGTCCAGACACTCACTAGGCCATATGCAGGTGGGGTGAAATGACTATCTCCTTAGAGAGCGTGGCCATGTTGCTGAACCTTCCTGTAATAGGAAACCTCGATGTCAAATTGTCTGAAGATGAATTAGAAATGCGTGCCGCTCTGGTTGCGAAATCAAAAGGATTCGTTCGGAAAGAAAACGAGACGAGGTGCTTCTATGGCTGGTGGGTGTCTCAGTGGTTTCCCGATGAGTTGGAGCCGAATCAGAAGAATAGTACACTTCATGTCGCGGCGTTCTTGGCTCTTTGGTTATCCAGAGATATTTTCGATGACGGCTCGGGTAAGAAGGAGATAAGACAAAAACTTATCAAGTTTGCCATAAAATTGGCAAAAGGTGTCGTTCTACCTATTGGCATCTTGTTTCTTGGTTCTCTGTACACACACATGGATCAGCTGGTCGCGAACATGTGCGCTTGAAATGGTTACATGAAAGTGGATTCGTATATTCATGTCGCCTTTCTCCAAGCGTGGCTGTGGGAGATCTTCGAAAGGTATGCTCCAAAACCGTTGGCCATACTTCCCGAGTTTTGGGGTGGCTTTAGGATACTGCAGTGGTCGAATAGGCGCCCAAAGGTTGGTTCGAACCTGGTTGGACTCCTTGACAACTCGCACACGGTCAATTTTCGTCCATGGGCTCTGGTGCATGCGTCCATAACTCAGATTAGTACCTTTGCTCCTGCTCTGAGCATGTCTTTGTCTTCTGATAAAAAGGATATGAGTGTTGGAGAGCTGGTGTTCATGCGAAGTTGCACGCACGGTTATGTGCCGTCTTTTTTTCGAGGATCTTGCAAAGAAGTCTCTTACAATTTCGATAGGGCGTCTCGGCATATGGGTTTTGACCAAGGGGTCTCACTTGTTCGTCAGCCGATTGTTCCAGAAGTCTCGTTGCCAACTGTTCTCGATGCTACTGTTCTTTTTTCGGGTAAAAGTCTCCTTTTCCTTCTTGCGGAACGAAATCCATCAACAACCTCCAAATATAACATATTTTGGCAGGATGAGTTTCTAATTTTCCATGGATTCGTGAATGATGTGGTAGAAAACCATCGCGGTAAGCCTTCTCCTGCGGTTTTAGCGGAGCATCCACTGCTGAGGGATGCTTCTTCGCCCAAGCGAAAATCCGTTAGCCCGAATACAAATAGTCCCCAAATGAAGGAGCGAAGATCTAAAAGTCGTGCAGATGGTTCCCAGTTAGTTTCGACAGCCCTACCGACTTTCAGTTCGTCCAATATGCGGGTACTTGTGATTTTCCTCTTGACTTTAGTTGGATCGTGTATATCCTTGTTTCTTTCCTGAGTATCCGTCTTGGTATATTTCCTAGGGTCTCAGCAGCATGGACGCCTTTACCAAACTTGCAAGTAGTCAGAAAACATCGCTTCTTGATACGGAGGGTGGCGGTGCTGAGCCTATCCGTGGCGATGGGGAACCCGAGAAGGATGAAAGCTCAGAGTTCAGTGATGGTGAGACTAGTTCTTCCGACAGCAGTGCTGAATCTTCCTCTAGCTAGTCTGAAAGCGATCAGTGAGTCTCCCGCATGTTTTTTTTTCTCTTTGAAAAATATATAATCCATGATGTCATAGGGGAAAACCGTTTCTAAAGATGGCCCTGAGACGGAGACCAGTGGTGATACAGCTTTGTCTCCAATTGTGGCAGCCACACCGGGCGATCTTGGAATGGATGTTGGTTGAGATGAAAACGTCGTTGTGACTCAGACATGGAGAGTACTCCAGTGGCTGCAGGTGCAATTATCGTTAGGAATCCCTTGCCGGTTGCTGATGTAGACGCGGGCGCCACTTTCAACCCTCCATACCTGGTTCCTTATCCGTATCATGTGTTGATCGGGGGATTTAGCGTTCCAGCCAAACATGTGGCGCTATACACCAAGATATGGGAAAGATACAGACATATCTCCACGACCAAGAAGGTTACTAGTCGATTTGTGTTGGTTAAGCGTGTGGAGGAAGCTTTGTCTTCGATTGACGACATGTGCAACGTGACCGGTAATACTGTTTCTGAGGATGTAATCTCGATCTGGAGGTTCCATCGTGACATGTGTGTAAAATTCGAGTTCAATGTTCCTTGGTTCGTTGAAGGTTTCTCTGAGGTTGAAAAGTTGCTGGTCGAAACTGCCGAAGGTCCTTCTGCGGATATGGTAAAGAAGCAGGAAGCGGAAGTCGAAAAATTGTCCAGGAAACTGAATTTGAAGAGGGCGTCTCTCCAAAGCACGAAGGAGGCTCTTGCTAAGAAAAGCAATCCATTGTTGAAAAACTTTCCTTGAATGTATTTATGTCTTCTGAACTTCTTATTTTTAGGTTTTTTTTTTTGAAAGGCAAATGAAACGCCTAGTTTATGGTTTTGATTTCCTGGATTTTTGGGTTGATAGACAAATGTTAACTTGAGGGTTTTGGATTATTCTTTTGGAATGAATTGTTTTGGAATGGATTGTTTTGGGAATGATGTTGTCTAGGTCATGATTGCAAGTGACGCAAACATCCCAGGAAAACCATGGAACCGTGAGTGTTGCGTGTCGGTAGATGACATGGGGTGAAACATAACATGGCTATCGGTTTCATCATTCCCGTGAAAACTTGAAATAGCAAACCATGTATTTTGTCTAGGTAAGACTTACTTGGTTTTTCAGGTCTCCTGATGAAAACGGAATCTTCAGGGTGTAAGACTGAGTTTTACGGGAGGCACCGCCGTGATTATGGAAAGTCCCTAGTCGTATCTTTAAATAATCGAGTCGTCGATCCCTGGTTGGATCGTTCGCTTTTAACCTCTAAGCAGTCCCCAGTCATCCCTCGCCGTGTCAAGACAATATACTGCAAGGGAGTACTTTAGATTCGAGAGATCAATCTGTACCATAAACCAAGAAATAGCCGTTCCAGACTTGCTTCGGTCACAAAGTGAATGAGAAGGGTTGGTTTTGGGGAGGGAAGCGAAGAAAGTGTTGAGATCAGAATAGTTGATTCTGGAAGAGTAGTTGTTTCACGACTTGTATCAAAAGTGGGAAGCTAACAGATGGAAAGCTAGCAAATGTTTTCTGAGTGTTGTATCCTCCTCACCTGAACTTGTTGTTCGGTGGAAATAGGTAATGCCTATTTATACAAGTCGAAGTGAAACGTACTTTGGTCTCATTAAGAAATGGAAAGCGGGCGAGTAAATGGGAGGAGGTGGTAACCGGTAACTCTTGGAATTGATGTTCCATAAAAGAAACCGTTTCACCATTACTTCCTGTATTTACTAACCGCCTCATCCTTATGGCACTTTCTTATAACGAGCGTAGTGTACGCCGCACGCTATAAACCGCCAAACCAATACCCAATGAGCATCCCCCAGTTTGTGACATGTGTTGATGTTCCGAGTGTTTTGGTGGAAAACATGTAGCATGTTGTTGTTGTCTGGAAATTTGAGCTTGGGAGACTTTCTGGCTCGGTGGTGACCTTCAACGGTCGAGATTTTGCATCTTAAGAGGAAGGTAGCCGTTGATTATTGCAACCTTTCGTTTGGTAGCCAGTGGCATGAAAGTATGATCAGTATAGCTTTAATATGGCCCAGTTTAGGCGCGACCAAAAGTTAGGGTTTTGGCTTTGTTTAAGCGCGAACAAACTAGGGCCAAAGGTTGTCATGTGTTAGCTGGTAACCTTGGACGGCTAAGATCTGCATCTTAGATGAAAAAGTGGTCGTTGCTTGTTGCAGGCTTTCGTTTTGGTAGCCGCATAGGGAAGGCCGGCATGGTATGGCACAACAAGGTGGTTGGAATGCCATAGACACATGTGGCATGGCATGCCTTGGCGCGGTTCGGCGTGGCCAAAACTAGGGTTTTGGGCCAAAGGTTACCATGCGTTGTTTGGTGACCTTGGACGGCTAGGATTGGCATCTAGGATTGAAGGGTGGTCGTTGATCATCGCACGCCTTCGTTTTGGTAGCCGCATGGGGAAGGCTGGCATGGTATGACGCGGCAAGGTGGTTGGTATGCCATTGGCACATGTGGCATGGCATGCCTTGGCGCGGTTTGGCGTGGTCAAAACTAGGGTTTTAGGGCAGAGGTTACCATGCGTTATTTGGCGACCTTGGACGGCTAGGATTTGCATCCAGGATGGAAGGGTGGCCGTTGATCGTCGCACGCCTTCGTTTTGGTAGCCGCATGGTATGGCGCGGAAAGGTGGTTGTCATGCCATTGGCACATGTGGCATGGCATGCCTTGGCGCGGTTTGGCGTGGTCAATACTAGGGTTTATGGCCAAAGGTTACCATGCGTTGTTTGGCGACCTTGGACGGCTAGGATTTGCATCCAGGATGGAAGGGTTGTCGTTGATCGTCGCATGCCTTCGTTTTAGTAGCCGCATGGGGAAGGCCGACATGGTATGGCGCGGCAAGGTGGTTGGCATGCCATTGGCACATGTGGCATGGCATGCCTTGGCGCGGTTTAGCGTGGCCATAACTAGGGTTTTGGGCTAAAGGTTACCATGCGTTTTTTGGTGAGCTTGGACGGCTAGGATTTGCATCTAGTATGGAAGGGTGGCCATTGATCGTCGCATGCCTCCGTATTGGTAGCCACATAGGGAAGGTCGTTATGGTATCGCGCGGCAAGGTTGTTGGCATGCCATTGGCACATGTGGGATGGCATACCTTGGCGCGGTTTGGCGTGGCCAAAACTAGCATTTTGGGACAAAGGTTATCATGCGTTGTTTGGCGACCTTGGACGGCTAGGATTTGCATCTAGGATGGAAGAGTGGTCGTTGATCGTCGCACGCCTTCGTTTTGGTAGCCGCATAGGGAAGGCCGGCATGGTGGGGCCAAGGCCAATGGCGCGGATGGCTTAGCATAGTGGGTCCAATGGTTTAGTACGGACGGCTTGGCATGGTGGGGCCAAGGAAAGGTGCGGTTGGCTTGGCATGGTGGGGCCAAGGAATTGGCATGCCATTGGCGCATGGTGCGGTTAGCATGGTTGGGGCCAAGGCAAGGTGCGGTTGGCTTGGCATGGTGGGGACAAGGGTTTGTCATGCCATTGGCGCATGGTGCGGATAGCATGGTTGGCATGCCTTGGCGCGGTAGACGTGGCTGGCATGGTTTGCCATTGGCACAGTGGTGCGGCTGGTATGGTTGGCATGCCTTGTCGCGGAGATGTGGCTGGCATGGTGATGTGATTTGAATGGTAAAAGTGGTTCGATTCTCAGACTTGTGAAGGATATTAATTAGACTTAAATTCTAATATTAAAATAAAAATTCACTAAAAATTATAGCAAACTCAATCAAAGATGATATCAATACTAAAATAAACACTGAGGCTAAGATTCCACTATTTTCCAAGTTCAAAGTGATTAAACCAATACTTTTATTTATGCAATTCTCTTGTTTAATTTGATTCTAAAATATTGCAACAAGTAGATTTTCAAAAGTAATAATTGTAAATACCAAGTATGAAGCATCAAAAGTCTTAAAACTAAGCATATTCCATCAAAATAGATCACAATCACTCAAACAAAAATCATATTCAATAATATTTCAAGGCAAATAATCATATAATTATTGCAAATAAAAAGATAAAATAGAATATACCACTTTTTGTTGGAAAAATAGCTTCCTCTATCGCCTCAGCAATGGGGTTTATCTCCTCATATTAATCATGATCTCAAAATATGTGTTTGTTGCTCAAAAGATGATTAAAAGAGTGAAAAGTAATAACACAGAATCTTTGCAACAGTGTATTGGTGTTGCAAAACAGCTGTTACAATGGAACTGTTACAGAAAAACTGTTGCTTTGTCGCTGATTTTAAGACCCTAGAATAAGACTGCCCTGGACAGCTTAATGTTCTTCAGCTGTTAAACAACGACACTTTTCTGCGACTGTCTACCGAGGGTCAATGTTCTTCGTGTTCTTCTTCTTCAACAGCAGCAGCAGCAGAAACAGAGTTTGGTAAAGCTCTGATTTCTTCTTCTCTGGCTCTCCTTAGGTTCCCAAACTCTCGACACCTCTTCTATATGACCCAAGACATCTATTTATATCAAAAATACCGATTAAATCTCTTCCAAATCTTCCAAAATCTCTTTCCTTCTCTTCACGGCCAAGTTGCGACAATTTCTTGTTTTAGGATTTCTATGCGTTTCTGAGTTTTCCTTTTTATTCTAAACTCTTCCTTAGATAGATATAAATCTTTGGGAAGGTTTACAGCGTTTTAATCACTCTAAAATTCCCTAAAACAGGTCATACACGTGACTTTCCATATTTTCTTGTTGCGAGAAAAATCCGTCGATTGAGCCCAATCTAATCGATTTAAACACCCATATCAGATTCCTAGACCCATAAGGAGTCTATCCTATGAAAATCAGAGGTTTAATCGACCTCAAACTCCTCCAAATCACGATTGCCAAAACTGCTCTTTAACTGAACTTTTTTCCTCGCCAAAATCTTTTTTTTTTAATGTTGTAGATGGTTGCCCCTTATCCAGAGTAGGGGTGCGATTAGCAACTTCCTGGAAATGGGATGCCCCTTAATAATTAGGTTACCCCTTATCCAATGTGAGAGTCCGAATAGCAAATGTCCTCCGGGTGCTTTCCGACAACTTTTCGAGCCAATTTTTTCCAAAAATGTTTATTAGCCAAAAATACCTACAAATAAATAAAACGCCATAATAAGTACAAAAAATGAGCCCTAACAATATATAGAATCGAGACAAATCGGACACAAAAATGTGTCTATCACATGGTTTGCCATTGGCATAGTGGTGCGGATGGCATGGTTGGCATGCCTTGGCGCGGAGATGTGGATGGCATGGTTTGCCATTGGCACAGTGGTGCGGCTGGCATGGTTGGCATGCCTTGGCGCGGAGATGTGGCTGGCATGGTTTGGCATTGGCACAGTGTTACGGCTGGCATGGTTGGCATGCCTTGGCGCGGTAGCATGAGAATTAGGGTTTGGCATAGATGATGTCGATCAATTTTAAGGGTTCTGCCGTGGAACATGACACATAAAAAAAAGGTACCCCGGTAATTCTTACGTATGCACGCTGATCGATTCAATAAATGTGCTAATGGTCATAGTGACGTCATGTCAGTTGTACGGTTTTACGATTTTAACCCTAAGCTAAAAACCACCATCAACATTAAGTCCCCTGCTTAGCTCGGAACATGAGCACTTTTGCGAGGTAAGTATAAGATGGTGATGGGAAAGGACAAAAATCGAAACGACAAGTCGTGGAAAGATGGTCAGGAAGGTCCGACTAACCTTTTCGAGAGGTAAGGAGAGTCCATGATCCTCGTGTTTGGCGGCCTTGGTAGATTCTATTCGTGGTGTAGACCGTGAAGTGGTGAGATGAAGATCGTCGACTTAGTCTGGCTATGCATCACCTTGGCTAGGTTAGGGAACATCATGACGCTGGCTTGGCGATTTGTCGGTGTTGGTGCGGTAAGTCATGGCGCGGATGGCTTGGCATGGTGGGGCAAAGGCAATGGCGCAGATTGGTGAGGCAAAGCATGTGCGGACGGCTTGGAATGTGGGGCCAAGGCATGACGCTGTCCTGGCGAGGCAAGCATGGCGGACGGCTTGGCGTGGTGGGGCCAAGAAAATGGCGCGGACGGTCTTGGCATGGTGATTGGTCTTTGCGGTCCCGGTTGCTTCTTCTCCTTACTTGACTCAAATAGGAAGTCCTTTCCTTATTCAAACTCTCAAGTATCACGCCTATAAAAGGAGGGCCGACCTCTCCTTTTACTTCACACCTATATTTTTTTATTATGTCCGTGTGGTAACAGTAAATCGGACGAGCGAATCCCAGGTATGTCTTCCAACACTTCCTCTTTAACTTGCTTTTCTTGTTTTTTTTTATGTTAGTGCAAACCCTAGATGTAGGCGTACCTTTTCATGAACTTGTAGAAATGTTTTCCTTCTGCGTTGGTATGAATCCTAGCCGTAGGTATGCTTTGCACGAACTTGTAGTAACATACAGGCGTGAACACCGTAGTGATGTTGGCTACCTCAATTACCGTGCAAAGTAGGCATGCATGAGCTGGTAATTGTCATTCACTTCCCGCGAAAACCTAGGTTCTAGGGTTTACTCCTTTTTCCTGGTGTGACCGTGTGTATGGTTCCCGTGGTGGGGCGCGCCTCCTCGGTCGGGCGCAAATTTCCCGCTGCAGGGTATGGTCTTGGCATGAGGTGGTGATGCAGGGTCTGTCTGTCCCCATTTCTTTACTTGTGCGCATTATGACTTTGAAACAAATTGTCTTGCGTCTAGGTTAGATCTCCTGTATCTGATAAAATAATTTCCATGCACTTTCCATAATAATTTCTCTTCGTATTGTTCCATTGTAGCGTGAGAGAATTTTCGTTAGGATGTCATTTGAGAAAAGTTCTGTCGTACCGAAAGATGTTGGCAATTCCAAGCCAAACATAGATGATGAGTTCTTTACAACATCTGCCACGATTAGGATAAATCATCCCAAGTATGTGTCGATTCTTCTGACTGGTCCGGAAAGTGAAGGAGAGGCCCGGTCGGTTCGGCCCGGAGGTGTAATAAGGTTTTTTCTTCAGAGGAAAGAGTATCATGCTTCTCCTATTGAATTTAAAATCTATGTGAGTCCGTTGCGTCCCTTTGAGAAATGGATGCGATTCATGATGATCCAGGAATGTGTAACAACCAGTTTGACCAAGGCGCGGATCATTGATGTTGTCGCGGCTTCCGCAGTGCTTCAAATTAGGAAAGATATTCCAGGCTTGGTTGCTTTTATTTCCAGATGGTGTCCAGACACTCACATGGCCATATGCAGGTGTGGTGAAATGACTATCTCCTTAGAGAGCGTGGCCATGTTGCTGAACCTTCCTGTAAATGGAAACCTCGATGTCAAATTGTCTGCAGATGAAGAAGAAATGCGCGCCGCTCTGGTTGAGAAATCAAAAGGATTCGTTCGGAAAGAAAACGAGACGAGGTGCTTCTATGGCTGGTGGGTGTCTCAGTGGTTTTCCGATGAGTTGGAGCCGAATCAGAAGAATAATACGCTTCATGTCGCGGCGTTCTTGGCTCTTTATTTATCCAGAGATATTTTCGATGACGGCTCGGGTAAGAAGGAGATAAGACAAGAACTTATCAAGTTTTCCATAAAATTGGCAAAAGGTGTCGTTCTCCCTATTGGCGGCTTGTTTCTGGGTTCTCTGTACACACACTTGGATCAGCTGGTCGCGGACATGTGCGCTTCAAATGGTTACATGAAAGTGGATTCGTATATTCATGCCGCCTTTCTCCAAGCGTGGTTGTGGGAGATCTTCGAAAGGTATGCTTCAAAACCGTTGGCCGTACTTCCAGAGTTTTGGGGTGACTCTAGGATACTGCGCTGGTCGAATAGGCGCCCAAAGGTTGGTTCGAACCTGGTTGGATTCCTTGACAACTCGCACATGGTCAATTTTCGTCCAAGGGCTCCGGTGCATGCGTCCATAACTCAGATCAGTACCTTTGCTCCTGCACCGAGCATGTCTTTGTCTTCTGATAAAGAGGATATGAGTGTTGGAGATATGGTGTTCATACGAAGCTGCACACCCGGTTATGTGCCGTCTTTCTTTCGAGGATCTTGCAAAGCTGCCTCTTAAAATATCGATAGGGAGGCTCGGCATATGGGTTTTGACCAAGGGGTCTCACTTGTTCGTCAGCCGGTTGTTCCAGAAGTCTCGTTGCCAAGTGTTGTCGATGCTACTGTTCTTGTGTCGCGTAAAAGTCTCCCTTTCCTTCTTTCGGAACGAAATCCATCAACAACCTCCAAATATAACATATTTTGGCAGGATGAGTTTCTCGTTTTCCATGGATTCGTGAATGATGTGGTAGAAAACCGTCGCGGTAAGCCTTCTCCTGCGGTTTTAGCGGAGCATCCACTGCTGAGGGATCCTTCTTCGCCCAAGCGAAAATCTGTTAGCCCGAATGAAAATAGTCCCCAATCAAAGGAGAGAAGATCTAAAAGCCGTGCAGATGGTTCCCAGTTAGTTTCGACAGCCCTACCGACTTTCAGTTCGTCAAATATGCGGGTACGTGTGATTTTCCTCTTGACTTTAGATGGATCGTGTATATCCTTATTTCTTTCCTGAGTATCCGTCTTTGTATCTTGCTTAGGGTCTCAGCAGCATGAACGCCTTTACCAAACTTGCAAGCAGTCAGAAAATATCGCTTCTCGAGACGGAGGGTGGCGGTGCTGAGCCTATCCGTGGCGATGGGGAACCCGAGAAGGATGAAAGATCAGAGTTCAGTGATGGTGAGAGTAGTTCTTCCAACAGCAGTGATGAATCTTCCTTTAGACAGTCTGAAAGCGAATCAGTGAGTCTCCCGCATGTTTTTTTTTTCTCTTTGGAAAATATCTAATCCGTGATTTCATTGGGGGAAACCGTTTCTGAAGATGGCCCTGAGACGGAGACCGGTAGTGATACAGTTTTGTCTCCAATTGTGGCAGCCGCACCAGGAGACCTTGGAATGGATGTTGATCGAGATGAGAACGTCATTGTGACTCATACATTGGAGAGTACTCCAGTGGCCGCAGGTGTAATTGTCGTTAGGAATCCCTTGTCGGTTGATGAGGTAGACGCGGGCGCCACTTTCAACCCTCCATACCTGGTTCCTTATCCGGATCATGTGTTGATCGGAGGATTTAGCATACCAGCCAAACATGCGGCGTTATACACCAAGATATGGGAAAGCTACGGACATATCGCCACGACCAAGAAGGTTACTAGTCGATTTGCATTGGTTAAGCGTGTGGAGGAAGCTTTGTCTTCGATTGACGACATGTGCAACGTGACCGGTAATACTGTTTCTGAGAATTTAATCTCGAGATGGAGGTTCCATCATGACATGTGTGTAAACTTCGAGTTCAATGTTCCTTGGTTCGTTGAAGGTTTCTCTGAGGTTGAAAAGTTGCTGGGCGAAACAGCCGAAGGTCTTTCTGCGGATATGGTAAAGAAGCAAGAAGCGGAAGTCGAATAATTTTCCAGTAAGCTGAAGTTGAAGAGGGCGGCTCTCCAAAGAAAGAAGGAGTCTCTTGCTAAGAAGAGCAAGCCATTGTTGAAAAACTTTCCTTGAATGTATTTCTGTCTTCTGAACTTCTTATTTTTAGGTTTTTTTTTTTGAAAGGCAAATGAAACGCCTAGTTTATGGTTTTGATTTCCTGTATTTTTGGGTTGATAGACAAATGTTACCTTGAGGGTTTTGGATTATTCTTTTGGAATGAATTGTTTTGGAATGGATTTTTTTGGGAATGATGTTGTCTTGGTTATGATTGCAAGTGACGCAAACATCCCAGGAAAACCATGGAACCGTGAGTGTTGCGTGTCGGTAGATGACATGGGGTGAAACATAACATGGCTACCGGTTTCATCATTCCCGTGAAAACTTGAAATAACAAACCATGTATTTTTTCTAGGTAAGACTTACTCGGTTTTTCAGGTCTCCTGATGAAAACGGAATCTACCGGGTGTAAGACCGAGTTTCACGGGAGGCACCGCCGTGATTGTGGAAAGTCCCCAGTCGTCTCATTTGATAATCGAGTCGTCGATCCCTGGTTGGGTCATTCGCTTTTAACCTCTAGGCAGTCCTCAGTCATCCCTCGCCGTGTTAATACAATGTACTGCAAGGAAGTTCTTTAGATTCGAGAGATCAATCTGTACAAACCGGCATAAACCATGAAATGGACGTCCCAGACTTTCTTCGGTCACAAAGTGAAGGAGAAGGGTTAGTTTTGGGGAGGGAAGCGAAGAAAGTGTTGAGACCAGAATAGTTGATTCTGAAAGAGTAGTTGTTTCACGACTTGTATCAGAAAGTGGGAAGCTAACAGATGGAAAGCTAGAAAATGTTTTCTGAGTGTTGTATCCTCCTCACCTGAACTTGTTGTTCGGTGGAAATAGATAATGCTTATTTATACAAGTCGAAGTGAAACATACTCTGGTCTCATTAAGAAATGGAAAACGGGTGAGTAAATGGGAGGAGGTGGTAACGGGTAACGCTTGGAATTGATGTTCCATAAAAGAAAGTGTTTCACCATTACTCCCTGTATTTACTAACTGCCTCATCCTTATGAAACTTTCTTAGAACGAGCGTAGCGTACGCCGTACGCTGTAAACCGCCAAACCAATACCCAATGAGCATCCCCCAGTTTGTGACATGTGTTGATGTCTCGAGTGTTTTTGTGGAAAACATGTAGCATGTTATTTTTGTCTGGAAAGTTGAGCTTGGGAGACTTTCCGGCTCGGTGGTGACCTTCAACGGTCGAGATTTTGCACCTTAAGAGGAAGGTAGCCGTTGATTATTGCAACCTTTCGTTTGGTAGCCAGTGGCATGAAAGTATGATCAGTATGGCTTTAATATGGCCCAGTTTAGTAGCGGCCAAAAGTTAGGGTTTTGGCTTTGTTTAGGCGCGACCAAACTAGGGCCAAAGGTTGCCATGTGTTAGCTGGTAACCTTGGACGGCTAAGATCTACATCTTAGATGAAAAAGTGGTCGTTGATTGTTGCAGGCCATCATTTTGGTAGCCGCATAGGGAAAGCCGGCATGGTATGGCGCGGCAAGGTGGTTGGCATGCCATTGACACATGTGGCATGGCATGCCTTGGCGCGGTTCGGCGTGGCCAAAACTAGGGTTTTGGGCCAAAGGTTACCATGCGTTGTTTGGCGACCTTGGACGGCTAGGATTTGCATCTAGGACGGAAGGGTGTCCGTTGATCGTCAGACGCCTTCGTTTTGGTAGCCGCATGGGGAGGGCCGGCATGGTATGGCGCGGCAAGGTGGTTGGCATTCCATTGGCACATGTGGCATGTCATGCCTTGGCGCGGTTTGGCGTGGCCAAAACTAGGATTTTGGGCCAAAAGTTACCATGCGTTGTTTGGCGACCTTGGACGTCTAGGATTTTCATCCAGAATGGAAGGGTGGCCATTGATCATCGCACGCCTTCGTTTTGGTAGATTCATGGGGAAAGCCGGCATGGTCTGGCGCGGAAAGGTGGTTGGCATGCCATTGGCACATGTGGCATGGCATGCCTTGGCGCGGTTTGGCGTGGCCAAAACTAGGGTTTTGGGCCAAAGGTTACCATGCGTTTTTTGGCAACCTTAGACGGATAGGATTTGCATCTAGGATGGAAGGGTGGCCGTTGATCGTCGCACACCTTCGTTTTGGTAGCCGCATGGGGAAGGCCGGCATGGTATGGCGCAAGGTGGTTTGCATGCCATTGGCACATGTGGCATGGCATGCCTTGGCGCGGTTTGGCGTGGCCAAAACTATTGTTTTGGGCCAAAGGTTGCCATGCGTTGTTTGGCGACCTTTGACGGCTAGGATTTGCATCTTGGATGGAAGGGTGGCCGTTGATCGTCGCATGCATTCGTTTTGGTAGCCGCATAGGGAAGGCCAGCATGGTATGGCCAGCAAGGTGGTTGGCATGTCATTGGCACATGTGGCATGGCATGCCTTGGCGCGGTTTGGCGTGGACAAATATATGGTTTTGGGCTAAAGGTTACCATGCATTGTTTGGCGACCTTGGAAGGCTAGGATTTGCATCTGGGATGGAAGGGTGGTCGTTGATCGTCGCACGCCTTCGTTTTGGTAGCCGCATAGGGAAGGCCAGCATGGTGGGGCCCAGGCCAATGGCGCAGATGGCTTGGCATAGTGGGGCCAAGGGTTTGGTACGGACGGCTTGGCATGGTGGGGCCAAGGCAAGGTGCGGTTGGCTTGGCATGGTGGGGCCAAGGGTTTGGCATGCCATGGGCGCAAGGTGCAGCTAGCATGGTTGGCATGCCTTGGCGCGGTAGACGTGGCTGGCATGGTTTGCCATTGGCACAGTGGTGTGTCTGGTATGGTTGGCATGCCTTGGCGCGGAGATGTGGCTGGCATGGTTTGCCATTGGCACAGTGGTGCGTCTGGCATTGTTGGCATGCCTTGGCGCGGAGATGTGGCTGGCAAGGTGCGGTTGGCTTGGCATGGTGGGTCCAAGGGTTTGGCATGCCATTGGCGCATGGTGCGGCTAGCATGGTTGGGGCCAAGGCAAGGTGCGGTTGTCTTGGCATGGTGGGGCTAAGGGTTTGGCATGCCATCAGCGCATGGTACGGCTAGCATGGTTGGCATGCCTTGGCGCGGTAGACGTGGCTGGCATGGTTTTCTATTGGCACAGTGGTGCGACTGGTGTGGTTGTCATGTCTTGGCGCAGAGATGTGGCTGGCATGGTTTGCCATTGGCACAGTGTTGCGGCTGGCATGCCTTGGCGCGGAGATGTGTCCGGCATGGTTTTCCATTGGCGCAGTGGTGCGGCTGGCATGGTTGGCGCGGAGATGTGTCTGGCATGGTTTGCCATTGGCACAGTGGTGCGGCTGGCATGGTTGGCATGCCTTGGCGCGGAGATGTGGATGGCATGGTTTTCCATTGGCACAGTGGTGCGGCTGGCATGGTTGGCATGCCTTGGCGCGGAGATGTGGCTGGCATGGTTTTCCATTGGTACAGTGGTGCGGCTGGCATGGTTTGCATGCCTTGGCGCGGTAGCATGAGAATTAGGGTTTGGCATAGATGATGTCGGTCAATGTTAAGGGTTCTGCTGTGGAACATGACACATAAAAAAAAAGGTACCCCGGTAATTCTTACGTAGGCATGCTGATCGATTAATAAATGTGGTAATGGTCATAGTGACGTCATGTCAGTTGTAACGTTTTACGGTTTCAAACCTAAGCTAAAAACCACCATCAACAGTGTGATACTAGTTTGCATAATAGAGTCGATTCTCCTTTAACCTTTGGTTTTCTTCTTCTCAAACCAGGTTAACGACTTACTTCATTGGGATCGTGAAGCCAGACCTATACTACTTTTATCGTAGTTGTGTGATCTGATCTTGCATCTTCTATCGTACGAGTACAATCAGATTGATTGGATTGAGATTGATATCTCCGATAGGAAAGATATAAAAAGTAATCACAAACATCTTCGTCTCATCGTTTGTGATTCCGCAACATCTTGTTTCGCTACCATACGATTAAGATTGTTGTGAGGTGATTGATAACTCTAATCTGTTCTTCGGGAATATAAGACCGGATTATCAATTGGTTCCTGTTCACCTTGATTTATCAAAAGACAGAACAAAACCTTTAGGGTCTGTGGGAGACAGATTGATCCTTTGATAGACTTGTCTGTGTGAGACAGATTTGTTTCTTGTCAAAGCCTGCGATTTTGGACCGTAGAAACTCTTAGTTGTGGGTGAGATCTGCTAAGGGGATCAAGTGCGCAGTATCCTGCTGGGATCAGAGGCGTAGGAGCATAACTGTACCTTGGATCATTGGGAGATTGATTGGGGTTCAACTACAGTCCAGTCCGAAGTTAGCTTGGATTAGGCTAGTGTCTGTAGCGGCTTAATACAGTGTGTGTTCAATCTGGACTAGTTCCAGGGTTTTTCTGCATTTACGGTTTCCTCATTAACAAAATTTCTGGTGTCTGTGTTATTTCATTTTCCGCGTTATATTGTTTATCTTTATAATTTAAAAAATACAGGTTGTGCGTTAGATCATCAATTAGAGTAATCCAACCTTTGGTTGTTGATTGTCATTGATTGATCCTTGGATATTGGTCTTTGGTACCATCCAAGTTATTCCTTGTATTTGATTAGAACTCGCTGTTCTTGCTTGAGTAAATCAAATCAGGAGAGAGATATAAACTCGTTGATATACTTTTAATTGATTGAGTCTTATTGATTCTCTTAAAAGGATATTCGAGTTTGTCCATACAGATTGCTAAGTGAAATATTGTTGATTCTCGTGAACTTAAAATTATATAAACTAAGGAATGCATACTTGCAAACCGTGGCTATAAAGTTCATGGATTGATTCGAGTGAATCAAATCGTTTTTGCTTCGATTGTGTCTTGTATACTTCTATAAGATCTAAGCAATTGAACAACTCTCTAAATAGTTCATTTGAGTCATTTGAACTAGTTGTGGTAAAGATGAATATGGTTGATATGAAAGTGCTCATATGGCTAACCATTTAGTTAACTACTGTTGAACCAACTAAGTGTACATGTTTGGGTACGGTTATAAAAACCTAAATAAACGTGCATTTCAATGTGTGTAACAATCTAAGTTCGATCTAACGGTTGAAAGATAATAGATTGAATCTAATCAGGTTTTCATCTAACGGTGAATATTAAATGCTTTGTTACCAAGGTAACTTAGATTGCAAACCCTGATTTGAAAGTTTATATAAAGGAGAACTCTATCAACTTGGAAACCTAATCCCCACACCTTATGTGTGATACTAGTTGTATTAGCTAGAGTCGATTCTCCTTTAACCTTAGGTTTCTTCTCGAGACCCTGTAGGTTAATAAATTGAAGACTTCATTGGGATTGTGAAGCCAGACCCAATTATTTTCTTTGTAGTTGCGTGATCTTATCTTGCTGTTTCTATCGTGTTTGAGTACAATAGTAAGATTGGCTTGCGATTGATTTCTCCGATAGGCAAGATATAAAAGAATTCACAAACACCTTCGTCTCATCATTTGTGATTCCGCAATATCTTCTTTCGCTAGTCGATTAAGATTATTGTGGGGTGATTGATAATTCTAGGCTGTTCTTCGGGAATATAAGTCCGGGTTATCAATTGGTTCCTGTTCACCTTGATTTATCAAAAGACGGAACAAAAAATTGTAGGTATTTCTTTGGGAGACATATTTATCTATTACCGTAGACTTTTATGTGTGATACAAATTTGTTTATTAAAGTCTTATACTTTGGGTCGTAGCAACTCTTAGTTGTGGGTGAGATCAACTAAGGGAATCAAGTGTGTAGTATTCTGCTGGGATCAGAGACGTAAGGAGCACAACTGTACCTTGGATCAGTGTGAGATTGATTGTGGTTCAACTATAGTCCAGACCGAAGTTAGTTTGTAGTAGGATATTGTCTGTAGTGGCTTAATACAGTGTGCGTTCAATATGGACTAGGTCACGGGGTTTTTCTGCATTTGCGGTTTCCTCGTTAACAAAACATCTGGTGTTTGTGTTATTTCTTTTCCGCGTTATATTTTGTTATATAATTGAAATATCATAGGTTGTGTGTTGAATCGATCAATTGGGAAATCCAACCTTTGGTTGTTGATTGGAATTTATTGATCCTTGAACATTGGTCTATGGTACTGTTCAAGTGATTTCTCTTGTACTCAATTACACTCACGGAATTCTATTTGCTTGAGTAAGTATTGAATCGAGAAAGTGAGATATAACTCTTTGACATACTTTTATTAAGATTGAGTCTGACTGTCTAGTTGATTATCTTAAAAGTATATTGGAGTTAGTCCATACAGATTGCTGAGAGAAATATTGGGTGTGGTTGTTAGACCCCCGCTTTTTCAATTGGTATCAGAGCAGGCAAACACGTTTAAAGACCTTACAAGTCTGTGTTTGTAGCAATCTGAGTCTGTGTACGGAATGTCATCTTTGGCATATAGGCATACCAAGATGCCTTCCAAAGCTTTTAATTATGCCAAATGTCTTGGGATCACCTCAAAGGATTATTCCTTGCTGATTCTTCCGAATCTCGAGGTAGAAATGAAGTTCTATCAAATGTTGATATTTGTCCCTCTAATAAGATATTGGACACCATCGCAAAAGCTGAAATGGAGCTCACCAGAATCTCAAAAAATTCTACTAAGGCTATTGATTTTCAGAATCATGCTCAGCTTAGTGATGAATTTGAAAAGTCTTTTGGTCGAGAACGGGAACTCTATAATATAATTGAGTCCTTCTCTAACAATATCGAAAAATTTATTCAAGAAACTAATCTACAGCTCGAAAAGATTATTGTTCTTGAGAATATTGTCAAGGAAGATTCAATTAGAGAAAAACGTTTGATCGAGGCGCATTCATCAGATCTAAACAGACTTTGTGTCGAAAAAGAGAAACTAGGAGCATCCCTTTTTCTAGCCCAAGAACAGTGCAAATCCTTGGAAAAGGAAAACTATGTTTTGAGGAAAAATTCTTCTCTACCGACTAATTCTCAATCTGAATTACATCACACAAAGAGATGTTTTCCAAAAGAAGTTTTTGTCAAGAAAGGATCACATGACTTGCAAACTTCTAATACGGCTAGGAATTTAAAACAGGTTCCAGTTAATGTCTCTCCTCCACGAACTTGTTCATTCTGTGGGAAAAAGAATCACTATGATATTCATTGTTTTTCTATGAGAAAACAAATTTCTAATCTTCATAATTTGCTTCTTTCTACAATCAATGGAGTAAATCGTCTGACGACTTCTATAGTGAATCTCGTGCCCACAGAATACCAGAAACCTTATAAAAATGATCTCTCTTCTAGAAATCGTCACAGGGTACAAGTTCATCTCAATGGTATAAATTCTTGTGCCACTAATGACCACATTCCTTGTGTTTATAAGAATAAGTCTGGCAGATCTAAGTCTAGGAAATGGATCTCTCTATACCATGATCATCTTGAACCAATCTTAAAAGGTCCTAGATTTTGTCCTCAGAGAAATCCTTCTGACGGAGATGTTAAACAGGTTAGTTCCTACTCATCTGGGATGAAAGTCAACCGAAGAAGGGCAAAAAACACAAAAGTCAAACTTTCAGATGATGTGTATAACTTCTTCATCAATGATCGTAGTGGGATTACTTCTACTCTACCACCTGATTCCAGGTATCCTTATCCTTGTTTCTAACTTGAGAGGTGCAAGGATGATGATTGAGAAAGACTCAAGTGTGTTGTATAATATTTTTTGTTGTTTGTGTTCTTTTTGCTGCCGGTCCACAAACGTCGTGTCCTCCTCTTGCGAGTTCATAGGGTTTCCATAACAAGAGTTCTTTCTCCTTTTGATAAACACGTATATATATATATATACTCTATATTGTGTTATTCCATCCCTAACAAAAAATTCATATGGAGAACTCTGCAAAATCTCAAGAGATTGTGCATCTTGATATGGAGGAAGACACTCAAGGACATGAGTCGGTTCAAGAGATGGTTCTAAAGAAGATGCTTGAAAGAAAGGATCACAACTCTTGGATTGATGATTCTGTCAAGGATTTAACTCGTTTTCATAACAATTCAAAGATCGAGTTTGCAAATCTTCAACTGCAAATAAACCAACTCTTAGATGGTCAGGACAGAATCCTTGTTAATCAGAATATTCTGATAAGGAATCAAAAGAAGCTCATCATGGATTGTGTCAAGGCTAAACAACTTGCTCAGGTTGTTGATCATAAAGTCAGTGTTCTAACTCACGGACATGGAGTGTCTACGGTCAAGAGAGTAAAGGAAATCAGTGATACCTTATGTGACGGATTCATTGAAAGGTATGAGGTTCTCAATGAACTTTGATTTTATTTGTCTAGTAAATCTTCTTATGAGAATTTTTATTTCTTATGTTTTAGAAAGAATAACTGGAGTTTGGAATAGCCATTATTGTGATTACACATAGCTATGTCCAACGTTTTCATCTTTATTTTTAGGTTTATTTGGTTAAATTCTAAAAATTGTTTGGAAGGTGATTTTTGCAGTACTAATCTTTATGGTTTTATATATTGCAATTTGTTATGGGATGTGTGTGTTTCCGTCCGTGAACTATGATCGTCCCATACCTTGTCAAAAGTTAAGTCGTTCTTTTGTCGATATGCATGTATTGATAAAATAATGAATGAACTTTTGACATTACAAAAGTTAAAGCCTTTTATGTTATATTTTGATGGAAAAAAGGATAAAACTTTTGTTTACGAGGATTATGTCTATTGTATGTCATTGTGAAAATAGTGATGGAAAATAGGATGAATCCTTGTCTATTCCACAGTATTGATCTTCCCTGATCCATATTTTTTATGTATATACTGTGCGGCTCCGTAAGTTCTCTTATGTTGAGAATTTCCGATTAAATTAATCATGGGTTTTCTTGTGGTTAATTTAATTGAGTATTTTTGGATTCAAGTTCATATTCGTATGTAATTTGTTATGTCCAAAGAAATCCTTCTTTTCTTGTGAAAATAAGTCGCTCTTATTTTTCTTTCGGGAATGACATTTTATCGGGGAGAGTTCTTAATGCCAAATCTTTGTGGGGAGTGCGGCTGTGGAATATTATAGAGGTTATCTTGTATCTTTATAAACTCCTTGATGAGAGCATCTAGCTTCGGCTATATGATTGCATCTAAAAAGTTGATATATGCTTTCTTTTGGTCATGAAATGTCTCTTTGGAAATTTCATTAGGATCCCACTAGTTTCGTACCTTTGCCAATTTTATTGACAAAAAGGGGGAGAATTAATGTGTAGTTCACACTACAAATACATATGGTTTTCGAATCATTATGTAAGGGGGAGTGGTTTCCATGTGATATGGAGTATTGACTAAGAGGGAGTGATACATATCACCATAGTATTGTTGTCGAAGTTGTGATACAATTGAACTTTGATGATGTGTAATAATACTATGACACTGTGTAACAATGATTGAGAATTCTTGTTTTCTCATTTTTATAGCTACGGATTTTCAACAACGATGATACTAAACTTACAACCTTTAGGATCATTAGAGTACTTGGAAGTGACGAAGATTTCGAGTAATGTTGAAGAACTAAGGAGATCAGGCATGTGGAAGAGAAGCTACTAAAGTTTATTTATCTATTTTGTATTTCATATGTATTGATAGTTTAATTTGTCACTAAAATTGACAAAGGGGGAGATTGTTAGAGCATTGCTCGATCGAAGTCGCATGCGTTGCTATCTCAAGCATGTCTCTCAATGTTAGTGATCAAAACTATAAGTCTTAATTTCTAGTCTACTTATAGCTAAATCTCGGACTAGGATAAAAAGTGTAGTTGAGCTCAAGACTCCATGGCGATCATCATACAAAGACGAAGAACTACTCAAGGAACTGGTGGAACTTCATCGACTAAAAGGTATGTGGAGACTTGAACTTATCTATCACTCAAAAGTCTATGTACTCTATCTCTTATCTTGAGACAAAAGCCATATTGCTATACAGACTTTGATTATACACATTTGCTATTTCGAGCCGAGTTTATTTCGCTTATATATTTCTCGAAATATGTGTTGGTAAGCTTTCCCTTTGGCCAAGTTCATCTTTACTAGTGACGAAATTCATATTAATTTCAATTATTTGAAAATCGCTTTGACAAAAATAGCTTGTGAACAACAACTATATAACGTCCTCTAAGAATGTTTCAATGATTGATATGAGAGTTTCGAATATATAACCTTGGAAGGATATAAACATTTTGTGGTAACACATACGTGTGTAAGTCCTTATTCCTTGAACCAAAGTATGCGTACTTTGCTGCTCAGGAAAACCGGAACTAAAGTCCGCGTACCAATACGCGTACTGTCGGAAGTTCACATCCCGTAAATTACTGCTCGAGTTTGTGAACTGAAAACAAACTTATTCCGGGTACTTAAGTCCGCGTACCAGTATGCATACTTAAGTTAGTTATTTTCTAAAAACGGTTATTCATGAACTTAAACTTATATAAACTAAGGAATGCATACTTGCAAACCGTGTTTATAAAGTTCATGGATTGATTCGAGTGAATCAAATCATTTTTGCTTCGATTGTGTCTTGTGTACTTCTATAAGATCTAAGCAATTCAACAACTCTCTATCTAGTTCGTTTGAGTCATTTGAATTAGTTGTGGTAAAGAAGAATATGGTAGATATGAAAGTGCTCATATGGATAATCATTTGTTTAATTAATGTTGAACCAACTAAGTGTACATGTTTGGGTACGGTTACACAAACCTAAATAAACGTGCATTTCATTTGTGTGAAACAAGCTAAGTTCGATCTAACGGTTGAAAGATATTAGCTTGAATCTAATCAGGTTTTCATCTAACGGTGAATATTGAATGCTTTGTTACCAAGGTAACTTAGATTGCAAACCTTGATTTGAAAGTCTATATAAAGGAGAACTCTATCAACTGGGAAACCGAATCCCCACACCTTCTGTGTGATACTAGTTGTATTATCTAGAGTCGATTGTCCTTTAACCTTAGGTTTCTTCTCGAGACCCTGTAGGTTAACGACTTGAAGACTTCATTGGGATTGTGAAGCCAGACCCAACTATTTTATTTGTAGTTCCGTGATCTAATCTTGTTGTTTCTATCGTGTTTCAGTACAATCGTAAGATTGGCTTGAGATTGATTTCTCCGATATGCAAGATATAAAAAAAGTCACAAACACCTTCGTCTCATCGTTTGCGATTCCGCAATATCTTCTTTTGTTGGTCAATTAAGATTATTGTGAGGTGATTGATAATTCTAGGCTGTTCTTCGGGAATATAAGTTCGGGTTATCAATTGGTTCATGTTTACCTTGATTTATCAAAAGACGGAACAAAAACTTGTAGGTATTTCTGTGGGAGACAGATTTATCTATTACCGTAGACTTTTCTGTGTGATACAGATTGTTTATTAAAGTCTTCGACTTTGGGTCGTAGCAACTCTTAGTTGTGGGTGAGATCAGCTAAGGGAATCAAGTGCATAGTATCATGTTGGGATCAAAGACGTAAGGAGCGCAACTACACCTTGGATCAGTGTGATATTGATTGGGGTTCAACTACAGTCCAGACGGAAGTTAGTTTGTATTAGGCTAGTGTCTGTAGCGGCTTAATACAGTGTGTGTTCAATCCGGACTAGATCCCTGGGTTTTTTCTGCATTTGCAGCTTCCTCGTTAACAAAACTTCTGGTGTGTGTGTTATTTCTTTTCCGCATTATATTTTTTTATATAATTGAAATATCACAAGTTGTGTGTTGAATCGATCAATTGGTAAATCCAACCTTTGGTTGTTGATTGAAATTGATTGATCCTTGAACATTGGTCTTTGGTACCGTTCAAGTGATTTCTCTTGTATTTAATTAGACTCGCAGATTTCTATTTGCTTGAGTAAGTATTGAATCGAGAAAGTGAGATATAACTCTATGATATACTTTTATTAAGAGTGAGTCTGACTGCCTAGTTGATTCTCTTAAAAGTATATTGGAGCTAGTCCATACAGATTGTTAAGCGAAATATTGGGTGTGGTTGTTAGACCCCTTCTTTTTCGATTGGTATCAGAGAAGGAAAACACGTTTAAGACCTTATAAGTCTGTGTTTATAGAGATCCGACTCTATGGACAGTAAATTCTCAATAAACACTTCACCAGGATTTAACTCTGATCCTAGAGAGTGTTCTGAATAGATTGTTATTCTCCAGAGAAATTTGGATGAACAAATCCGGATCAATTCTGATCTTATTGCTGAAATTGCAAAGTATAAGGATTCGAAGTCTGTCAAAGTTCCTTCAATGGATTTGAATAACTCCTTTAATTCTTCTCTGAAGAATTGTCGCATGTCAGGAGATAAGCGAGGTTTAGGCTTTGTGAAACCTGATGGGACTCAGAACTACTCAGATAAGATCAAAGATGTTAGTTCATGTATGTTCTGTGATTCTCACAATCATTTTCAACATACATGTACATCTTTGAGGAAAAGTTTAAAATTTGCGAGTAATCTTCGAAAGAAAGCTGAAAAACTGTTTACTTCTTTAAAGGATGTACAAATCTAACAAGAAATCCCAAACGGGTAGTATTGTTAGTATGAGAGCTTTTGATCTAAAATCAACGTCGCCCTTTAAATGGTTTCTTGACAGTGGATGTAGCCGACATATGACAAGTGATCTCTCGTGGTTTGTGAATTCAAGTGAATATGAAGGAGGTTCTGTAACTTTCAGAGATGGGAGTTTTTGCTACATAAGCAAGAAGGGGACGATCAAACTTCCTGGCGTTCCTGAAATCCATGATGTAGTATACGTTAAAGGTATGACTGCAAATCTTCTTTCTATTAGTCAAATTTGTGACAAAGGCCATAAAGTTGTCTTCAATGTGAATGGATGTGACATTGTAGATAAAACTGGAAAAGTAATATGATACTCAGTTTAATAATTGTTGCAATTTGACTAAGGTGGAATCTAGACATCTTTGGCATGAGCGTTTTGGTCACATCAATTACCGCCTTCTAACTAAGATCATTAACAAAGAACTTGTTAGAGGTGTTCCCAAAATCAATGCTAAGATTGATGGTGTCTGTGGTGGCTGTCAAAAGGGTAAACAAACGAAAGCTCACCATAAATCATCTCGAGATATTCTCACTAACGCTCCACTTGATTTAATTCATATGGATCTCTTCGTCCCTATTCAACAACCTGCGGTTGCCGTCAAGAAGTATGCTTTAGTTATGGTAGATGATTACACCAGATTCACTTGGGTGGAATTTTGAGCTTATAAGAATGAAACTCTTGATGAATTCAAGATTATTGTTAATAGAATCCAGAATGAACAAGGTCGCAAACTAAAGAAAATTAGAAGCGACCGTGGAACTGAATTCAAGGACACTAAAGTGTTTGAATTTTGTGACAAACTGGGGATCATTCAACAATACACACCACCCATTACTCCTCAAGCTAATGGAGTTGCAGAAAGGAAGTGTCCAGGGTAATGCTTTATAACAAAAACTTACCGTTAAGGTTTTGGGGAGAAGGTGTTTTCACAGCATGTTATCTGATCAACCGTGTGTACCTATGGTCTAAAACCCTAAACACTCCTTATGAGTTGTGGTATGGTAGGTGAAAAAGCGGGGTCTAACAACCACACCTAATATTTCGCTTAGCAATCTGTGTGGACTAACTCGAATATACTTTTAAGAGAATCAACTAGACAGTCAGACTCAATCTTAATAAAAAGTATATCAAGGAGTTATATCTCAATTTCTCGATTCAATACTTACTCAAGCAAATAGAAATCTGCGATTCTAATTGAACCCAAGAGAAATTAACTTGAACGGTACCAAAGACCAATGTTCAAGTATCAATCAATTTCAATCAACAACCAAAGGTTGGATTTACCAATTGCTCGATTCAACGCACAACCTGTGATATTTTAATTATATAAAAAAATATAATGCGGAAAAGAAATAACACAGACACCAGAAGTTTTGTTAACGAGGAAGCCGCAAATGCAGAAAAACCCCAGGACCTAGTCCAGATTGAACACACATTGTATTAAGCCGCTACAGACACTAGCCTACTACATAATAACTTCGGTCTGGACTGTAGTTGAACCCTAATCAATCTCACATTGATCCAAGGTACATTTGCACTCCTTACGTCTCTGATCCCAACAGGATACTACGCACTTGATTCCCTTAGTTGATCTTACCCACAACTAAGAATTATTACGACCCAAAGTCGAAGACTTTAATAAACAAATTTGTATCACACAGAAAAGTCTACAGGAATAGATAAATCTGTCTCCCACAGAAATACCTACGAGTTTTGTTCCGTCTTTTGATAAATCAAGGTGAACAGGAACCAATCAATAACCCGGACTTATATTCTCGAAGAACAACCTAAAATTATCAATCACCTTACAATAATCTTAATCAACTAACGAAACAAGATATTGTGGAATCACAAACGATGAGACGAAGAGTTTGTGACTACTTTTCTATCTTGCCTTTAGGAGAAATTAATCTCAAGCCAATCTTACAATTTTACTCAAATACGATAGAAACAGCAAGATCAGATCACACAACTACAGAGAAAATAGTTGGGTCTGGCTTCACAATCCCAATGAAGTCTTCAAGTCGTTAACATACAGGGTCTCGATAGAAACCTAAGGTTAAAGGAGAATCGACTCTAGATTACAACTAGTATCACACAGGAGGTGTGGGTATTAGGTTTCCCAGTTTCTAGAGTTCTCCTTTATATAATCTTCAAACCAGGGTTTGCAATCAATTCTACCTTGGTAACAAAGCATTCAATATTCACTGTTAGTTGAAAACCTGATTAGATTCAAGCTAATATATTTCAACCGTTAGATCGAATCTTAGATTGTTATACACACATGAAATGTAACTTCATTTAGGTTTGAGTTATCGTACCTAAACGTGTACAATTCGTTGGTTCAACGGTAGTTAACCATAGGTTATCCATATGAGCACTTTCATATCAACCTTATTATTCTTTACCACAACTAGTTCAAATGACTAAAATGAACTACTTAGAGTGTTATTCAATTGCTTAGATCTCATAGAAGCATACAAGACACAATCGAAACAAAAACAATTTTGATTCACTCGAATCGATTCATGAACATTATAGCCACGGTTTGCAAAGATGGCATTTCTTAAAATATAAATATCTTAGTTCACGAATTAAACTGTTTTTAGAAAATAACCTACTTAAGTACGCATACTTAAGTACTCGGATTAAGTTTGTTTTCAGTTCACAAACTTCAGTAGAAATTCACGGGAAGTAAACTTCCGGCCACGTACTGGTACGTGGACTTTAGTTCCGGTTATCCTGAGCAGCAAAGTACGCATACTTTGGTTCAAGGATATTGGACTTATACACATATGAGTTGTCTCACAATGTGTATATCCAACCATGGTTATGTATTCTAAACTCTCATTTCAATCATTGAAACATTCTTAAAGGACATTATATAGTTCTTGTTCACAAACTATTTTTCATCAAAGAGATTTTCAAGTAATTGAAACTAATATGACTTTCATCACTAGTAAAGATGAACTTGGCCAAAGCGAAAGCTTACCAACACATATTTCGAGAAATAGATAAGCGAGATAAACTCAACTCGAAATAGTACATGTGTATAATCATAGTCTATATAGCAAAGACTTTTGTATCAAGATATGAGATAAAGTAGACTTTTGAGTGATAGATAAGTTCAAGTCTCTACATACCTTTTTGTCGATGAAGTTCCACCAGTTCCTTGAGTAGTTCTTCGTCTTTGCATGATAAAAAGTCTAGAGCTCAACTACACTTTCTATCCTAGTATGAGACCTAGATATTAGTAGACTAGAAATCAAGACTTATAGTTTTGTCAACTAAACTTGACAAACAAGCTTGAGATAGCAACACTTGCGAGTTCGACCGAGCAGTGCTCTAACAGTAGGAATCCCAACTTACATTATCTCAGAGTGTTCAAAAGTAAGCGGTACGTTCTGAAAGATCAATAACAGAAAGGGAAATTTGATACTAAAAGCGATGAAGGTATCTTCCTTGGCTATGCTTCTGATAGTCGTGTATTTCGAGTATTTAATCTCAGAACCCAAGTTATGATGGAATCTGTTAATGTCATCATTGATGATCTGAACTATTTTCACCATGATAATCCTCCTGCTAAATTGCCTCCAACCGAGACAGTTGAAAAAGTCAAGGAAATCCCAGAATTAGTTGAAGTTGTCCCAACGGTTACTGATCCTGATATTTCTAGTGACGGGGAGAAGAGCACTGATCATGCTACTCCTGTTGAACAAGAACGTGTCCCTCCACGACACCTATGGGTTCAAAGGAATCATGATCCTAACAGTATTATTGGAGGAAGAGATTCTACTATTAAGACAAGAGGACAACTTCAAAATATTTGCAATTTTGGTTGTTATCTATCACAATTAGAACCGAGAAATATTGACGAATCTCTTAGCGATCCCTTTTGGGTAAATGCAATGCATGAAGAGTTAAATCAATTTCAAAGACAATATTTGTGGGAGCGCGTACCTTGTACCTCCAGTATCAATATTGTTGGTACCAAATGGATATTTAAGAACAAGTCTGATGAATTTGGTACCATTGTCATAAATAAAGCTAGACTTGTCGCTCAGGGATATTCACATATTGAAGGTATCAACTTTGACGAAACCTTTGCTCATGTGGCACGCCTTGAGTCCATTCGGTTTTTATTAGCTCATGCTTGTTTTCTTAAGGTTAGGCTGTTTCAAATGGACATAAAATCCGCGTTCCTGAACGGAAATTTAAAGGAAGAGGTCTATGTCGCTCAACCTAAGGGTTTTGAAAATCCTGATTTCCCAGATCATGTTCTTAAGCTCAAAAAGGAATTATATGGGTTAAAACAAGCACCTCGTGCCTGGTTCAAAAAGCTAACTACTTCTCTTCTTAGGAAAGGTTTTTGGAGAGGCGGAGCTGATAAAACCTTGTTTACCAAGTGGAGTGGGAAAGATGTTTTCATTGCAAGTATATGTAAATGATATCATCTATGGTTTAACTTATAAGAAACTTGCAAAATATTTTCAAGTCTCTCTTGGCAAGGAATTTGAAATGACCAATGTTGGTGAATTAAAGTTCTTTTTAGGATGATAAATTCAGCAACATAGTGATGAAATTTACTTATCTTAAGAAAAATATGCTAAAGATCTTGTATCAAGGTTCAGTCTGGATAAGTCAACTCCAAAACTGACGCCTATGCCTACTACTGGTAAACTACATAGAGATGAGAAAGGAGTAAATGTGGATCAAAATCTTTATCGATCTATCATTGGAAGTCTTTTATATTTTACAACTACTAGACCTGATAATGATATTGTTTTTAGTGTTGGTTGTTGTGCTAGGTTTCAGGCTAATCCAAAGGAATCTCATCTTGCAGATGCGAAGAGGATCATGCTTTATATCCGACATACTCGTGGGTATGGTCTATCTAATACTTTTGATACTAACACATATCTTACTGCCTATTCAGATGCAGATTGGGCAGGATGTGTTGAAGACAGAAAGAGTACTTCGGGGGGATTTTACTATGTCGCGTTGAATTTTGTGGCATGGCATGGCAAGAAACAAAACTCACAATCCCCGTCTACATGCGAAGCAGAATACATTGCTCCAGGATCATGTTGTACTCAACTTCTATGGATGAAACAAATACTTGATGATTATGGAATTGACACTGGTGTAATGAAGATCTTTTGTGATAACTCAAGTGCGATTCGCATCACTGAGAATCTTGTTGGGCACTCAAGAACTAAGCACATTGACATAAGGTATCATTTTATTAGAGATCTCTATGAAAATGATATCATCAATATGGAATTTGTGCCTTCCGAACAACAATTGGCTGATATTCTCACCAAATCTTTAGATACTGCTATGTTTCAACACTTAAGGCAGTCTATTGGTGTTGTTTTTGTTCATTAGTTTTCTAGCCTTTTTCCCCTGGACTCATTCATATCGTTTGGGCAATCCAGGATTAGAACGTCAGTGTTGTGTTGTTTCATTTTCGCATTTATTTCTACGTATATAACAGTTTTGTTGGGTATAAAAGTATTCATTTAAAAATCCTTATTTTCTTGTGAGAGTAAGTTCGCTCTTGTTGTTCTTTCGGGAATGACATTTTACGGGGGAGATTTAATTGAACCTGTGTTTAATTTCCAAATCTTTGTGGGGGGTGCGGATGTGGAGTATTATATGAGTATTCTTGTATCTCTATTAACTTCTTGATGAATGCATTTAGTTTCGGCTATATGATTGCATCTAAACAAAGTTGATATGTTGTTATCTTTTGGTCATGAAGTATATCTATGGAAATTTCATTAAGATCCCACTAGTTTTCGTGCATTTGCCAATTTATATTGACAAAAAAGGAGAGAATTAATGTGTAGTTCACACTACAAATACATATGGTTTACGAATCATTATGTAAGGGAGAGTGGTTTCCATGTGAGATGGAGTAATGACTAAGAGGGAGCGATACATATCACCATAGTATTGTTGTCGAAGTTGTGATACAATTGAACTTTGATGTTGTGTAACAATACTATGACACTGTGTAACAATGATTGAGAATTCTTGTTTTCTCATTTTTATAGCTACGGATCTTCAACAACTATGATGCTGAGTTGCAGACATTCAGAATCACAGGAGTACTTGGAAGTGACGAATATTTCGAGTAATGTTGAAGAACCAAGGAAATCAAGCATTTGGATTGAAAGCTACAAAGTTTATTTATTTTGTATTCCATATGTATTGATAATTTTGTCACTAAAATTGACAAAGGGGGAGATTGTTATAGCACTGCTCGGTCGAACTCGCAAGCGTTGATATCTCAAGATTGTTGTCAAGTTTAGTTGCCAAAACTATAAGTCTTGATTTATAATCTACTTATAGCTATGTTTCGGATTAGGATAGAAAGTGTAGTTGAGCATTAGACTTCACGGCGTTCATCGATTGAAGACAAAGAACTACTAAGGAGAGCTTGTGGAACTTCATCAACAAAAGGTATGTGGAGTCTTGAACTCATCTATCCCTCAAAAGTTTATCTACTATATCTCTTATTTGAGACAAAATTCGTATAGCTATATAGACTTCAACTATACACATTTGATATTTCGTGCTGAGTTTAACTCGCTTACATATTTCTCGAAATATGTGTTGGTAAGCTTTCGCTTTAACCCATATCATCTTATATTCTTGACGAAAGTCAAAAGATGATCATGTGAAAATCGCCTGGTAACATCTTACATGATTTGTGTGAGACAGTCATTTGATGTAGACTCGGAATGTTTCGTATTGATCATTCGATCACTTGAAAATTGCTTTGAATCTAATAGTTTGTGTGAGACAACTATTCCCGTCTTCTGAGAATGTTTCAATGATTAAAATATAGTTTAGAACACTTAACCATGATTTGATAAAGCATAGTACGCGTACTGGTTGCTTTAGTGAAACTCTGAGAACCTTGTACGCATACCGGTACGCGTACTGGCGTGAGGTTCAGGTCCGGAAATTTCTGCTGAGTTTGGAAGGTATGCATACCCGTTCGCATACTGTCAAACCCAAACTAATTCCGGCTACTTAGGTATGCGTACCCGTTTGCATACTTGAGTAGGTTATGTTCTAAAATCAGTTTGTTCATGAACTAATACATTTATATGATAAGGAATGCGATCTTTTGCAAACCGTGGCTATAATGTCCATGAATTGATTCATGTGAATCAAAATCGATTTTGCTTCAATTGTGTCTTGTATACTTCTATGAGAATATAAACAATTGAACAACTCTAAAACTAGTTTCATTTGAGTCATTTGAACTAGTTATGGTTAAGATGAATATGGCTGATATGAAAGTGTTCATATGCCTAACTTTGGTTAACTATTGTTGAGCCAACAAGGTGCACACTTTTAGGTACGGTTAATCATATCTAAATGAAGTCACCTTTTCATTTGTGTGTAACAATCTAAGTTCGATCTAACTGTTGAAAGATACTACCTTGAGTCTAATCAGCTTTTCATCTAATAGTGAATATTGAATACTTTGTTACCAAGATTTCATTGATTGCAAACCCTGATTTGAAGACTATATAAAGGAGAATTTTAGAAACTGGGAAACCTAATCCCCACACCTCCTGTGTGATACTAGTTGCGACTAGAGTCGATTCTCCTTTAATCTTAGGTTTTTCACGAAACTATGTAGCTTAACGACTTAAAGACTTTATTGGTATTGTGAATCCAGACCCAACTATTTTCTCTGTAGTTGCGTGTTCTGATCTTTCTGTTTTCTATCGTGATTGAGTGTTATTTTCTATAAGATTTGCTCAAAATTTAGTCTCTGATAGGCAAGATAAAAAGTAGTCACAAACATCTTCGTCTCATCGCTTGTGATTCCACAAAACCTTGTTTCGCTACCATATGATTACGATTATTGTGAGGTAATTGATATTTCTAGGTTGTTCTTCGGTAATATAAGTCTGGTATATCAATTGGTTCCTGTTCACCTTGATTTATCAAAAGACGGAAAAAACTCATTGGTTTATCTGTGGGACATAAATTTATCTATACAATAGACTTTTTTGTGTGAGACAGATTGGTTTATCATGTTTTCGACTTTGGGTCGTAGCAACTCTTAGTTGTGGGTGAGATCAACTAAGAGAATCAAGTGCGTAGTATCCTGCTGGGATCAGAGACGTAAGGAGCGCAACTATACCTTGGATCAGTGTGATATTGATTGGTGTTCAACTACAGTCCGGACCGAAGTTAGTTTGTAGTAGGCTAGTGTCTGTAGCGGCTTAATACAGTGTGTGTTCAATCTAGACTAGGTCCCGGTGTTTTTCTGCATTTGCGGTTTCCTCGTTAACAAAATTTCTGGTGTCTGAGTTATTTCTTTTTCGCATTATATTTTGTTATATAATAGAAATATCACAGGTTGTGTGTTAAGTTTAATCAGTACTTGAATCCGGCCTTTGGGTTGTTGATTGAATTGATTGACACTTGGATATTGGTTTGTGATACCGTCCAAGTTATTTCTCTTATTCAATCGGGCTCACAAATTCCTATTTGTTTGATCGCAGATTTAATTGAGAAATTGAGATATATCTCTTTGGTATACTTTTTTTAAGATTGAGCCTGACTGTCTAGTTGATTCGCTTGAAAGTATATTGGCGTTAGTCCATACAGATTGCTAAGAGAAATATTGGGTATGGTTGTTGGACCCCCGCTTTTTCATTCACCTTTCCCAAATTTTTTACAAAAAGGGAGAAAATTATTAAGCAGTATCTTGCTACATGCATATGGATTTACGAAGCATCATGTAAATGGGAGTGAATTGTTATCTATAGGTTTTACCTATTTTGCAGAAGTAGTATGTATTGACTAAGAGGGAGAACATATCACCGTAGTATTTCTTCTAAATTGTGGTGCAATTGAATTTTGAGGAAGGTAACAATACTATGTTTCTGTATAACGACTAATGAGTAGAGTGTGTTTACCTCATTCTATAAAATCTCTAACGAGTATTCTCACAAGTTGTTATCACTACAGATCTTCAACAACAAAGTGATGAACGAACACATGAAGAACATTAGAAGAACTTGAAGTACGAAGAATTCAAGACGTGTGTTGAAGAACCAAAGAAATCAAGAATATTGGATTGAGCTGAAAAGTTTGTTTATTGTATCCATATGTATTGAATATTTTTATCACTAAAATTGACAACAGGTGTGATTGTTAGAGCATTGCTCAGTTGAACCCACAAGTTTTGGTTTCTCAAGCTTGTTATCAATCTTAGGCGTTCAAAACTATATCTTAATTTATATTCTACCAAGTCAAGTTTCAGATAGGTTAGAATTGTAGTTGAGTATCAGAGATCACCCTTGAAGACTGAAGATCGACGAAGACACTTGGAGAACTTCTATATCATGTATGTGAAGACTGAAGCATTCTATTTCACTCACTATACCATCATTATATCTATTGAGACTATGTCTTATGAATTATAGTAGATTCACAAAGAAGATGTCTCGAGTCAACCTTGTCTTATGAAAAATCTCGAAATATGATTTAACGATTAAATGTTCAAGGTCCTTAACAATATTAGTTCTATGAATTAATTTGTGGATCAATTGAAAATTGCCCATGCAAATGATTATGTCACTTGTGAATGTTTCAAACATCATAAGAGAGAATATGAACTTAGTGGAATTTCTACTCAGGGTAGGTTGGCGAACTCAGTTTGCAAACCCTAGATATCTGAGATACAAAAATACAGGAAGGATGGATAACCAGTTCACAAACCACAAGTTTAGTTGGGAACCGTTCACGAACCTGGTTGGCGAACCGTGGTAAACTGATTTTATAAGTTGGATAAATTGGATAGAAGTTGGCAAACCCAGTTCACGAACTATGGTCAACTGAGTTCGGTAGTATAGTAGGGTTGATGAACCCGGTTCACGAACCGCATCACCCTGACTCGTGAACAAGCCCTACGGTTGGAAAACCGTTGTACCAACTGTCCCGATAATATTTAACAGATGCTAAAAGACTTACTACCTCCGTTTAAAAAATAGGTTGGTTTTATGTACAAATTACACATGAAACCAGCCTATTATTTTGAAACGGAGAGAGTATTATTTTAATATGTTTAGCATTGATAGAACTCTTTTAAACACTTCTAAGAATTCATTGATCACTTAAACACTTATTGTGTGAACTATGATTAATTTCTTAGGTGTTTAAATGAACATCAAATAGCTTTTAGTTCTTTGGCTAACTTGTCAAACCAAACAATCATTGTACACAGTTCAGTAACCGAACCTATGTGTATAGTCTTCTATTGTAGTTTGAAGACCTAATTTGTTTGCTTGATTAACAAGTTATCTTAGCTTGAATTCTAATCTAACCATGGTCTTTGAAAACTAAAAATAAAGCATCTCTGTCAACTAGGAAATTTAATCTCTGACACCTTGTGTCCTAGTTGATTCTAGAGTCGCCTCTATTGACTTTTTAGGTTTATGACTAAAAAGACTTCTCTTGGGGATTCGTGAAGCCAAGTCCGACTATCTTTACCTTGATAGTTCGTGTATCCTGATCTTGCTTTCTGTTATCGAGGTTTTTGTAATTCTCTTTCAGGCAAGATAGATAGTAATCGCAAAGTTCTCTTCGTCTCAGACTTTGTGATTCCTCAAGATAGATATCTAAAGACTGATCTTAGTTGATCTTTCGACGACTTTTCTTGATATGTGGTTAAGAACTAGGATGCTCTTCGGGAGTCGTAAGTTCCGGATTTATGATGTTTGCTAGCTTGTTTATTGCAAACTATTTTTGCACCTTCATCTTTAATTTAAACGGAAATCAAATAAGCTTATTTGTTAGAGGCAGATTTGTATCAATTGTCTTCACTTCGGCTGAAGTAACTCTTAGGATATAAAGGACGCCAGCTAACGGAATCAAGTACGTGGAACCTTGCAAGGTTCAAGAGATGTAAGGAACACGAATGTAACTGAATCGCTTAGAGGGTCGATTCAGTCTCAACTGTATTCCAGTCTTCTGATAGTAGGTAAGTGTCTGTAGCGGTTTAATACAGTGTGGTGTTCAATTTGGACGAGGTCCTGAGGTTTTTCTGCTATTGCGCTTTCCTCGTTAACAAAATTTCTGGTGTCTTGTGTTTTTCCTTTTCCACATTATATTGTTTATCTTTATAATTGAATTTTTCATAGGTTTGTGCGTATTCAATCTACTTAGATACATCCGTTTAATTATAATCGATTACGAAGTTAATTTATTGAAGAATTTGTATCTCGAAAGATATATATATTTGTTCACAAATAACTTGGACTATATGGAGTATCAGATTACATATGCCAACTATAGATTGTGTTTTCAGTATAAAAGCCAAACGTGGGGTCAGACATCCTAAGCTTTTTAGGATCCAAAACGAACTTGGAGATTTTCCAATTACCTTTTCTTTATTCTATGTGATACTACCTACCTTTATGGAGATTAAAATGAAAAAATGAAAATAATACTTTTCCAGAAACGGATGGAGTATTATGTATCTACGGATCTAATGGTCTTACGTAATTTTCAGTTATTAATCCTCTTTGTCCCTCACTTAGCATTTTGGATTTTGTGTTATCTTGCCTTGGAGGAGGGAGTACAAAAACAAACAGGACAGTACTTAGTCTTACACCATGTTATTAAGCCGGATAGGACTATTAATAAATGATGTCTGCATCCTATTTGCGGATCTCAAAAACTGTGTGAAGTACGACGATGTTAATTGATTCTATTCCATTGTGATGTCTTATAAAGAAAAGAAATATGCAAGGACTATTCGTAATGGCCAAGCGCCCTTTAGTGATCTTGCGTAATTGGCTATGGGAATCCAATGTTCGATTAGCGTAATAAAAGTTATTCTTTTCACAATTTGATCCGCCCATAACGTGCGGGTTGTCCGCGTACACTCCTACCAAGTGCAGAGATCAATTAACTATATGTAATGAAAAGGGTTCCTCTTCTCTCATTTTGGCATTGGTCGTATAACAATGGTACATTTCGGTCCAGTTTTGGACGTACTACAGCAAAAACCAGAAGGATTGATACCACAAGTTTGAATAGGAACTAGTCTGAGTCAAATTAAAAATTCTAAACCGATCCCTCCTCATCATAATGTAATTCTTTTGGGTACTGCATGACCATCTCTTACCTTTTACATCGTTTTGTGTCAATGCTAGATACACTTCGATAGAGCACCGAGAGATGCACCGGTAGAGACAAAGAAAATGGGCCCACTTTTCACCGCTCTAATCCCAATGTTGAGAAGTCGTTGGAGACCGTCGGATTTTTCCGTCGGATTAAATCATAGATTCTTTGCTTAATAGGATCGTACATTATCCTGCAACTGCATGCTTTGCTTATAGTCAGGATTAAATCATAGATTCTTTTTTGTTTTTGACAGGAAGAGAAATTGCATTAGATGAGAAAGATTATACAGACAAACTACTAGAGGTAGTGAAATAAGAAAAGAAAAACCGAAAATGATATACGTCCCTCATCGCCTTCTTACCCCACTCCCTTTCCCCGCCCATGTGTCATGCATGTATTGGTTAGATCCAATAATAATGGACCTCCTGCTAAACTCCATCCAAGGATCAAAGGGTTAAAAACGACGCCATCTAATGAGAAAAGGGAGCGGAGGGAAATGAGTGGGGAAGTATAGCATCTTCCAAGAAAAACAAACAGTACAAACAGAAAATTTAATGAAATGATGCCCAGTTTATGATGGTATGCGAAAAAATTAGTGTGCATTCTGTTTCTAGCTGCAACAGCCCATGAAAGAACAAAAACCTTGGCATTATGACAGTTTTTCATCTATTAGGATTAAATCATAGATAATGTGCAATTGTTTTTGTATTGGTAAACGAGTTTGCCACTAGAGATGAGTAGGATTACTTATGAAGTGAACCAACATTGCCGGAGAATAGTTATTATTGAAGTGTACAAAGACGACTCAATACATTATACACGAGGGAGGATCCATGGACACTATCTGACATGATTTGCATCGTCTTTTCCACAAAACTCAAACGATAACAATGACGAAAAAATCAACGGGGAATAGCCGGTTGGTCAATGATCAAGCTCCTAAGTTATCGGTTAAGGGTTTGATGGTGGGGGGTGTTCAAGTAGGCTAAGCACTCCCCTAGTTACGCCCCTGGACGGTAATGAATTTAAATTTACATCCCTAGAAAAATGAGCAAAGTATGAGACATATAACACCACAATTTACTACTATCAAAATCAGCCGTTGAAAATTTAGCTGATGAAATTAAAATTTGTAGATGGTGAAGTATAATATCTTGGATTTTATTCATTTTTGGTAGAAATATAAAATCTTATAAAAAGAACATATTATTCAAATATTAGTTTTAAATTCATTGTCGTTTAAGATTTATAGGAAAATGACGCACGTGAAATAGTGTTCGTGGATCCCCTCATTATATTATTTTTTTATGCAACTCCCTCATTATATATCGACTCCGTAAATGGTTTGATAATTATCTATTCTTAAAATTCAATATCTTTCTAATTACAGGAACAAGGTGAGAGCACATGCGCTGCGTGGCAGCTGCCGCACTCTTGGAATCGTAAGGGTGAATTTTGAGACGGACATTGCATTCTTAAACCATTAGCAACAGCTATTTGAGTTACAAATATTGTAACAGACATATGCGTTCCTAATGGAAGCACCTGTTGTAAAGGTTATAATACCACAGATTCAGGAAGCAGTTAGAAAAATGAGCCTGACTGTGGCGGTAATGAAAGTTACGCGTGGTACACGAAAAATACAGCCATATACCAATGCGAAATTGTTTTAAATTGGTCTGTTGTCATTAATAGGGAGGAGATATTAGGAGTAAATATCTGTAATCAATAGTATGATCTCCAAAGATAATCTAATAATCTCATTTTTAAAAAATCATTATGAGAGAAAATTCAAAAACAAAGTAAGAATTAACAACCGTTTGGTCCTTGTTTGATCTTATCATAAAGAAGGAATTCTTATCGAGCTCTACATTACCTCTATGATCTTCTATGATCGGCAGATGGTAAGTATTTTTCGTGCAAAGGCATGCTATGATATGATTTTGGCAAACTAGACACCCTTTCAAAATCTTGCAGGCTTTTGTGAAGTCGTGTAGACTAGGATACACCATCTAAGGAACAATTCATGCTACATGCATCTTTGCAAAACGCAACGTTCCAATGGAACTACCAAAAAGTAAATTCAGAATACGGACTGCATATGTAGTGAAAGAGAGGAAGTTAGATCGAAGCATTTAATTTTTCATTGCTTGTACGCATGTTTGATTTGGAAGAATTTTCTGAGGGTTTCCAAAATCAATTGGATATTCCCTTACACTCTCCGAAAAAATTTCTTTAGCTCAAGTAATAAGAGATTCTTCTTCGTAATTAAATAATTTTATTTTTTTCTTAGCCCGCATAATAAGCGTTTGTTGGTAATTACGTAGTATGGAAATAAAAACACAAGCAATAAGCATTTTTTTTTGCAGAACCAATATCCCAGTTAATTAAGTAATTAAAATCTATTACGATATTATGGTGCGTTGAAATTGAGACATTCAGTTCTATGCCTGTGATTATACGCTTTCCAATTGAAAAATTTTCTTTCGTCAATAATGTTGTTGTAATACTCTCGACTTCTCGATATTTGAAAATCGACTGATTTCTCGACTACTGCCAAGTGTTACTAATAGGAGTTGTCTTTCGGTGGTTTACCTTGGTCAGTTACGGTATACGTTAGCAATCTGTTATTCCAGCTGTAATATTTCATGTCAGTTGTCATCTGCTACAAATAACACTGTAGTCTTCTAATAAAGTAAGATTTGAGAAACGAAAAACCAAATGTCTAGCGACACAACAACTCTTTACATGGTATCAGACTCAAATTCTAAAGTTCACTATTAACAGATAACTCAGATTCTTCTAATTCACCATTAAACAATCCTGACCTCCATCAAAATTATCAACCACAAACTATGCTCTCTGGGAATCACATATTGTGCCACTTTTACGTAGTTACAACTTATTTTGCTTTGTTGACATAACTTTTTAATATTCGGTAAAATATGTTCGTCCTGATCCGAGTTCATCAACAAATCCTGATGATCATCAAGATTTTGTTCAAAATCCAGTTTATCTGTATTTCTATCTTGGCTATTTACTGCTCCCACTGAAGAAATTCACTCTTAGGTTGTGGACTGCACTTACTCTCATGAGGTTTCGATTCGATTGGAGAACAATTATAACGCTACCACCAGATCTCGCCTTATGCAATTGAAAACTGATCTTGTTGATTATATGCATAATTACATTAACAAAGCTCGGTCTATTTCTTTTCAAGTTACTCAAATAGATCGTCCAGTTTCTGATGAATATCTTGTGCTTCATATTCTTCAAGGTTTACCTGTCGAATTCAACGCTTTCAAGACATTGGTTAACACTCAGCAGTTAAAGAATTTTAATCCTATTACTTCATCAGATTTTTTAGGTCTTCTCTTATCAGAAGAAACTCGAGTTATTTGAAATTCACAATTGGATTTGACTACTGGATCTACAAATATTGTTCGTCAACCGTTTCAATTTACTAATTCGTCTTTTCACTTTCGTTTGACATCCTCCTGCGCACAATTTTTTTCGGTAACTTTTAACCTAATTCTCAATATTCGAATTGGTCTCCTGATCATTATCGTGATGGTTCTTCTAGATCACCTTTTTTTCATGTATATTTCCTAGGGGTGAACGTTTTCATTAAGCTAGTAGATCTCCTTTTGGTGGTAGATATTCTTCTAATGAAAGATTTCAATCTGGTGGATGGTTTAATGGTAGATTTGGTAGAGGTCCTTTTAATTTTTATTCACCTGTGAAGTATGACTACTACATAAAATGTCAAATATGTCGTAAACCTGGTCATTTTGCATATGAGTGTCGACATAGGTATTCTAGAGATGATTCTCCTATGGTTCAAGCATATAACGTGTATTCTAATGAGTATGATGAAGAGTGTGATGACTTCTAGTTTCCTGAGCCCGAGGCTTTTGTTGTATACAATTAGGATTTTTCAGCTCGTTTTACTTCATGAATAGCAGATTCCGGTGAGATAAATCATATTACTTTCGACTTTTCCAATTTGAATCTTCATTCTGAATATCAAGGTTCTGATCAAGTTAAAGTCGGTAATGGATCAGGTTTGCTTATAACTCATGTTGGTTCATCTGTTTTTGATCCTAATGATACTATGTTAACTCTTAAAAATGTTTTTCATGTTCATAGTATCACTAAGAATCTAATATTTATGATTCAATTTGCAAAGGATTATCACTATTATTTTTCATTCTATCCTGATCATTTTTGTGTCAAAGATTTGGTCACACACAAAGAACTTCCCAGTGGACTTGTTAAAAATGGACCACATGAACTTCGGTTTTCTCCTACTCAACTCAAGCAAGCATTCTCCACATCTTCAAGTATAGCTGATTGGCATAAGAAGTTAAGACATATGGCATTCAAGACTCTCAACATGTTCTATCTTCTATGACTGACATTACAGATGCTTATTTTTCCAGTTCTGTTTGTAGTGATTGTCAGATTGCTAAGAGTCATGCTTTGCCTTTTCCTTCTATATCTCAGAATAATAATCATGGTCCTTTGGTCTTATTCATATAGATGTATAAGATCCTATCCATTCAATCAATGGATTCAAGTACTATGTTTCTTTCATTGACTCTTACAGTAGATTTACATGGCTTTAGCCTCTTTCTTATAAATTTAAAGTGTTGTCCACTTTTATCAAGTTTAAGACTCATGTTGAGAAACAGTTTGCTACATCTATTAAAATGGTTCAATCAGATTTTGGTGGAGAGTATAGAAATGTGTCTACTTACCTGGATTCTTGTGGCATAAGACATAGAGTTTCATGCCCACATGCCCATCAGCAAGATGGAAAAGCAGAGAGAAAGCTTAGACATATTATAGAAACTGGTCTTGTTCTTCTCTCTCATGCTTCCCTACCACTTTCATATTGGTCTTATGCTTTTGAGACAACTACTTTCTTGATTAACAGATTGCCAACATCTACTTTGTATCAACTTTCTCCTCTGGAAACTCTCTTTCAGATGAAGCTAGATTATAATTTCTCAAAACTTTTGGATGTGCTTGTTATCTTTGCTTGAGATCATTCAATGTCCATAAACTGGAGCCAAGGTCAGTTAAATTCCTTTTTCTAGGTTATAGTGCCATGCACAAGGGTTACAGGTGTCTAAATCCATTAACTAATAATCTTATCATCTCTAGACATGCTGTTTATGGTAAAGATAAATTTCCATGTACTATCTTATTCAATGGTACTTCACCTATGTCCACTTCAACTTAAGATGTTATTTTGTCCACTTTATCAATTTCTCTAGCTTTACCCAGTCTACCAATATCTAATGAACCTACATACCTCTTTCTGACATAATTGCATATCCTCTACTACCTTCCACTGATCAAACCACAGTTCATCAGAATGCTCATCCAATGCACACTAGGGGAAAAGCAGAATTACAAAGCCAAGAGTATTTACATCAGAGATTCAATCTTTCAATGAGGAAATTATTGTTCCTACTTCATTTACAATAGCCAATAGTATACCGGTTTGGAGAGGCTCTATTTGTGAAGAAATCACTTCATTGTTGCAGAATGACACTTGGGACCTTGTTCCTCCAGATGCTTCTCAAAATATTATTGGTCGCAAGTGGGTTTTCAGGGTTAAAAGAAATTCGGATGGATTAATTGAGAGATATAAAGCAAGGTTAGTTGCTAAAGGATATAACCAAGTTAAGGGTATTGATTATCAGGATACTTTAAGCCATGTTGTTAACCCACCACTATCAGAATGATGTTGTATGTATGTTTTTACAAGGGCTGGACCATAAGGCAATTGGATGTCAAAAATGCTTTCTTGCATAACTATCTTTCTGAAGATGTGTATATGAGTCAACCTCCAGGCATTCAAGATAAGGAATTTTCAAATCATGTTTGCAAACTCAAAAGATCATTGTGTGGCTTAAAGCAAGATCCTAGAGCTTGGTTTGACATGTTAAGTCAATTTCTAGCTTAATATGGTTTCACTGCATCTAAAATTGACACATCTCTGTTCTCAAGATTTCTGCATCTATTGCTTTGTATATCCTCCTCTATGCAGATGACAGTCTTGTACTGGTAACTCTCCTCAAGCTATCACTCTTCTTTTTCATAGTTTGAGTTCAGAATTTGCTATCAAACATTTGAGAGATTTCCACTTCTTCTTAGAAATTCAGGCTACATAGAATACTCATGGAGTTCATCTTTCTCAAGAGAAGTATGTTACAAATCTTTTGAATACTCTTCTTTTAATTTCTACTGCATCATTTGATTCTCAATCGCTTTTACTGGATGATCTTGCAGTTTATAGGAGTACAGTAGGAGCTCTACAATATGCCACCATTACCAGGCCTGACATAACTTATGCTATGAATAAAGCTTGTCAGATTGTGTCATCTCCAACTAGATATCGTTGGTCTGTTGTCTAAAGAATCCTCAGGTAATTGCACGTAGTATTTCTTATGGCCTTCAATTCAAGAGATCCAGTATTCTGCAACTTCAAGCTTATTCAGATGAGGATTGGGCTGGTGATTTAATTGACAGAAGGTCAACTAGTGGCATGGAAATCTTTATGGGTTCAAACCTTATATCCTGGTGTTCTAGAAAACAGAAAATTGGTTCTAAGTCGAGGGTTGAAGCTGAGTATAAGGATATTGCTGATGCTACCTCTGAGCTTGTTTGGATTCAATCACTCATGCCGACAAAATTGCATTTTTCTTCTCCTCGGGCTCAGGTTTTATGGTGTGATAACATGGGCGCTTCCTATCTTACAACTAGTCATTATCTTTCACAGTTGCATGAAGCATATCGAAATTTCCTATCATTATGTTCGTGAACTGGTTGCCAACAAACAGTTGGATGTGTGTTATCTTAGTACTCATGATCAGTTTTCACGAAACGTTTGTCTATAACTCGGTTTACTTTGCTAAGATCCAAGTTCAGTGTCTTGGGCGAATGCTAGAGAATCAATTAATTTCTCTACTGTTGGCAAGTGTCACTAATATAAATTGTTTGTTAATGGTTTACGTTAATCAGTTATGGTGTACTTAGCAGTCTGTTATTCTAGCTGTAATATTTGATATCGGTTGTCATCTGTTTCAAATATCATTGTGATCCTGTAAGAAAGCAAGATTTGAGAAATAAAAAATCGGCCCAAATATCTAGCAATACAATAGCTCTCGGTAATTCTTTAATACCTTAACACGAAATTTGCCGGATCATGGATCGTGAGTGAACACGAGTTTACCTTTTCTTGACTACATTAATATTTAGGATTGGATAGATATTCAGTCTAAATTTAGTATTTTTGATGCTTGAGAAATCAATAATTCCATTCTTTGTATCCTTGATGGAGTATAATAATCCCATATACTTATAGTAATAGCTGAATATTGGAGTCACATAGGCCTTTCATGCATTAATAAACAGAGACACATTTGAGCCAAGGAAAGAAAGAAGAAAAAGAAGCATACCTGTCTTTCTTCCCTGAATTAGTCAACTGGTTTGGTATTCTCTAATTCGCCACACATTTTCCCCACCAAATGAACCAACGAGAATAAACGGCTACTATCATTAACACCACTAAAATCAATATCTGATCAAGGGGCTGTCGGCATTGCCCTGTTTGGTTGTTGCTTCGTATCCGTTTCCTCTTCACCCCAGCATTGCACAAGTCTTTCCTCTCCTCTTCCATATTCCTAGGAATGGCTGCAACGTGTCAGTCTTAACTCCATGTCAAAACAGTCGGTCAGTGGATCCCACTTCCAGCTTCATCAAATTTATCAACGGATTAATTAATCTCATCATGTACCATCCACGTTAACCGCCAACCTAAATCCCAGAAGCCGCAATTTATCCCTTATCCCTCCTTATCCACCCTACACGTGTCCCATTAACCATACGAAATTGCCGATCCCATTACGGAAGAAAATCCAACTTACATAGTATCTCGACACGTGTCCGTGTAAGATATTTTCCTATATATGCCTTCATTGTTACGGTTGATAGTTATAAAGTACATTACACTCAAACACACATATCTTAAAGAAAACCAGACAGAAGAAAATCCAAAGTTCAAAACCAGTTTCATTCTTCGATATTTGCTTCTTCAAAACTCCATCTCAAATGATTCATAGTTCAAATTCATCATCCGATCGTCGTCGGATACTTTCATTTCCGGTAGTTCATCCATGTCAAAATATCTTACCCGCCACTTTGCTCGTCTCCCTCATTTCTTTAGCTCATAAAATATGTGATTACCAGTTCAAATCCTTTGTTACTCAAAGAAAGAATGCGAGGGAAACAGTACGTTACGTTCAAAATCTTCTTATATTCTTGGAAGAAGTCAGGGATAACAACTCTGTCTTACTTCACTCCATTAATCTCTGTTTCTTTGAGCTTCATCTTAGTTTCCAAAAGATTATGTTTCTTTTAGAAGATTGTTCTCAAGAAGGTTCACATTCATGGATACTAATGAAATGCAAACAAGTTTCTAATGAGTTTCGGGTACTTATCAGAACCATTGCAACAGCTCTAGATGTTCTTCCGATTGGTTTAATTGATTTACCAAATGAAGTCAAAGAGATTGTTGTTTTAGTTGCTAAACAAGCCGAGAAAGCGAAATCCGAGGTGGAGCTAACTGATGAAAGAACTGCAGTTTTGGTTACTTCCATATTGAATCAATTCGATAACCGAGTTGCTCCCAATCCGACTGATTTAAAGAGGGTTTTAGATTACTTAAATATTCGAAATTGGAATCAATGTAATAAAGAGATTAAGTTTTTGGAAGAAGAGATTAGTACTGCAAGAGCTCGTGGAGAAAACAGAGAGGTTGATTTCTTAAGAAATTTAATCGTCTTCGTTATTTATTCTCGTGTCGTGGTTTTCGATTTCATAGACGAACACCGAAGTAGTTCTAACAATTTATCTATATTTGATCATGGAAGTAAGCCCGGATCGATGATTAGCTGTTTGGATTCAGATGATTTTCTTTGCCCGATTTCTCTTGGGATTATGTCAGACCCGGTAATAATCTCAACTGGTCATACATTCGATCGAGTTTCAATTCAAAAATGGTTCAAATCCGGGAACTTGATCTGCCCCAAAACCGGCGAGAAACTTACAAGCATCGAGATGGTTCCAAATTCAGCTCTACGAAAGCTAATTCATCAATTTTGTTTCGAAAATGGGATCCCGATAGTTCGAGAGGCAAGTCAAAATCAAAACCGAAAGGACGTCAAGCGAACTAAAACAGAACACACTAGCCAAAGTGGTGCAGCAGAGGAAGCTATGAAAATGGTTGCTGAATTTCTACAATGTAATCTCTCCACTGGAACAACTTCAGACAAAAACAAAGCTGCTTACGAAATCCGGTTAATAGCAAAATCGAATATCTTCGACATGTCTTGTGTAGCTGAATCTGGTACAATTCCTTACCTCCTAAATTTACTATCATCAATGTCACCCTCAACTCAAGAAAATGCAATGGCAGCATTACTAAACCTTACTAGGCATCAGAAAAGTGCAAACATCAAACAATCCATTGTCGAAAATTGCGGATTGATTCTTATTTTAGATGTTTTGATCGAAGGTTTAAAGATCGAAACACGAAAACTCGCAGCTCTAACATTATTTCATCTCTCATCAGTTGAAGAATATAGAAAATTAATTGGTGAAATTCCTGAAGCAATTCCTTCATTAGTAGGTCTACTAAAGGAAAATGCTCTAGACAACAGTGGGAAAAAGAGTGTCGTTGTTGCTATTCTAGGATTACTGTGGTTCCCTGGGAATCATAAGAAAGTTCTTGAATGTCGAACAGTGAAGATTTTAGTCGATCTTTTGAATTTAGAGAATTCATTGGATTTCATTACTGAAGCATTAGCTGTGTTAGCAATTTTAGCTGAAAAACAAGAAGGGTCGTCAGAGATATTACGAACGTCTTCGGCTTTATATGCACTGGTGGCTACTTTGGAATCCTCATCTATATCTGCACCAGCAAAAGAATACTGTGTTTCGATTCTTCTTTGTTTGTGTATAAATGGTGGAAAAGAAGTGGTTGCGGTTTTACGAAAACCTACTTCGCTCATGTGTTCGTTATACAATCTTCTTACACAAGGTACATCTCGTGCTTGTAAGAAATCTAGTTCGCTTCTTAAAATTCTTCACGAATTTAATGATTCAGGTTCTTCATCAAATCGTTCAGGGAGACCAGAGTTCCGTCAGGATCGTCACTTTGTTCATGCACAATAGATTAGATATACCGTCGCCGATTCAGAATTTTTTTAGTTTTTGTTTCGGCGAATCAATTATTATCAGTTGTTATATACTGTATATGTATATGTACATGTAATCTAATACACACAGTTTTGGATGTGTTTGGGTTTTGCCTTTTATCTTTCTTACAGCATTCTAGTTGAGATTTTGTTTATTAAGAGCTAATCAGTATTATTGGAATAGCTTCCAATTATGAAGCTTAGCTGATTTGTTAATAACTTAATATTACTTAATCCATTTGTTACAATTATATGTTGGAGTCTATGAATAATACAGAAATTCTTATAAATTTTTTTATTTAATTTCTGCCAATTTTCTAAAAACGCGTTGCATAGTTTTCTGGGATTATTTTTATATGGATTGTTAACAGTAGTTTTTTTTTTCTTCCGAGAAAAAGAGGCTAACCTCATTACATTATTGAAACTTGATTTAGGAAATAATAAACCTTAAAGAACTTTTTTAAGATCCCAACACATTCATAAAAGTTGTAGTATCTCCACCAAGTCTTGCTTATTAAAACTATCCTATCAGACCTAAAACCAGTTTCAGAGGACCTTCTCTCTCACAAAGGAGAGGACCAAACAACTAGGACCAAACTGATTTTGAGAACAAAACCAATATGTATCAAAGCACAAGACCACAACTGGATCAAATCCAACCCAATGTTCATCAGAGTATGTAAACAACATGAACTGGAGTTTTAAAAGTTTAGATTGCCTACCGCAATCAAGGTAACAGTGACCCAACTAGTAGAAGCAGTAGCAAAAAAGTAACCGAAGTGTCTCAAATGGTAACCAAAGTGTCTCAAGTAACAATGGTAATCTGAATCGGTCTTTAAGTGTTTGTATCGTAACGAATCGGACAGACTCGGCATTGGAGATGTTGTAACAATTGTAGTTGAACTTGATGATGATCTGAGACGAGTTAATGCTATCTTTTTCTTCATCACAAATCTTAAAACAAGTAAAGCTAAGGTTAAAACAATCAAGGCTGAACTGTTAACCTTCCGTACTAAAACTAAATCAGGATAAATTAAAATCCTAACAACACCACATACATGAATTAAAATTAAAATTAACCTTCTACAAACACCATTACTTTGGAAATCAGATCTAATAGGATCTCGATCTGCTAAATATCCTAACACACGAAAATAGATTAAAGATACAAACAAATTACCATCAAAAGAAAAACCCAAAGTAAATCTTCTCAGCTTCAATGAGCAGTTGAGAGAACTAACACAGTTGTTGTTGCTTGAACTAACAGTAGTTTGTTTTTTCAAGTGAATTGCAACTATATTAGAGAGTAGCCTAACTTATTGGGCCCACCCTGTTTGAGGCCGCATTCTAATGACTGCCCCTAAATCATTAGCCAACCAAGATACAAAAATAATAGAAGAAAATTATTTATTATTTTTGTATTATATCGTTTTATAAGCCTCTTACACCCTTTATTTTGATAAATCCATTCATTTCTTTGCCGATTAAAACACAAAAATACAAAAAACAATATTATCAAGTTTTTTCTTCATTAATTTTCTTTTGAAGTATAATAATAAAGTTTTCAAATGAATCGGGATTACAATGATTTTTTTATTATTATTAGATTTATAAGTTTAAGAAACTGAGAAAAATTGGTCTCCTTGACTACTGTATTTTACAATTTTCTTATTGACCTTCCTTTGCTAACCCATTTATTATCGTCTTCGTGAGTGATATTTATAGTAACATGACTTTTGTATTATTTCTACTGATTCGGTATAAATCTGTAACGATGACCTTTTTTTATGTATAATTTTTTTTTAAATACGAACATTAGAACAAGACGAGAAATAATAAAAAGAGATGATCAATCTAAAATATATAAAACAAAACCTACCCGAACCGAGACGATTAACTTTTTCAAGTAAATGTTTGATAACGACTCGACTCCCAAGATTAACACAATCTTGGAACAACGAAAACAATGAACGCAATCGGATGTAGTACAAACTCTTATTTAACTCTCAACCACAATATACAAACTAGTTTTTGATTCTAAACCCTTTGATGCAATGTTGAGCGAGTGGGGTTAGGCATATGCTATCTCTTTTTATTATCAGTCGTCGATGTTGAATAAACAATTGTCGGTGAATATATTTTCAAACAAGACCTTAACAATATTAAAACAACCTTCGTATATTTTAATATTTCTTATACAAGATCCTTTTATTGTTAATGGTGAGAAAATCTCAATTCTATCTCTTGTGTTTTTTTTCCTCAATATTTCGATGTTTCGTATAATCCCATATCAAAAGGTAAAATCCACAAAATCAACTCTCTGTCTCTTGTATGTTTTACTTTAAAAAAAGAAGAACTATTAAATATATTGTATTAAGATTGATGCCCATTTGATTTAAAGTCTTAAACCATACTTAAAAAAAATGAGGAGAAGGTTGGTGTTCTTTTCTAATAAATATAAACACAAGTGATTAAGTTCGACACAGGACATAAATTGATTATGTATTTTATCCTATCAAAGATGTAAAACTGGTGTCGGAGATCCTTATATTGAATTTTGTAACCTTTATTTCAACAACATCCTTGAATGGTGTAAAAATATACACCCAAATTCAATTTTTTATATTAAAAGATATAATTGAATGATCAACTTAAGATCCAAAGAGTTAACAGGTATGGAAAAAAAATGAACCAATATATGTTGGTAAGTGCAAACAAGACCAAATCAAACTGGAGATTAATTTATTTTGTGTGTTTTCCGTTCAAAGAATTTGTAAACTCTTTCACCAAGTAGCGAAGTAAACTTGATCTCAAATTCGGTTCCTACTCCATTAAAATAACTGCAACGTGGAGAAGAGAAAATGATAACTTAGAAACTAAACTTAATAATAACTATTAAATAAATTTAAGGATTTGGCTATCTTTAAAGTGATGTTTACAGTTGTAAACCTAATCTAACTAGTTTTACTACACGATCTAAGAGAATCCAACGGTTATTGACCCGCTAGCTTGTAAAAGAGTGGTACGTGGTTGCCCGGGACAACATATCCCGTGAGGTTATACAGGTTTAAAGATGACTCTTGGAGAAATTATTTCATGAAGAGTCAAACACCTTTGCATGAAGAGGTTCAAATTCAAATGAAAAGTTTTATATGAATAAACACAATCATTCACAAGTTCATTCAAATGTAAACTTCTATATACCCATTAATTTTCTGTTCAAAAATTTCAACAATCCCCCACATTGAACATAAATTTATGCAAATTTGATGCAGGCACTATAAAATTTTATACGCAGAATATCGATGCATCGAGAAAGATAGTTTGTGGCATTGAATTTTCCGTAGTGATTGTAACACCCCGAGTTCCGGATCAGGATCAAACCCATATGGAGATATGAACGCAAGGCATTACGGGCCGGAACGAGTCTGATGCGTTTATTTATTTATTTTTGTTTGTTTTATATTCACCAAACACAACTGAATTTAAATATTCACTATTTAAATATTTTTAATAATATTCTCAACAACCAATGAGATCAAATTACACGTCAGGAAATTACAAGAAATACAACACAATCAACAAGATAACTAACTTCTTAGTTCCACTTCCAATTTCCACAAATATGTATGGAATGTCAATGGGAGTGAGATGTAGCTTAATAAAATATAGCCCCATTCTCTAAAGATGCGGAAAATAAATCAATTTAATTATTAAAGAAAAACATTTAACAATAAATATATAGTATAACAGTTAGAGCATTGCTCGGTCGAACTCGCATGCGTTGCTATCTCAAGCATGTTTGTCAATGTTAGTGATCAAAACTATAAAGTCTTGATTTCTAGTCTACTATAGCTAAGGTCTCGGACTAGGATAGAAAGTGTAGTTGAGCTCAAGAACTCCATGGCAATCATCATACAAGACGAAGGACTACTCAAGGAACCGGTGGATCTTCATCAACTAAAAGGTATGCGGAGACTTGAACTTATCTATCACTCAAAAGTCTATCCACTCTATCTCCTATCTTGAGACAAAAGTCGTTTTGCTATATAGACTTAGATTATACACATTTGATATTTCGAGCCGAGTTTATCTCGCCTATCTATTTCTCGAAATATGTATTGGTAAGCTTTCGCTTTAACCAAGTTCATCTTTACCTAGTGACGAAAGTCATGATATGTTTTAATCACTTTGAGAATTGCTCTGACGAAGAATGGTTTGTGAATAACAACTATATAACGTCCTTTGAGAATGTTCCAATGATTGAAATGGGAGTTTAGATTATATAACCATTGATAGATATAATAATTGTTGTGGAAACACATATATGTATAACTCTTATTCCTTGAACCAAAGTTTGCGAACTTTGTTGATCAAGAGAACCATAATTGTTTGCACAGTTTACGAACTCAGTCCGCGAACTGGTGGAAGTTCCCATCCGATTATATGTGCTAGAGTTTCACTCAGCAAGCTCAGTCCGCGAACTGGTGAAGTTCTCAAACCCGAGAATTTCTGCTGGAGTTTGTGAACTCCTTCTGGGAACTTAAGTCCGCGAACTTGAGAAGGTTATGTCTAAAAACGATTGTTCTTGAACTCATCTTTATATTGATTAAGGAATGCTTTTGCAAATCGTGGCTATAAATTTCATGAACTGATTCGAGTGAATCAAATCGTTTTTGTTTCGATTGTGTCTTGTGAAGTAACATATTATATAAGCAATTGAACAACTCTCTAACTAGTTCATTTGAGTCATTTGAACTAGTTATGGTGAAGAAGAATATGGTTGATATGAAAGTGATCATATGGATAACCATTTGGTTAACTATTGTTGAACCAACTAATGTACAAGTTTGGGTACGGTTACACAATCCTAGAAACGTGCATTTTATGTGTGTATAACAAGTTATATTTTCGATCTAACGGTTGATAAATATTAGCTTGAATCTAATCAGGTTTTCATCTAACGGTGAATATTGAATTCTTTGTTACTAAGCTAACATTGATTGCAAACCCTGATTTGAATGACTATATAAGGGAGAACTCTGGCAACTGGGAAACCTAATCCCCACACCTTACGTGTTAAACTAGTTGTAGCTAGAGTCTGTTCTCCTTTAACTTCTGGTTTTCTTTTCTCAAACTGGGTTAACGACTTAAAGACTTCATTGGGATTGTGAAGCCAGACCGATACTACTTTCTTGTAGTTGTGTGATCTAATCTTGCTGTTTCTATCGTACGATTACAACTGAAATAATTGGCTTGAGATTTATATCTCCGATAGGCAAGATAAAAAGTAATCACAAACATCTTCGTCTCATCGTTTGTGATTCTACAATAACTTGTTTCGCTAGTCGATTAAGTTTATTGTGAGGTGATTGATAATTCTGGGTTGTTCTTCGGGAATATATGTCCGGGTTATCGATTGGTTCCTGTTCACCTTGATTTTATCAAAAGACGGAACAAAACTCATAGGTATATTCGTGGGAGACGGATTTATCTATTACAATAGACTTTTCTGTGTGATACAGATTTGTTTATTAAAGTCTTCGATTTTCTGTCGAAGCAACTCTTAGTTGTGGGTGAGATCTGCTAAGGGAATCAAGTGTGTAGTATCCTGCTGGGATCAGAGACGTAAGGAGCATTATTGTACCTTGGATCAGTGTGAGATTGATTGGGGTTTAACTACAGTCCAGACCAAAGTTAGTTTGTAGTAGGATAGTGTCTGTAGCGGCTTAATACAGTGTGTGTTCAATATGGACTAGGTCCCGGGGTTTTTCTACATTGCGGTTTCCTCGTTAACAAAATTGTGGTGTCTGTGTTGTTTCTATTCCGCATTATATTGTATATCTTTATAATTGAAATATCATAGGTTGTGCGTTTGAATCAATCAATTAGAATATCCGACCTTTTGGGTTGTTGATTTAAATTGATTGATAATTGGGTATTGGTCTTTGGTACCATCCAAGTTATCTCTCTTTGATAAAGACTCACAGATTTCTATTTGCTTGAGTAAATATCAAATCGAGAGATTGAGATATAAACTCTTCGATATACTTTTCTCTAGATTGAGTCTGACTGTCTAGTTGATTATCTAGAAAGTATATTGGAGTTTGTCTATACAGATTGCTAAGCGAAATATTGGGTGTGGTTGTTATACCCCTGCTTTTTCAATTGGTATGAGAGCAGGCAAACACGTTCAAGACCTCACAAGTCAATGTTTGTAGCGATCTGACTCTATGGACAGAGGTGCTATCTCAATTAACGTACCACTAGTCTTTGATGGCTCTAATTACTTATGGCGGAAAATTGTTATGCGAGCTTTTCTTCAAGCACGTGATTTTCAATCATGGGTATATGTTGTTAATGGCTATGATGCTCCCGTTGTGGCAGTTGGTAATGAAAACGTTCCCAAGAACATTGGTGAATACAGTCTTGCCGAGATACTTACTGCAAAGCAAAATTCCGACGGTTTCAATGCCATCATACATGCCATTACCCCAAATCTTCAGCACCATGTGTCAAATTGCACTAAGTCTAAAGAAGCTTGGGATATCTTAGAGACCGTATTCGAAGGTAACACCAGTGAAAAGGAAGCTAGGCTTCAAAACCTTAATTCCGATTGGGAAAACCTTCGTATGGCAAATGAAGAAACATTTGATGAGTTTAATCACAAAGTGTCTGAAATTGTTAATGCATCTTTTGCATTGGGTAAGACTATTCCTGAAAAGGACATTGTGATGAAAATTATCAGATCGCTTCCATCTAGATACGAGTCTAAGAAGCATGCCATCGTTGAGGGAAATAACCTAGATAATCTCTCAAGAAATACGCTGGTTGGAAATCTTAAGATCTTTGATCACGAACATTCATCCAAATCTAAGGATGTTGCGTTCAAAGCACTAAAGGACACTAAATTACTTGATAAAAGTAAAAAAGTGTGTATCTCTGAAGATGATCACTCTGAGACAGATTCATCAGATGAAGATCTTGACAATTCAGTCTCGATAATCACAAGACAGTTTAGGGATCTTCTGTTGAAGAGAAGTAAACGGTTCTCCAGAGATAAGCGTAAAGCATCAGTTAAACCTCATAATCGTATTCCTCCTAAAAACAGGGAAACAGATGAAACTGGTGACGAGGATATGCCTCAGTGCTTTAAGTGTAAATGATTTGGTCATTTTACAAACGATTTTCCAAATCGTAGAAAATACACTGGGAACAAAGGTCTTGCTGCAATTCTTGATGAAATGTCTGACAGTTATGAGTCTAATGAAGACGGGAAATCAAGTGTTGCACTTCTCGGTGAAAATATTGATTTTGATAACTGTAGCAATACATACATCAATTTCGATATTCTTTCAGAATAAATCTCAACCAATCTGGAAGAAGAATTTGACCCATTCTTTGGAAAATTTTTTTGTAATGTTTCAGGTTCCTCTATGTGTCTAGCTGCGTGCACATCTCCGATGCCTGAATATTCAAGATTGACGTGTTCATTTTGTTCTCAAAAGGGTCATGAGCTATCAAAGTGTTACAAGTACAAACACCAATTGAGGCACGTCAACAAACTTCAACGAAGAGCAAATCGATTAGCAAACAAGCTTAAACTTGCCCAGAAGACTGCTGAGGTATGTAAGATTTTATCTTCGTCTAAGAAGTTAGTTTTCAAGGACAAACCAAGACCATTAGAGAAGAGAGTATGGTCGAGTCAGTTTGATAGACAGAAGTCTGAGGATTCCTCTCAAGAGGAAAATGGTGGACAAGTTGTTCACCACAACACAATTTAATTGTGTTGTTGATGAAAATCTTGTCTCATGTGCCTGATCAAAAGAGACAATGATTTTGTACCTCGCAGGCTTTAGGAGAAGTTTTTTTTTTCTTTTCTTTGTAGCTTTTTTCTCTTTACTGTCTATCAACAAAAAGAGAAGGTTATCATCGTTAATTCTACTCTTTATAGGGTTGAGAGTTGAAGGTGTACGAATCTTTTAAAGGTATCGAAACCCTACATTCCTTTTTCCTTCCTTAAAACCTCTTTTTATCTCAAGACTACTTGTTGAGCTGAAATTGTGATTTCCTCTCACAAACCCATACTCTTATGGATACTCCAAGGATGATGTCTTCAGATGGAAAAGATGTTAATATGATTGCTAAGTCATCACTCATGAAGGAAAAAGAAAAATCTCCGTTGCCTCCTACCTTGAAAAGAAAAAGAAGGAATGCGAGGAAGCCAAGAGTCGTTCCTTCAAATTCTCAGAAGTTTTCTGATGTTCTCGAAGAGATGAAGGAGATGTGAAAGGAGAATCATCAAATAAAGGCTTGTGTGTTTATATTTTTGGAAATTTTTAAAGGCCCTGTTTCGACATCATCAGCCTAGACAGTTTGTTGGTATTGACTCCTTCCTCCACGAACCTTATGTTCCAATGATTGTTGACGACAAGGAGTTCGGGACGACAATGAATTTCTCAAAGATATAATTGCCTAGTGATGAGTGCTAAAAAGTGCATATTTCTATATATTTTTCTTGGCATTTAACTCATCTTTTGTGCATTAATTCTACATTTTATCCCATATTCTGTATTTTCATTGTTTTCAAGAATAAATATTTTTATTAATTAATTTTGCATTTTTAGGTAATAAATAAAGTTTGGATGAATAGCAGAGCGAAAAGAGCAGAAAAGTAGTGAAAAGACGGGAGGAATTACACAAGGAAGCCGCGAAGAATGTTGTGCACAAGACCAAAAGGCTAGAAGTGGGCTTGAAGAGGAAGAATTGTTCTTAAAGAAGATATGGGCTTGGCATACCCAATGCCCAAAACCCTCACCCAAGTCCATTTCCTATATACATACCCGTTTCCCTTTCTAGCCGTCAGATTGGATCATCTCAGCATCCTACGGTCGCAGCATCGCCATTACATCAAAGTCTGAAGCTCCTGTCTAACACTACAGCACCTAACTCCATCTTGAGCCGTCAGTTTCGTTGTATCAGGCATCCAACGGTCGCTCATGATCTGTCTCCATCTCGCCGTTAGATCCGTCCCAGAAGATATTATCCCACGGCTCAGCTTCGCAAGACATCAAGATTTGTTGTACCCGCCTCACACTCGAACAACCTAACCCTATACCCAAAACAAACACACCCTAGCCAAAACCCATCGAGCCATCTCCTTCTTCCCCTCTTCTGCAACAGCGACGCTGTCTCCATCACCACCATCTTCTCCCCCCAAATCACTCAACCACCACCACTCGAGCCATCATCACTTCTAACAACCAAGACCTACTTTTCTAGCCACTTATTACATCACCTCCTAATCGTTTCATCTCACAGGAACCCTAGGTTAGGAGTTGATGAAATAGGTAAGGTTAGAGGATAAATCGAAGGCATGGGTAGCATCAGCAGACGCCAAGGAAGCATGGTTGAGAGCTATCAATCGTTTTCAGAGATTAGGTAAGGATTTTTTGTAAAACCCTAATTTCACTGATTTGGGGATTTTGGAATTTTTTTGTTGTAACTATAAAAGGGTGTTAGGGGTTGTAAAATTCGGCATCTCTGGGCTAGCCAGTGAGCAATATTTGCAGTTCAATATTAATTTCAAAATTCATTTTCAATTCATCCATGTTGAATCTCTCTTATGCATAAAGGTTGAATGTGAATTGTATGATGTGTAATGTGGAGCATGTTTATACCTGTTAGTATCATGATTACAAGCATGTCCATGTTCTAATTCACTTGCTAGGGTTTAGAGGAAGCTCTTGATCATATGCTAGGAATGTTAATGTATTTGTATGTTCTTTTATTGAGCTGAATTGCCTTAGGATGAATGCTTAGCCATTTGGGATACCTGCTTGTGATCACCTGTGCTGTTAGAAGACAGCTGATACTAGGAGTGTAGCTAGGTCTTTGGCCAAGAATTCAATCCACTAGAGAGATTGCCTTAAGCTAAACTAGCTAGAGGAGCTAAATGCCTGTGATTAGTTGTGTTGATTAAAGACAACTGATGCTAGGGGTAATTTGGTTAGGACAGTTAGTAGAATCCTCATTGTAGTCTTTCATGAAAGAACAAGACATACATTGCATCATAATTTCCTTAGACTAGGGTCAAGTAGTGGAATCAAAAGCCTTAGTACCTTCTTTTGAATTCAGATAACTTTAGAAATTTAGAAAACTTTAGCAAATCCTCCAAGTCCCTGTGGACAAACCTCTATTTACATTCTATCTTCATCAAGACCCTGTATACTTGTAGGTAAAACATAGGTTGTAGTTTTTAGGTCTCATTCCTTGAGCTACCAAGTTTTTGGCGCCGCTGCCGGGGACTCGGTAGCGGTTTGCTTGTTTTCTGTTTTCCTTATTCTCTTTTTTTTTTCTTTCTTGCTAATCTTGCTTGTTCCTGACCTGCAACTTCCTTGTTTGCTCCTGCTCTTGCATTGCTCTTGTTCTCGCTTCACTAAGAGCATTGCCTTGCACTACCTTGCACTGACTGTTATTGCAGCTGTTGTTGCTGTTAGCTTTGTGGAGCCAAAGCTGCTGCCAAGCTGCTGTTGCTGTTGGAACTGCAGTGGAGCTGAAGTTCCTGCTGTTGCTGCTGCTGCTGTTGCTGTTGTTGCTGCTCCCTCCTGCTTGCTGCTGCTGTGAAGCTGCTGGTGCAATTCTGCTGAGCTGTTGATTAAGGTTGCAAAGGAAGATCCAAGCCCAACTGGGCTAGTGCAACAAAAGGGATAAAAAGCCCAAATTTGGGCTTCCCTCCAAAAATCAAGTAAGCCTAACCCATGTGCTAACCCAACTGGGCCTCATTAAATTTCTTTGGGCTTGTATTTAAGTATTTATATTTGGGTTTGTAATAATTTTAGTTTTTCTTTTTCTTTATTTTCTATTTGGGCTTGTAATAATTTTTATTTTTCTTTTTCTTTTTTTCTTTTATGGGCTTGTAATTATTTGTTTGTTATTTTTTTTCTTTTCTTTTGTGGGCTTGCACTTTAATTTGGACTATAGGTTTATATCCCATCCATTGGGCTCCTAACCTTACAAAAACAATTATGTTGGGCTTAGAGGCAACAAAATTCTGTTGGGCCGTGAGTTAAGATTTTTCTCACCAAAATTCTTCAAAGAACCCAAGAACCAAAAGCCTTTTAGTTGGTTGGGCTTTGTCCCAATAATCCAAAAATTTTCTAAACCCATTTTAAACCAAAGTTTCTAACCCTTTCAAACCAAATTTTAGGTCGTTTTTTTTTTCATTGACTGTGGGCTTGTTAGATGTTATTTCATCGATCAATGATCTTATTAGGATATGGTTGTGACCTTTAGAGACCAATCAAACCGACTAATTAGAGTCAATCCAATAGACCCAATTGACATACCCACATCTTCTGAGGAAAACACACCGGACCAACCTGAGATAATGGAAGAACCCCGTAGCCTCAAGGATTACATGTACCCCACAAGGACAAGCCAACCCTCGTGCATTGTTTTACCAGAAGCTACTGGTCATTATGAGCTAAAATCGAGCACAATACAAATGCTTCCCGTGTTTAGAGGAATTGAAAACGAAAACCCTTACCATCACGTGAGAGAATTCGAGGAGATTTGTGGAACTATACGTTTCACTCAGATGTCTGACGAAACCCTAAAATTGAGACTATTCCCTTTCTCTTTGAAGGAAAAGGCCAAGTCATGGCTGTATGCCTTACATCCACAGTCAATTAGGACATGGGACAACCTCATAAAAGAGTTTTTCAAAAAGTTCTTCCCTAATCACAAGACTGCGACAATTCGTCAAAGTCTGAACAACTTTGTACAATTAGAAGGTGAAACCTTAGCTAGATATCTTGAGAGATTCAATGAATTGTTGCTTAAGTGTCCCCATCATGGTTTTGAAAAATGGAGACTTGTGCAAATTTTGTATGAAGGTTTAGATGTCTCCACCCGAACAATTGTAGAGTCTATGTGTAATGGACTTTTCACAGATAAAAGTGCTGATGACTCGTGGGCTTTCCTAATTGAAGTTGCTGAAAAAACTCAACAATGGGAGTCCATTCGTGAACCTAGAAAGACTACACCTGTAGATAAGGTCCATAGAATTGAGTCTGATTTTGAAGGAAATGCAAAAATGGCAGCACTAGCAAGAAGAATAGAAGCGTTAGAACTTCAGAAAAACGTAAAACCTTCTACCACTGCTTTCTGTGAACATGTCGAAATGGCTATCTGTGATATATGTAACGGTTCTGACCATCAGGTCAGTGATTGTCCGGAAATGCATGCATTCCAAGAATCTAGGCTAGAACAGGCACATGATATGTTTCAAAAAAAAGAGCATAACCCTTATTCACAAACCTACAACCCAGGATGGAGGAACCACCCCAATTTTTCATGGTCTAAAGGACCCATTCAAGGAGGACCATCTCAACCCACTCAAAGCTATCAAAACAATCAAGGCTATCAATACCCTAAAAATCCTCAACAACAGTCGTACCCTCAATACATTGCTGACAAGAAATTGTCTAGCATCGAAGAGAGTATCAATCAGTTGACCCAACATCTGATGAAAAATGAGAAAGCAACTGATCAACGAGTCTCCGCTCTAGAACTACAGATGGGTCAAATTTGCGATGCATTGAATACAAGAGAAAAGGGTAAACTTCCTAGCCAACCCCAACAAAATCCAAAGAGGATATTTCAAGAAGGCACATCATCTTGCAATGAAACCTCACCCAATCAAGTCCATTCCATCACCACTCTCCGAAGTGGTAAGATTGTTGAGAACAATGTAGGCATACCACAATCAAATGAATCTGAGCCAAACATATCATTGCCTGCACCACCAAAGAACACCTCCAACTTAGAAAAGGAGCCTGAGCACATTAGCGAAGCCGACAATCCCACTGTTGTGAATATCCCTCTAACTCCTAATGCTCATGTTGCTCCATATCCTCAGAGGTTAGTTCGCCAACAGATAAGCACCCACTACAATGAGATGTTAGAACTGTTCAAAAGAGTCAACATCAACATTCCTTTTCTTGAGGCAATTAAGCAAATCCCTGCATATGCCAAATTCCTCAAAGACTTGTGCACTCAAAAGCGCAAGATTAATGTGCACAAACGTGATTTCTTAGCTGAACAGGTGAGTTCCATCATTCTGAACAAAACTCCACCTAAGTTTAGGGACCCAGGTTGTCCAACAATTTCTTGCACTATAGGAAACCACATGGTCAATAAATCTTTATTAGATCTAGGTGCAAGTGTGAACCTCCTGCCATATTCTGTTTATGCGCAGTTAGGTCTTGGAGAATTGAAGCCAACACCCATAACTCTCCAATTGGCGGACCGATCCGTCAAAGTCCCTCGAGGTGTAATTGAGGATGTTTTGATTAAGGTTGATAAGTTCTACTTTCCTGTAGACTTTATTGCCTTAGACACTCAACCTGTACAAAACCCTGATAGTCACATTCCTGTCATTTTAGGACGTCCTTTCTTGGCGACGTCTAATGCGATCATCAATTGTCGTAATGGAGTGTTGAAGCTGTCTTTTGGAAACATGACTGTAGAGCTGAATGTGTTTAATGTTAGTCAACAGCATGTGAATCTTGATGATGAGGATGTACATGAGGTCAATATGATTGAGAGTTTGATACAAGATTCATTGACTGGCATTATGTCAAAAGATCCCTTGCAAGCATGTTTGGAAGATGTTAACTTGGAGTTGTATGATGATGAATACATTGGTGAAGTCTAATCTTTGCTCGAATCTGTACCTCAAATGGACATCACTAAATGGCAGAATACAGTGGAACAACTCCCACTTTCTGAGAAGTTTGTTATATCTTCGGATGAGTCTCCTAAGGCCAAACAGGAATTGAAACCATTACCTGATACTTTGAAGTATGCATTTCTAGGTCCTTCTGATACTTTACCTGTTATCATTTCTTCACGATTAAACATAGAACAGGAAAACAAGCTTTTAGAAGTACTTAAGGAGCAGAAAGAAGCCTTAGGATGGACCATCTCAGATCTCAAAGGGATAAGTCCCACCATTTGCATGCATCACATTAATCTTGAAGAAAATGCCAAACCATCTAGGGAAATGCAAAGGAGACTTAATCCTAACATGAGAGACGTTGTTAAGAGTGAGATCTTGAAGCTACTTGATGCAGGTATCATATATCCGATTTCAGATAGTAAATGGGTTAGTCCCATTCAAGTTGTGCCTAAGAAGTCAGGCATTACTGTAGTTCGGAACGAAAAGAATGAGTTAGTCCCTTCACGTACAACCACAGGATGGTGAGTATGTATCGACTACAGGAAGTTGAACACAGTAACAAGAAAAGATCACTTCCCCCTTCCCTTCATAGACCAAATGCTAGAACGTGTGTCTGGACACAGTCACTACTGTTTTCTAGATGGCTTTTCCGGTTATAACCAAATTCACATTGCACCGGAAGATCAGGAAAAAACTACATTTACGTGTCCATTTGGGACATTTGCTTTTAGACGTATGCCCTTCGGGCTGTGTAATGCACCTGCCACTTTTCAGCGTTGCATGATGAGCATTTTTTCAGACATGATAGATAGTTTTCTCGAGATCTTTATGGATGATTTCTCTGTGTTTGGTTCCTCTTTTGATGAATGTTTGGACCATCTGGTCCTTGTGTTGTCAAGATGTAAGCAAAAGAATCTGATTTTAAACTGGGAAAAATGCCACTTCATGGTAAACTCCGGCATAGTTCTAGGACACATCGTTTCGGAAAAAGGAATTGAAGTAGATAAAGCTAAAGTCGACCTCATTCAACATTTACCACAACCCCACTCTGTGAAGGGTATTCGATCATTTTTAGGTCACGCTGGGTTCTACCGGCGATTCATCAAAAACTTTAGCCAAATCTCAAGACCTTTGTGTAATCTACTTGCCAAAGATATTGTCTTTAACTTCGATGCTGCTTGTGTGAAGGCGTGGGAAGAACTCAAGACTCTCCTTACCTCAGCTCCTATTGTCCAACCACCCAACTGGGAACTACCGTTCGAACTCATGTGTGATGCCTCTGATTATGCAGTTGGCGCTGTTTTAGGACAGCGTGTTGATAGACTACCATATGTGATATACTATGCTAGTAAAACTCTTAATGATGCTCAACTCAACTATTCGACTACCGAGAAGGAGTTACTTGTCGTGGTATTTTCATTAGACAAGTTTAGATCTTATTTGATAGGATCTAAGATCATCATATACACTGACCATGCGGCTTTGAAGTATCTTCTTTCTAAGAAGGATGCTAAAGCTCGCCTTATTCGATGGATACTCTTATTACAGGAATTCGACATCGAAATCCGTGATAAGAAAGGTTGTGAGAATGTGGTTGCTGATCACTTGTCCCGATTAACTAGTGAGTCTATTGATGAATCTGAGCTGATTAGAGAATCATTCCCTGATGAACAATTGATGTCTGTGTCAAACCTTCCTTGGTTTGCCGACATTGTTAACTACCTTGCTACAGGTAGAATGCCCTCACATTGGTCGAGACAAGACCGCTCCAAGTTCTTGGCTGAAGTTAAACATTTCCTTTGGGACGACCCATATTTGTTTAAGTACTGTCGAGACCAAATCATTAGGAGATGTGTACCCGACATGGAACAGAAAGATGTGATATCTTTCTGTCATGACCAAGCATGTGGAGGGCATTTCAGTGCCAAGAAGACCGCTGCAAAGATCCTGCAGTGTGGTATAGGTAGGATTTCCTTAGTTTTGTTTTACTTGAGGACAAGTAAAATTCAGGTTTGGGGGTATTTGATGAGTGCTAAAAAGTGCATATTTCTATATATTTTTCTTGGCATTTAACTCATCTTTTGTGCATTAATTCTACATTTTATCCCATATTCTGTATTTTCATTGTTTTCAAGAATAAATATTTTTATTAATTAATTTTGCATTTTTAGGTAATAAATAAAGTTTGGATGAATAGCGGAGCGAAAAGAGCAGAAAAGTAGTGAAAAGACGGGAGGAATTACACAAGGAAGCCGCGAAGAATGTTGTGCACAAGACCAAAAGGCTAGAAGTGGGCTTGAAGAGGAAGAATTGTTCTTAAAGAAGATATGGGCTTGGCATACCCAATGCCCAAAACCCTCACCCAAGTTCATTTCCTATATCCATACCCGTTTCCCTTTCTAGCCGTCAGATTGGATCATCTCAGCATCCTACGGTCGCAGCATCGCCATTACATCAAAGTCTGAAGCTCCTGTCTAACACTACATCACCTAACTCCATCTTGAGCCGTCAGTTTCGTTGTATCAGGCATCCAACGGTCGCTCATAATCTGTCTCCATCTCGCCGTTAGATACGTCCCAGAAGATATTATCCCACGGCTCAGCTTCGCAAGACATCAAGATTTGTTGTACCCGCCTCACACTCGAACAACCTAACCCTATACCCAAAACAAATACACCCTAGCCAAAACCCATCGAGCCATCTCCTTCTTCCCCTCTTCTGCAACAGCGACGCTGTCTCCATCACCACCATCTTCTCCCCCCAAATCACTCAACCACCACCACTCGAGCCATCATCACTTCTAACAACCAAGACCTACTTTTCTAGCCACTTATTACATCACCTCCTAATCGTTTCATCTCACAGGAACCCTAGGTTAGGAGTTGATGAAATAGGTAAGGTTAGAGGATAAATCGAAGGCATGGGTAGCATCAGCAGACGACAAGGAAGCATGGGTGAGAGCTATCAATCGTTTTCAGAGATTAGGTAAGGATTTTTTGTAAAACCCTAATTTCACTGATTTGGGGATTTTGGAATTTTTTTGTTGTAACTATAAAAGGGTGTTAGGGGTTGTAAAATTCGGCATCTCTGGGCTAGCCAGTGAGTAATATTTGTAGTTCAATATTAATTTCAAAATTCATTTTCAATTCATCCATGTTGAATCTCTCTTATGCATAAAGGTTGAATGTGAATTATATGCTGTGTAATGTGGAGCATGTTTATACCTGTTAGTATCATGATTACAAGCATGTCTATGTTCTAATTCACTTGCTAGGGTTTAGAGGAAGCTCTTGATCATATGCTAGGAATGTTAATGTATTTGTATGTTCTTTTATTGAGCTGAATTTCCTTAGGATGAATGCTTAGCCATTTGGGCTACCTGCTTGTGATCACCTGTGCTGTTAGAAGACAGCTGATACTAGGAGTGGAGCTAGGTCTTTGGCCAAGAATTCAATCCACTAGAGAGATTGCCTTAAGCTAAACTAGCTAGAGGAGCTAAATGCCTGTGATTAGTTGTGCTGATTAAAGACAACTGATGCTAGGGGTAATTTGGTTAGGACAGTTAGTAGAATCCTCATTGTAGTCTTTCATGAAAGAACAAGACATACATTGCATCATAATTTCCTTAGACTAGGGTCAAATAGTGGAATCAAAAGCCTTAGTACCTTCTTTTGAATTCAGATAACTTTAGAAATTTAGAAAACTTTAGCAAATCCTCCAAGTCCCTGTGGACAAACCTCTATTTACATTCTATCTTCATCAAGACCCTGTATACTTGTAGGTAAAACATAGGTTGTAGTTTTTAGGTCTCATTCCTTGAGCTACCACCTAGTATATCTTCTTTTCTTTTTTTATTTAGAAGAATAACTAGAGTTGGGAATAGCCATTATTGTGATTACACATAGCTATGTCCAACGTTTTCATCTTCATGTTTTTAGATTTATTGGTTTAAATTCTAAATTTGTTTGGAAGATGATTTTTGCAGTATTAATCTTTATGGTTTTATATATTACAATCTTGTTATGGGATATGTGTGTTTACGTCCGTGAACTTGATTGTCCCATACCTTGTCAAAAATAAAGTCTTTCGTATGTCGATATGCATGTATTGATAAAAGAATGAATGGACTTTTGACAAATACAAAAGTTAAGCCTATTATGTCCGGTATTGATGGAAGATAGGTTAAAATATTTTGTTTACAAGGATTATGTCTATCGTACGTCGTTATGCAAATAGTGATGAAAAATAGAATAAATCCTTGTGTATTCCGCAGTATTGATCTTCCCTGATCCATAACATTTTATGAATTACTGTGAGACTCCATAAGTTATCTCATGTTGAGCACTATTGACTGAGTTGATTATTTTATGATTAACTTAGTTATTGCTCCATAGATTTTCTTAGGTCAAGCATGATCAATTAAATTGATTACTTTTGTGATTAATTTGATTGCGTATACCGATTAAATAAACCATGGGTTCTCTTGTGGTTAATTTAATTGAGTATTTTTGGATTCAAATTCATACTTGTATGTGATTTGTTATGTCCAAAGAAATCCTTATTTTCTCTTGAAATTAAGGTCGCTCTTGTTGTTCTTTCGGGAATGACATTTTATGGGGGAGAGTTCTTTTGAACTTGTGCGTAATTGCCATATCTTGTGGGGAGCGCGGCTGTGGAATATTTTAGGGGTTATCTTGTATCTTTAAACTCCTTGGTGAATGCATTTAGATTCGGCTTTATGATTGCATCTAAAGAACAAGTTGATATATACTTTCTTTTAGTCATGAAATGTCTCTTTCGGAAATTTCATTAGGATCCTGTTCTCGTACCTTTGCAAATTTTATTGACAAAAATGGGAGGAATTAATATGTAGTTCACACTACAAATACATATGGTTTTCGGATCATTATGTAAGGGGGAGTGGTTTCCATGTGAGATGGAGTATTGACTAAGGGGGAGTGATACATATCACAATAGTATTGTTGTCAAAGTTGTGATACAATTGAACTTTGATACCGTGTAATGATACTATGTCACTGCATAACAATGATCGAGAACTCTGTTTTCTCATTGTTATAGCTACGGATTTTCAACAACGATGATACTAAACTTACAACCTTTGGGATCATTGGAGTACTTGGAAGTGACGAAGATTTCGAGTAATGTTGAAGACTAAGCATGTGGAATGGGAGCTTCAAAAATGTATTTATCGTTTTTGTATTCCATATGTATTAATAGTTTTTCCACTAAAATTGACAAAGGGGGAGATTGTTAGAGCATTTCTCGGTCGAACTCGCATGCGTTGCTATCTCAATCATGTTTGTCAATGTTAGTGATCAAAACTATAAAGTCTTAATTTCTAGTCTACTATAGCTAAGGTCTCGGACTAGGATAGAAAGTGTAGTTGAGCTCAAGAACTCCATGGCAATCATCATACAAGACGAAGGAATACTCAAGGAACCGGTGAATCTTCATCAACTAAAAGGTATGTGGAGACTTGAACTTATCTATCACTCAAAAGTCTATCTACTCTATCTCCTATCTTGAGACAAAATTCGTTTTGCTATATAGACTTAGATTATACACATTTGATATTTCAAGCCGAGTTTATCTCGCCTATCTATTTCTCAAAATATGTGTTGGTAAGATTTCGCTTTAACCAAGTTCATCTTTACCTAGTTACGAAAGTCATGATATGTTTCAATCACTTTGAGAATTGCTCTTACGAAGAATGGTTTGTGAATAACAACTATATAAAGTTCTCTAAGAATGTTTCAATGATTAAAATGAGAGTTTAGATTATATGACCATTGATGGATATAAGCATTGTTGTGGAAACATGTATATGTATAAGTCTTATTCCTTGAACCAAAGTTTGCGAACTTTGTTGATCAAGAGAACCGGAATAGTTTGCACAGTTTGCGAACTCAGTCCGCGAACTGGCGGAAGTTCTCATCCGAGAATATCTGCTGGAGTTTCACTCAGCAAGCTCAGTCCGTGAACTGGCAAAGTTCTCAAACCCGAGAATTTCTGTTGGAGTTCGTGAACTCCTTCCGGAAACTTAAGTCCGCGAACCCAATCCGCGAACTTGAGAAGGTTATGTCTAAAAACAATTGTTCTTGAACTCATCTTTATATTTATTAAGGAATGCTTTTGCAAACCGTGGCTATAAAGTTCATGAACCGATTCGAGTAAATAATATCGTTTTTGCTTCGATTGTGTCTTGTGAAGTTACATAAGATCTAAGCAATTGAACAACTCTCTAACTAGTTCATCTGAGTCATTTGAACTAGTTATGGTGAAGAAGAAGAAGATGGTTGATATGAAAGTGATCATATGGCTAACCATTTGGTTAACTATTTTTGAACCAACTAATGTACAAGTTTGGGTACGGTTACACGAGCCTAGAAACGTGCATTTCATGTGTGTATAACAAGTTATGTTTTCGATCTAACGGTTGATAAATATTAGCTTGAATCTAATCAGGTTTTCATCTAACGGTGAATATTGAATGCTTTGTTACTAAGCTAACATTGATTGCAAACCCTGATTTGAAAGACTATATAAGGGAGAACTCTGGCAACTGGGAAACCTAATCCTCACAACTTACGTGTGATACTAGTTGTATCTAGAGTCTATTCTCCTTTAACCTCTGGTTTTCTTTTCTCAAACCGGGTTAACGACTTAAAGACTTCATTGGGATTGTGAAGCCAGACCGATACTACTTTATTGTAGTTGTGTGATCTAATCTTGTTGTTTCTATCGTACGAGTACAACTGAAATAATTGGCTTGAGATTTCTATCTCTGATAGGCAAGATAAAAAGTAATCACAAACATCTTTGTCTCATCGTTTGTGATTCCGCAATAACTTGTTTCGCTAGTCGATTAAGTTTATTGTGAGGTGATTGATAATTTTAGGCTGTTCTTCGGGAATATAAGTCCGGGTTATCGATTGGTTTCTGTTCACCTTGATTTTATCAAAAGACGGAATAAAAATCATAGGTATATTCGTGGGATACAGATTTATCTATTACAATAGACTTTTCTTTGTGATACAAATTTGTTTATTAAAGTCTTCGATTTTATGTTGAAGTAACTCTTAGTTGTGGGTGAGATCTTCTAAGGGAATCAAGTGCGTAGTATCCTGCTAGGATCAGAGACGTAAGGAGCATAACTGTACCTTGGATCAGTGTGAGATTGATTGGGGAAACTACAGTCCAGACCGAAGTTAGTTTGTAGTAGGCTAGTGTCTGTAGAGGCTTAATATAGTGTGTGTTCAATCTGGACTAGGTCCCAGGGTTTTTCTGCATTTGCAGTTTCCTCGTTAACAAAATTCTGGTGTCTGTGTTATTTGTATTCCGCATTATATTGTTTATTTTTATAATTGAAATATCACAGGTTGTGTGTTAGAATCAATCAATTAGAATATCCGACCTTTTGGGTTGTTGATTTAAATTGATTGATACTTGGATATTAGTCTTTGGTACCATCCAAGTTATATCTCTTTGATAAAGACTCGCAGGTTTCTATTTGCTTGAGTAAAGATCAGATCGAGAGATTGAGACATAAACTCTTCGATATACTTTTCTATAGATTGAATCTGACTGTCTAGTTGATTCTCTAGAAAGTATATTGGAGTTTGTCCATACAGATTGCTAAGCGAAATATTGGGTGTGGTTGTTAGACCCCCGCTTTTTCACAACTTCAACTAATCAACGATACATTCAACAATCATAATACCAATAATGTTTTGAATAAATCATCCAATCTAGATTTCAATCCATGAGTTCGTAATACCAATAAGATTTCCCTCAAAGTATGTAATTCACTCTTCAACACATGAGTTCATGGTAAAAAACCTTGGATCGTACGCCCACCAATTGTTATCTGGCACAGACTAGCCGCCAATAATAGTCGGGAACACAAGTTCCCACATGGGGATCATTACCCATTTTACTTTAGGGGTTACGTGTTTTAAGCAAACACATTAATTTCATACTCATATATTGAACATTCTTGACACATTTTAGATGATAACTTGATCCGATCTTCTTCAAATTTTAGATGAACATTCTTGACACATTTATAACATACCCAAAATTTACATCATACCAACAGTTCAAAAAAAAAGAGATCGATTTTACCAAATCATCCTAAAAATTGGCAGATTACAACATGTTACCAAAATACTCGTAATAAATTTATAATATTATGAAATTGAACAAATCCGAAGCATAGTGAAACATAAGACACTAGGGTATCACCCATGCCTTTTGCCTGGGTTCAACCTCTCGTGCGCCTTCAACACGTTGGTGTTTTAATTTTAGTCGTGTTTTCAGCAAATCTGGATTTGAGCAGGCATTGGGAATATTCTTAATCATATGATTCTGTTTTTTTCATGAAATAATAAAATAACAAACTAATATAATCACCCAAACTAATATTGAGAACAAACAATGCAGACATCTAACTTTAAGATCAAACTTAAATGGAGGTGACCTGGTGGAATCAAATTGTTGAGAAATTCAGTTATAAAATACGAATCCCTTCCATGGTCATCCCGAATCATTTTTTCAGCAGTTAAATACGTGTAAGTCTCCCCATGTAAACTACCTAATGTGCCATGTTAATCTTATGGACACCTACATTACATGGAGATAAAATGCTTCTCTCGGTTACGCATTCGGGTGACATTGGTTCATCCATTCCCAAGAGCGGATACATTGAAGATATTAGTTCATGCATGTTTCGACATCTACCCATTGTCGATGGCAGATTAACAACTTCTTTAGGATTCATCCCAATCTATCATATCAATTAAGAAAATTTAAAATTGTTATATGTACGATATATATAGTTTTATTCTATGAAACATAAGACATGTATATACCACTTTTGTTAAGACTTCAAATCATTTTAATACCATTAAGATTTCCGAAACACAGTCAAGAACAAACAGAACGAAATTGTCCAGAAATTAATATCAAAGTTCAAACATACATTCAATAGAGAAAATGTGGGGAAATATTCTCAAATATTAACCATGGATGCCTAAACATGTTATATACTAAAACGGGAAAGCTGATCATCGGTTGAAGACACAAATTTATATTTAAAGATTATTAAACTCTAACAACACAAAATCATACGAATTTGAAGTCAAATAAATCACCCAAAAAGAAAGATATCTAGCATTTTACCTCTTTTCCATTAAGTCTCTAATTATTTTCCTAATTAAATTTCTTCAAGAACCCTAACTCCAATTCATCTTTTTCCTATCCATAGATTTTGATGTTTCTAAATTCTCTAATAAATTTCTCCCTTCATTTCCTTCATTTCACGAGTGGAGTTCCTACTTTTAGTCCATCGAGCTTTATTTTCCCAAAACACCTAGAAATACACAAAATAGCAAAATAAGCACAAAATATGTACTAACAATATAGACAATTGAGATCAAAGTAGACACAAAAATATGTCTATCACTCAACCACATTCCAGTCTGAAGTCTGATAATAGGCTAATGTTTGTAGCATCTTAATACAATTTGGTGTTCAAATCTGGACGAGGTCCCGAGGTTTTTCTACTATTGCGGTTTCCCCATTAACAAAAGTTCCGGTGTCTTGTGGTTTTCCTTTTCCGCATTATACTGTTTATCTTTATAATAGGATTTACACAAGTTGTATGTATTCAATTCTAGTTGATACTTCCGCATAATTAAGATCAATTACGAGACTTATTTTTTATAGAATTCAGATCTTGAAAGATAGATAACAAGTTTCATACTTAACAGAATTCAGATCTGGATATATATATACGACTAGATTGATCTTGGATATTGATTTTTTGGATCGTCCAAGCACCCTTCTTAACAATCAGGTTCACAGACTCCATTGTCTAAACTTTATGATTGAGAAGAGATAGAGATATAACCTCTGTATATACATTGTCAAGGATCATTTAGTTGGTCTACTTACAATTGTATTAGGTTTTGTTCATACAGGTTGTCGAACAATTGGTGGTGTACTTGGTACCCTCTCCTATTCAACAGTGATTATCTACTGGGTTTACTAGTTGTTCAGTGAAGTCGATATATCGATCTATCAAACTTTATGCTATGAAAAAGCGGGGGTCTAACAACCACACCCAATATTTCGCTTAGCAATATGTATGGACCTCCAATATAATTTCAAGAGAATCAATTAGACAGTCAGACTCAATCTTAGGAAAACTATATCAAAGAATTATATCTCTATTTTTCAATTCAATCTGCAATCAAACAAATAGGAATTTGCATGCCCGATTGAATATAAGAAATATAACTTGGACGATATCAAAAACCAATATCCAAGTGTCAATCAATTTAATCAAAAACCAAAGTTTGGATTCACAATTGATTGAACTTACGCACAACTTGTGATATTTCAATTATATCGAAAATATAATGCGGAAAATAAATAACACAGACACCAGAAATTTTGTTAACGAGGAAACCGCAAATGTAGAAAAACCCCGGGACCTAGTCCACATTTGAACACCACACTGTATTAAGCCGCTACAGACACTAGCCTACTCCAAGTTAACTTCGGACTGGAATGTAGTTGATCCCTAACCAATCTCACATTGATCATGGTACAATTGCGTTCCTTACGCCTCTTGAACCACGCCGGATTCTGCGCACTTGATCCCCTTAGCTGATCTCACCCACAACTAAGAGTTGCTACGACCCAAAGTCGAAGACTTGATAAACAAATCTGTCTCACACAGAAAAGTCTATTGTATAGATCAATCTGTCTCCCACAGATATACCTACGAGTTTTGTCCCGTCTTTTGATAAATCAAGGTGAACAGGAACCAATTGATAAACCGAACTTATATTCCCGAAGAACAACCTAGTATTATCAATCACCTCACAATAATCTTAATCGATTAACGAAACAAGATATTATGGAATCACAAACAATGAGAGTAAGATTTTTGTGACTACTTTTCAATCTTGCCTACCGGAGAATAATCTCGAGCAAATCTTAAAGAAGATAGTACTCAATCACGATAGAAAACAACAAAATCAGAACACGCAACTACAGAGAGAATAGTTGGGTCTGGCTAAACAGCAAAATCAGAACACGTAAAATCACAATCCCAATGAAGTCTTCAAGTCGTTAACCTACAGGGTTTCGTGAAAAACCTAAGGTTAAAGGAGAATCGACTCTAGTCGCAACTAGTATCACACAGGAGGTGTGGGGATTAGGTTTCCCAGTTGCTAGAGTTTTCCTTTATATAGTCTTCAAATTAGGGTCTGCAATCAATGTTACCTTGGTAACAAAGCATTCAATATTAACCGTTAGATCGAACTTAGATTGTTATACACAAATGAAATGTACCATCATTAAGATAAAGGTAACCATACCTAAACGTGTACACTTAGTTGGTTCAACAATAGTTAACCAATGGTTAGCCATATGAGCACTTTCATATCAACCTTATTCATCTTTATCATAACTAGTTCAAATGACTCAAATGAAACTAGTTAGAGACTTGTTCAATTGTTTATATTCTCATAGAAGTATACAAGACACAATTGAAGCAAAATCGATTTTGATTCACACGAATCATTTCATGAACATTATAGGCACAGTTTGCAAAAGATTGCATTCCTTATTATATAAATGCATTAGTTCATGAAAAAATCGATTTTAGAACATAACCTACTTAAGTATGCAAACGGGTAAAGAAAATGCGGGGGTCTAACAACCACACCCAACAATTAATTTGAAAATCTGAGAGGACTTACTCCAATACACTTTCTAGAGAATCAACTAGACAGTCAGACTCAATCTAGAATAAAGTATATCAAAGATATTAATATCTCTAACTATTAATTCAATTCGCAATCAGAAAATAGAAATTTACGAGCCTGATTGAATATAAGAGGAGTTACTTGAACGGTACCAAAGACCAATGTTCAAGTGCCAATCAATGTAAATCAACAAGCAAAGGTTGGATATTCTAATTGATTGATCTTAACGCACAATCTATGATATTTCAATTATATAACAAAATATAACGCGGAAAAGAAATAACACGGATTTTGTTAACGAGGAAACCGCAAATGCAGAAAAACCACGTGACCTAGTCAAGATTGAACACCACAAAGGCTCTTCTATTTGTGTTATTGGTATGACCAACTCTGGGTAAATGGGAACCGATCCTAGTAAAAGTTGCAACCTATCACAAAGGGGAATCGATCCTTGTATGAGGTGCAATAATTTTTTAGCATAAAGGAGAACCGATCCTATGGACATGTGCAACACGTTTATAGGAAAAGGGGAACCGATCCTATGGACATGTGCAGCAAGTACAATTTAGATACTATATATATGCGGGGAACCGATCATAGTACCTAGTCAACCGAATTTTGGAAAGCTAGTGTGACTATGCACAGTACTCACATGGAGGTAGAAAAGAACTTGTTTTGGTAAAACCGTTAAACCCATGATTTGTTCTTGATCAATCACGTAGTTCTTGAAAGTCAGATGAACCAATTCTTAACTTATTTGGAAGTTTGGTAAATCGGTTTCAAGATTGTAAGTATGAAAGAGGATTTACAAAGTAAGGATGCCGACATACTTTGAACATGTGCAATAATGCTTATCTTTATTTGTTCAAAGTTATTCCTTAATAGCTAAAGGAAGAAAATCCCAGATCGAATAAAATAAATTGAGAATCTTTTATTTAAGGTTTTTAATTTTATTTTAGGAAAATGAAAATTAGTAATGTGCATTTACTAGTTGGAGATTTTCCAAGAGATTTTCGGTCATTATTTTGGACAAAACATTTCCAGGAATTACGGAAACCGAATCTGGAATATATTGCATATCTTGAGAATATTTTTGGTTTTGGAAATTCCTTGGTGTCCAAACTTCATTGGTCTATAAATATGAAAGTTTACATTTCGAGCAAACTAATCCTTCGTACACCAAGAACTATCTCAGTTGTGCTGCTACTGGTGAAGCCGCCTATTCGGAGAGGAGAGTAACCTAATTAGGGGAAATCTCTTACGGCCGCTCATTTTAAAGTCTTCTTTGGGATTGAGAAGCTCTATTAGTATCGTTGGTGGGAAACTAGATAATTGCGGTTTATCTTTTGTTTTCGATTGATTTGATTGACTAACAGTGGTTGAACTTAGATTGCAACTAGTTTGTTTATGCTTAAGAATCTTCTTTTCTGATATAAGATTCACTCAAACTAGATCGAAGTTTCGACGGGGATCTTTAGACTCTTTGTAGATCTAAAGACGTCTTGTGATAATCCATTGTTAACAGACTCCCTTCTGTGCGTGGTTGATCACAAGAGATTCAAGTTGATTGTGTACAGGTGTTTATTGAAGATCTAAGAAGATTTGAAGACAAATAAGACTTTGAAGATTTCTGATTTGGGATTCATAATCTTTAGTGTGCACAATACTTGTTCGGTAAAAGAGGATACAACTATAATTGGTTTATCCTTGTGGTAGATTAGATTGATTAGTTGTGTAGATCGGCGTCAATACAATTCTTTGTGATTAAAAGTATTGATTACAAAATCTTAACAATTACTTCGGTAGTTGATAAATAAGATAGATCTAAGAACCCGACGAAGGAGTTTATTGAGATAAACAAAAGATCCTTTGTCGATTTCATATCACTTGGTTGAAAAGAGTTGATACCAAACAGATTTGTTTTTCCTTTACTGTACGAACCAAAGGAAGTGTTCCAAGTACGTGACTTATTACAGGTCGGAGGCGTGGGAATACAGACGGAACTAGGTGAACTATAGGTTTAGCTGCTTGGTATCAACTATACGAAGTTGGTTTGATTTTGTATAGCGGCTTAATCCTGAGAGTATTCAATTGTGGACAAGGTCCCGGGGTTTTTCTGCATTTGCGGTTTCCTCGTTAACAAAATCTTGTCGTGTCATTTACTTTTATTTTCCGCAATTGTAATTGTTGTTATTATAATTTAAAGTAAATTGCACAAACATTAATTTCTATTTACTTGATAACAAATCCTATTATGTTCGGTTAAGTCCGAACCTTTTATCAAGTAAACATACTTCGTTGTTGTATTGTCTCGATCTCGTATCTATAGACGATCACATGAAGTGTGAACCGATTTGTTGTATTGTCTCGACTCAGTCCATAGACAATCACTTTCGGAGAAAGGACTTATAGATGGAAAAGTTTTAGATTGAGGTATATTTGGGTACCCTCGTCTTTTCACCATTGGTATTAGTTTTTTTTTTTATCAAAAGACGCATCACAGAAAATTAAGGTACAATCATCAGGTAAATTTTCCACAAGCACTGGATTAGAGACACTAATGGACTGATTATTTATAACTATGTTCGACAAATTAGCTAACTGAGCAGTATCAATAGTATCAGTGGTCAGCCTTATGGCCAGTCTGGCCATAGCAGAAGGCTGAGTTGTTTTTTGTTGGAAAACTTTGAAACACCTATCTCTCCAAATGCTCCAAGTTGTAGTAAGAATTTCAACATGTGTGATTACATCTTGACTTTTGTTTAACCATTTTCTTATCCAGTCCTTGATGGTAGGACCAATACCCGTATCCTGCAAAATCACATAACCATTTGAGGTTACAGACCAAACGGATTTTGCAAATTGACAATGTAAAAGTAGATGTTTAGTGGATTCATTGACACTATTGTTACACATACAACAAGTGTTATCATTTCTAGTCATATATTGAGATAATCTAACTTTCGTAGGCAAGATATGGAGATACATTTCCAGAGAAAAGCTGGACTTTAGGCAGCAAATGAGATTTCCATAAAACCTTAAATATAGAATCATGAGATGGATTACGGTACCATTAGAATTAACAATGGTTATACCCCTTTGCTAAGATTGTACAGTGAAAATTTTATTATGGTAAGAAGACCAAATCAATCTATCCTCACCAGAATAAAGTATTCTAATCTGCTTAATCCTATCAGCATTTTCTCTAATGAAAAAATCATAAAGCATGGATTCATTCCATTGCTTGGTATCATGATCTACAAAGTCAACAACAACTAGATACGAGTTAGGATATTGAATCTAGGTCGAGGTTGTGACATTTGGTATTCAATTATCCTCAAAAGCTCTAATACTTATCATTTTTGACTTTAAAAAATGAGCTATGTCAAATACCCTTCCAGACTCAAGACAAATCTTGGGTTTTCTTGTAGTGTAAAGGATAGTTATTACCGAAGTCCTTACATTTCAATATCTTAAACCATAACTCATCCGACCCATGAATTAATCTCCAATCAATTTTAGATAATAGTCAAATTGAACTTTTTTAAATCACGAAATAACCTCCTTGCATGCTTATGAGTGCAAACCCTTGCCACAGTTTCATGTAAATTAATCCTTGATTTTAGTTTCCCCACCAGAAATCTCTTTGAGACTTCTACATATGATAAATAATACTATCAGGAATTAAAAATGAATTCATCATATGATAGACAAATGACGACTTCAGGACATTTTGGACCATAATTGATGAACCTGCCAGATTAAAATGTTTACCTTTCTATTTTTCTACACTATCATCAAAGTGATCAGTTAAAAAAACAAAAGGTTCAATTTTATTTTTGTTAATGAAATGAGGTAAACCTAAATATTTGTCATTTAGGTCGATTTTATTAATATTGAAGGTTCTAATAAGTGAGACACATTTATCTGTATGAACTTTTTTGCTTAAGAAACATACAGATTTATCAAAGGTTTTCATTTGTCCAAACAGAAACAGAACTAAAAACATTGATGCTCCTCAACTAAGTTGGGTCTGTACTCCAACATTTAAAGTATCTGTAAAGTTTAAAACTATTTTGAGACTGTAAGTTAGTCACAAAAAAAAATTGGGATATGGTCTGAACCAATCGAATCGATATAGAATACCTTAGCATTACCATAATGGTGGAACCACAAACCATTACCCTATCAAGTCTAGCTCTAATGATATTATCATCGGATTGTCTGTTAGTAAAAATCAATAAAATCTTAGAGGAGTTTCTCTGGAGGTTGTACTAAGAAATTAGTTTTTTTTTGATCGATAAAGAAAAGATTAGATTGATAAAAAAATAGAGGGTATAACAGGACTATACCACCCTAACAAGAATACAAGAGAGCAAGACTAAACTGATAACAAACTATCAAGCTTAGTTAGATGAAAAGTAAATTCTATGCCAGTCTTTGATTACATTTGCTTGATTCACACTCTCAAAATTATTAAAAGCCAGAACCCACGAAAATAGGTTGTAATTTGCTTTGTTAACTACTGCCTGCACATTATGTGCTTTGTCAGAGAAAGCACGATCATTTCTTTCATTTCATAAGCTCCATAGAATAGCTGCAAGGATCATATTCCAGATTGAAGTACTCTCTTTGTTGTGCTGTCTTAACTGCCAAGAATGAAGAATTGCAGTGACCTCATTAGGCATAGAAAAAACCCAGTGAAGCTTACTCAGGAATTCAGCCCATACTGATTGGGCAAAAGTACAATGGAGAAAAAGATGGGAGGTAGTCTCATTTTCAGCACAAAAGAAACACCCAGCAGGAACATCCATACCTCTTCTGAGAAGAAAATCTCTAGTAGAAAGTCTGTCATGTGCAATTAGCCATAAAAAGAAACAGATCTTTGGAGGACATCTCATCTTCCAAATTGAGTTAAACATGGAATTAACAGGAACTGCAACATCTTCTTGAGAAAGACTATCATAAAGAGATTTAACCGAGAAAATATTATCCTTGGTAAGAGACCAGACAAACTCATCATCAGCATTCTGATTGAATCTAAAAGAAGCCAGATCAGTGCTAAGAAGGTTCAAATCAACAGTTGCAACAACATTCACTCTTCTTGGTAAACTAAAATTCCAGAAAATGAAGCCATTAACAGTAGAACCCATCTCAACAACAGAAAGATGTTTTGCTCTAGAAAGAGCATATAAATTTGGATAACACTTTAGACTTCCATAAAACACTATTTTCAACGGCATATCTCCAAAACCATTTGGTTAATAGAGATTGGTTAAACTTGTGAAGATTCTTAATTCCCAGGCCTCCAGCTTTCTTTCTTCTACACAAAACAGTCCATTTAATTGGATGAATTTTCCTTCTTCCTTTATTATCATGCCACAAAAAATTCCTCATAATCTGTTCAAGCTTCTTAATAACAGATGCAGGCATCTCAAACAAAAAAATTAGTTTTTTGTTATAAAATCAATAAAATCCTTACGTAAGTGAAAAAAAAAACTGACGGAAATATTCTCAATGCGACAGTGCTACATATTCGCCATTATTTTATCCCACTTCTTTTCTCTGTAACGTGACACTGTCTAAATCTTTCAACTGGATAACGGTGAACTTTTAAGAACCCGTGATGCTCTCCCGCTAAATATCATTAACCAATATCTTTACGACAAGTTGTAGGGAAAATGAGTGGGGGGATGGGAAGCATTTTGGCTCTAAATTTGAACGGATAGAATCCTGGCTGACCCGTCTAACTAGATGTACGTGTCCTACGCTACGACTCCTATGGTCCTACCTTACTGAGCTGGTATTTTTCGTAATTTTAGAAAAAATAAGACCCCACTTAGTAGTCAATTCTCCTCCCTCACAACCGCCACAACCTTGAAGAATATAAATATCGGTTCTTAGACAAATGAGCGCTCATTACCTTTTTGAATTCTAAAACGCTTCCAGAGCAAAAACTTAAATCTCTAGGGTTTCAACACAGTTAACTACAGAACTTACGAATAACGTAATGAATAAGCTTGGAATTTCAGGAATGAAGAGTTTAGATCAACTTAGGTCATTATCAGGATCAATTTCTGGAAGTGGTGGAGGAAAAACAGTGCCGTCAATGTCTTCATATAGATCTTCTTCTTCAGATTCAGTTTCTTTGGGAAGTTTTGCCAATCTGAAACTTACTGCAGGTTAATTTCTTACCGATTCTGTTTTTATTTCGATATGATGAAAAAATTGATGCGTTTATTGATGATTTTGCATTTTTATTTGCTTAGAGAAATTGGTTAAAGAGCAAGCTTCCGTGAAAACCGATCTTGAAATGGCGGTAAAGGATTACTTCTTGTTTCTTCTTCCTTTTTCTCTTTGATTTTTAGCTTAGATCTGGTTCTTAATGTTTCTATCGATTTAGTTCCTGATCTACTACACTTTAGGTTAAATATTTTTCTGATCATCTGCGTAATCTGTTTAGCTCGTTCTTGTCTCGTTTGCTAGATTTGGAGATTAATTGTTACATGCACTAATAATGTTTTGAACTTGTTTGACATCTTCCCCTAATACTTAGTAGATTTCTTATCCTATAACTCTTGTTTCTAGATTAATCAAGGTCGGATTCAAATCTGATTGATTTTATTTCTTTTCAAATATCATTTTTGTTCGATTGGTAGAAATTTCTATGACACTTCAGTTATGTTTTATAGGGAAAGTCTTTTACATTTTTGCCTTCTAGGATCATTTAGCTTTGAGGATGAATTTGCTGTAAACCTAAAATTACGGCACTTGCTGATGAGTGAATTTGTGGAATGAGACAGAACTCAAAACTCAAAAGAGCGGTAGACCATATTCATTTGCTGGAGGAGAAATTACAGAATGCAGTAAATGAAAATGCAAAGCTTCAAGTGAAGCAGAAAGAAGAGGCAAAACTTTGGAAAGGATTGGAATCTAAATTTTCTTCAACAAAGACTTTATGTGACCAACTTACTGAAACATTACAACACTTGGCTGGTCAGGTTCTCGATGGTGAGTCTCTTTCCTTAGGTTGCTTGATCTGATTTGGGATTTGAAATGTTTTGACTGTCCAAAACTTGTTTGTGAATAGCTGAACATGATAAGAAGGTATTTGAAGACAAATTTTTAGTAAGTTCCGAAGCATTTGACAGCTTGCAGCTTCAGATGACTGGTCTAACATTGAAAATTGACTCTACCGAGGAAAACATGAGAAAATGTAAGTTGTCATTCATTAATATTATGGCATCTGCAAAAATAGCAATTTAGTCTTTCTCTCTATCGCATCTGATAAGTATTTTATAATGTCGTATATTTTAATAATCAGAAGATGCTACCGGTCTTTGGAAGAGAATTAGTTACAACCACGTAGAAAACGACTTAAGATGAATGGATATACATGCATGCATACATACATACATACATACATACATACATACATACATACATACATACATACATACATACATACATACATACATACATACATACATACATACATACATACATACATACCAATTGGCATACATTACTCTGATGTGCTTGAGTTTTTATATCTGGTAGGTGAAGAATCGCTGAGTGAACTTAAAATTGAGAAAGAGGAAAGGGAGAAATTTTATGTCAATGAACAAGGCCGAACTGCCAATCTTATAGGAGAAAAAGGTACGTGCTTCTGTTTTCTGGAGATTTTGATGTTTTACTTGACTTTACCGAGTGAGAAGCTGTTAATTTCCATGTGGTTTGTTAATGGGATGGTCAGTTGGTGGAAGCTGTAATTAAGAAAAAGAATCTAAAACTGAAGAAGAAAATTAAGTTTTTAAACCAAATATTAGGACTAGAAAAAATGGTTGTTATCAAGCTTACCAAAGATGCCACTTTCTGTGATTATCCTTTTTGGGCACAGCGTCCCATTCTCTATTTGTTGGGTTACATGCCAATGCAGCTTTTCATATATGTTCTATCTTGTGTATTTATTTGATAGGTAACTAATATGGATACACTATCTTGTGTATCTATCACTTCCTTCTTGTGTAGTATTCTAGTATCAAGTACCCTAATGGTATATTGAATTTTTATAATAAGTTAGGATAAAACTTCATACGGTTCAGACTACAAATCACTAGTATTTTTCAATGTCTCCCAACGTTATATTGGGTCTCAATGTTGTTGTTTTTCTAGTTCTTTGTGATTGGCTGGTTTACAGGAGTTGGACATCTGCATTCGTTGAGGTTGTACATTGAACACGTGACCAAATAAGATTTGTTTTTTGTGGGACTGAATCTGTTCTTTGATCTCAGATGCTCAGATCAAGGACCTAGAAAGAGCTGTTGCAGCAGACAGCTTGTGCTTGGATAATCTTAATACACGGTTGGAAGAGGTCCAAAGAGATTTGCGGTTGAAAGAAGACATGTGCAAGTGCTTGGAATATGCTCGGAGCAATTTGGAGAAAGAGAAGGGTGCTCTCCAGTCTAACAATGAACATTATGCTAGGCGATTACTTGCATCTGGTCAAGAGATAAAAGATCTTCAAGTTCTGGTCCATGCCTTGGTAGAGAAGTTAATCGAATTGGATCAACAGAGTGCAATGGTTTCAGATAATGTGGCTCAGCTAAACCATTCATTTGACACTTGCTACAAACTGGCTAAGCAAGAGAAGGACTTAACTGCTAATCTTAGTCAGCTCCAATCTAGTCAGCTCCACAAACAATTGGTGAATGTTAAATCTGAAAACGATAGTCTTCAATTAGATAATGAAGAGCTTAAGAGCAAGAGTGTCGAGCTCCAGAAACTCCAGGAGCTTTTGATATTAAATCATGCCGAAGAAAACCGTTCAGCAGAAGAAAGAATTAAGAAAATGGAGTCTGAAGCAGAAGGTCTTATTTTGAAAAAGACAGAATTGGAGATGTTGCTAACCAACATGGAGGAGAGAATAAAACAATTGTCCGAAGAATCAGAACTCGCTGAAAATAAAATGGTTCGTCATTTATTACACTTCTCAATGACGAATTCTATATTTCTGAAGTAACATTCATAACCTTCTTGGTTTGAACCTTGCAGCGAGAATTATCACAGAATATTTCCACACTAGAATCTGAGAGTCGAGATATTCAAGACAAGCTGCAGGTGAAGCTACAGGGAAAATCTGAAGAAACTGAAGGTCTTCAGAAAGTGATTGTTGAACATGAGGAGCATGTAGCTTCCCTAGAAAATCAAGTTAGTGAGCTTCGTGGAAATTTAGAAGAGAAGGAACAGCTTCATCAACACTACATTGAAAAGGAGAAACTATTAGAAGATAAAAAAAAAGAGGTTAGAGAAATATCATTTTTGCAATTTTATGGTGTTATTAGAGTTTACTTGGTAAAGTAACATTGTCATTTTATTGCAGATTCAGGCATCTCTAGCTGCTGCAGAAAGCACGCTTGCTGAAACAAAAAAGCAGTATGATGTGATGCTGGAAAGCAAACAGTTAGAGTTGAGTAAACATTTGAAGGAAATTTCTCAAAGGAATGATCAGGTATGCCTTCTCTGATCTAATATTAAGACCACGCCTTGTTATGCTGATTATTTCATTGGAACTGAAAGGAGTTTTACAGGCTGTTAATGACATCCGGAGGAAGTTCGAGCTGGAGAAGCTGGATATTGTTAATCAGGAGAAACAGAAGGTATGGAATACCACTAGTTATTGAACTTATTTTCTCCAAAATCCTCCACGCCTCTTGTTTTATTTTATTTTTTTGTTATCTGAAACTTCAGGTAGACAGACTTGTAGGAGAAATGGAAAGTCAGTGCGCTAAAAAACTTGCAGAAAGCAAAGAAGAATCAAGGCAATCTTTAATGCAAGCCCAAGAGCAACATGCTTCTTTGGTATGTATAAACCGTAGTAGATGGTGGAACACCCTTCTGTCCTTGACCGAAATAACCTCCTATCTGGTATACATGTTAGCACATTACTGCTTTAGCTAGTTTGCATATAAAATTTGGAGTAGGTATATAAATAGTAGACGTAGTTGCATCAAGTAGATGATGGAAACATAGAAGTGTACCCTTATTAAGTTATTAACACTTTGCGTACATAGTGTACCCTTATAATAATGAGTACTGGTGATGTTGTGCCGGTGTATTAACTCTGTCTGTGGCATTTGTGTTTCTGTAATTGTAACACCATATGTGCATTGATATACCATCTGTTGTGATCTACAGATTAGCCGTCTCCGGCAAGACTATGATAAAAAGGAAAAGGATCTTCGGGATGACCATGAGGAAGAGCTAAAGCATGTTCAACTTCAGGCTGAAGATGAATTGCAAGAGGTATTCTTAGCGACCGCGTCCCTTCCCTTTTTGTCTATGATTTTTATCTTTGCACTACACATCTAGTTGGAACTAAGAATTTATGTGTTCAAATGTAGAAAACCAGAGTATTAAAAGAAGAACATGACCTTGAATTGAAAGTTCTGAAGTGTCAACATGCAGATGAATGCAGAAAACTGCAAGAGGAATTGGGACACCAGAAATCCAAGGTATACTCTCTCACATTTCCTTTTCTTTTTTCTTTTTTTTCTGGAAAGGTATACTCTTTCGACATACACACATAACAATTGACCCTAGGTGCTTTATGTTAACCTATCTTGCTGGGGCATTGTAGGAAGAAAGACAGAGAGCTTTGTTACAAATGCAGTGGAAAGCATTGGACGGGAATCCAAAAGAGGACCAAGAAGTGACATCAAAAAAGGTTTGACTTCATCCATTTTGTTTCTTTCTGTGTGTTGCTTCCATTATCATGTTTATTTTGTCTGTATAGCAAACATGTTCTAAATTGCTGGTTATGTATAAGGCTCCGTGAGGGCCAATAGATAAGCAATAAGACGTTTTGGTAGGGGAAATCTATTACACTGTCTTAGAACATAATCAAACATTCTAGATAAGAAGAGCAAGATTTTTCATATCAATGGCAATGCTACCAAAAGCATTCTGATTACCATATTAACGTTTTAGAACGGTTTGGCTTAGTGGTAGCTGCAATTCTGCTGTCTAGGGGAGATATATAGAGAATGGTCCTGCCAATAAAATCTTTAACTGTTGGTTCATGGTAAAACTGTTAAAGGTTTTACCCCTGGTTCTACTATATGTTTGATATTTCTCTCAGTTATAAGATACCAGCTTATGATATATATTTTACCTGAATTCCATTTTGCCTTTTCTAATAATTTGAGGGTTTTTAATAGGAAATGCTGATTCGTTCATGAGTTATTCATCTTATACCAGTATTAATTTATTGTATGCATTAGTTTGTCTTAACTTGCTTTGAAGCCTCTTCATTTATTGACTTAATTATAAAGACGCTTCATAGGTGTTAAATTCTGATATCTTATTTTATCGACCTAGCCTTTCTGGTGCATTTAAGTTATTTTGGTTAATAGTTGTGTTCGTTCTGTTATTGAAGGATTTTGTTGGAGAAATCCAATTCTGTTTAATCCACAGGACTACTCCATTTCATCAAAAATCAACATGAGGAATACTGATGGTGAAAAAAGAAGTAAATTTCCTGTTATAAAGCCCAATAATGATGAGAAGGTAGCCGTAAGATATATTCGATAATCAATTATAATCTGATAGTAACTCCAAGTTTCTGGCGGTGAAATTATATTAACTTATGCGTTTCTTTCGCTGTTTGTGGGATGTACAGTTTATAAGATTGACGCAAACACCAGTGTCGAGTGTGTTGAGGAAAGTTGAGAAAGAAAATGCAGGAAACGTGATGAATATTCCTAAGCATAGTCGGAAGGTGAGTTCCTCCTTATCCTTAAATTCACTAGGACTTCGTAGTCAAAACTTTACTTTATTAAAACTCTACATGTAATGTCTGTTTCAACTCTGGAACACTTGTGTATTATTGCCTCAATTGTGTCTTCTAGGTAACACGTCGGGAATATGAAGTTGAAACCACTAATGGGGGTATTACAAAGCGTAAAACCAAAAGCACAGTGATGTTTGAGGTACCTATTTGTTCACCTGGAATTATTTCCTCTTATAAAGAGCACTTCATTGTTGAATAGTCAGATTTATGGGTTATCCTTGCATAACACAGGATCCAACAAAACTTAAGCGAGTGGCTACCCCCAGATCTAGGGCCATTAAAGATGCCATGAAGGTGAAGGAGGTATGCAGAACTTGACTTTTGGCTAGTATCTTGAGCACATAATTTTTCTTCTGGAGTTAATTTCCTTCTAGATGATGGTTGAAATCTTGAGCTTATCTGTTAAGATTATAATCATATTAAGTTAATGAATGAAAATACGAGGTCACCAGCTTACAGCTTTTACGCCTACTGGAGATCTGATTATTTGCTCGATTCTGTTTCTTTCCCTTTAGAATATTTATGGTGTTTTGCTGTTGTTGGGGTTGGGTATTACCGCTTGTTTTGTGACCTGTAAAGTTTTCTGATCCTTGGTGTTTCGTGTGAGAGTAAGGGTTCTCTGTAGAGACACGTCACCCTATTAAGTTATCTCCATTCTGTTGTTCATGCTTGTTTAAGTTGTTTAAGTTACCTTTGATTGACTAAAGGTTCAGATGAGTTGGTTAGAATAGTTGGCTTTTTCATCTGACAGTTGTGGCTAATTGATATGTGGACCTAGTAAAGAGTAAGAAACTTCAAAATTGGTATTTAGATGCTAAACAGTGATGAAAAAGACATTCAACTCTGGTAAATTTGCATTTTGCATTGATGACTGTGTAAAAGCTGATGAAACTTCATACGTGGTACTCTTTATTTGATCGCGTTCTTTTTTAGTTTGGTTAATGTATATATATCCTGTAACATGTTTAATTCTCTGAGCAGGTATACAAAGGAGGTAGCCAGGCACGCCCATCAAATATTGGTGATTTGTTTTCAGAGGGGTCTTTGAATCCTTACGTAGATGATCCTTATGCTTTTGATTAGAGGTAGTATTTATCTCGGATATTTAAGGTTATTTGGATTTATACACTTTATTGTGGCATGATCCCTAGTTATTTTTTCACATCATAATTTCTGAAATCCGTCTTGTCGAAGATCCTCAAGGGTGCAGTGAGTGCACGGCGTCAGATTCTGGAGGTGAATCAGATATGAACTGGCTTATTGCTATATCATTTCAGTACAGTAGAGGGAAATTGGCCACTGCTGCTAGTTTTTGTAGAAGATTACTGGCTGATGAACTCATCCAGCCTAGAAAATGGAGTTTAGAAACTGTTTTTTTGTTTTTGTTTTTGTGATAAGACTATCAGACTACAATATTCTACTCTAATGATTTTGATATTAAGCTTTTGTCCGTCTGAACACTAACTGCACCATTAGATATTCCTGTTAATATCACCTGTAGGTGTTGAACGTGGTTTGAATGGAAGGGATGTCTTTTTTTTAATGTGTATTGTGTATTGTAAGAGTTAACTAGTAATAGAGTTGAAAGATGCCTGATTGGATTGGATATGTTTCGGAAGTTGTTTCAACTGTTACAATGTCCAATTAGAGAAACAGGGTTTAGTCCAAACTGCTTTCAGTTTGAGGCTCATTAAGTTATGAAAGCATTGAGGGGATACTTAGGTTGTCTCAACCAATTGCTCTCTCCTAGATATTCCTTTTAAATTCAGTAGACGGTTTTCTAATTCTTCCAGATTCCAAATTGTACAACGGTATTCTTACATGATGAACTGTCCAAATATCAAACTGCTGCTAGGGAGTCTGCGGACCGCAAACAAATCAAGATTCAAATACATTGGCGCAACGGAAAGTTGATGCAAGAGTAAGGACCCTAACCCTAACAGTTAGTGTTTGACCTTAACATTGAATGTAGTGAATCGTGGTCCAACACTTGTCTATAAACACAAGAAAATCAGTTCATGAGTCAAAGTTTAAAATGTTGATCCACCCCAATGGTAGATTGCGTACGTTACTAAATTCTTTAAGCCAAATATGAATCTGAAGCAACTAGCTATTTATGAACTTCAACTCCATGGTATTGAGAAGAAAAAAGAAAAGAGGAGGGTCGGAGATAGTGAATATTGAAATGGAGAGCTATACAATTAGTGTGGTCGCAAAGACATTGTTGCAATGTGTTTATGAAGGGTCCATAACGGTGTATGAGAATGGTGTCGAACAAAGACCATACCATCGGAATTGTTGTTGCGCTCTCCATAATAGAGGCACTACTTCTCCGGAGTCACCATGCAGTGGACTAAAAAGGAGGAACCAATTACAGTTTCCAATCAACCGTCAGCAACCGATATCTGGTGACAGTAACGGGAACTTGTTGTCTTCTTCTCGACCTCCCATCATCATTATCGTCGTCTCTCTTTTTCTCCCTCGTCGAAGACTTAAACAGGCCAAGGGGGTTGAAAATATTGACAAATGCTGTTATTAGAGAATTGGCATGATTTAATTTGCTCATTTGTTCACCTTTTCATTTTCTTTTAAACAACTTTCGACGCATTTTTTATTGATGGGCGGAATCCTTATGGATCACGAAAATATTTGCTAGTATTTGTTGTCTTATCGACATCTAATTTAACAGCCTAAATCATCTAATTTCACAAAAGTTAGCATCTTTTATAGAGTAAATGCTATGGAGTGAGAGCTCTTGCTCAAAATGAGAAAAAAAAATGAAGAAGTGTGATCAAATTAGGTGCTACTATGAGTAGTGGGTAGGTCCATTTTACCCAAATTCCTTCACACACTCATTTAAGTGAAAGAGTATCCAACAGTCGAGACTAAGATGTAGATGTTCAGTTGTTTGAGAAAAATTTTCTTCTCTTGAGCAGCATATGGTTAGACTCCCAAGCTAGGTTGTCAAACCGTGAATCATAGAACGAATGGTATTCTAATTTTGAGAATCGAATCGTATGTTAAATCGTAAATCGAAGATTCATGGTTGATTATTGAATCGCTAAATGTATGCTTATAGATATCATTGAACTAAAAAGACATTCTTAAACTTTGATTTGTAATCTATAAGTAATGTACATATAAAAAACGTTGAGTATAACATCAACAACCAAGTTGGTTCGGCGGTAGAGGGTGCATCGCTATGACCAAGAGTTCTCAGGTTTGGGTCTTTTATTGAGGTTTGAGTCTCATACGATCCCTTTAAAATTTTTATAAACATTGGAGTTTTAAAAATTTCAGGATATGCTTCTGGGTCAAATTGGTAAAAGAAGTCAAGAATCGTATCAAAATACTAGAGAATTCCTATAAGCCTTATTTAATAAAAAACATTAGAATTTTAAATTGAGGTTCAAGTCTCCTGCGATCCCCTTAAAATTTTTATAAACATTAAACTTTTCAAAATTTCAGGATATGCTTCTCGGTCAAAATTGGCAAAAAAAGTCAAGAATCGTATCAAAATACTAGAGAATTCCTATAAGCCTTATTTAAAAATAAATAAACAGAATTTTAAAATTTTCAGTAGATACTACATGGTCAAAAATTGGTCAAACAAGTCAAGAATTCAAGGACAAATACCTGAGACTTTACAAGCTGAGTGCGCAGAAGCTGCAGAAAAATAGTATGGTTGCTGAAATCTTGGGAGACAATAGGCGATTAATCTTCACCAGAGAACTTAATCCAGTAGAAATAATTGATTTTTGGATCTTAGGCATGATACAAGAAATATTGCGTTCTCTACTGGGGTGGATGATACTTTGAATGTGAGCTTCACAACAAAAGTCTGTTATGAGAAACTAAACTCTATAACTGATGAAATATATTTCTCAGTTTTATATAGGTGCAAGCTTATTCCATCTAAAGTCATCTTTATGACTCGGGATTCATTACATAACTTCATTCCTACTAGGTGTATGTTGAGAGATACAGGAGTACTAGTTCAGTCAAAAATTTGTGTTATGCGTAACGAAGAAGATGAGGACATTGATCACCTGTTCATACATTGCAGCTGGATTACATAGGCATGGAACTACATTATTTCTTCTCTTCATATCAGTTGGTCAATGCCAAGTGAGTTTAAAGCCTTATTGCATAGTTGTAGACTTTCCAGAGTCGGGAAAAATAAGTTGGTAGTTTGGCAGGTTATTATGTTTGTTATTTCATGGGAAGCATTAATGGAAAGGAACTCAAGAGTGCATGGAGGAATAGCTGAATGTCTTGATAAAAATAAAATAAGATCAAGCAGAATGTGTGCTTGTGCAGCTCTGCTAGCATGTCAATTAACCAAGTTCTTTTCCGATGGGAGACTATTGTTTTTTGTAAGCTAGCTTGCTTTGTTTTAGAGGGTAGACCAATCTGTATCCCCGACTTCCTGTACATTTGCATTTAATTTTTCCTTTTCAATATATCATTCCTTTTGCAAAAATATGAGGAAGTCAAGAATTGTATCAAAATACTAAATTCTTCTTACGAGCCTTTTTTAAAAACATTAAATATACATATGTATATAAAGTTTTCAGTAAATGCAACTCGGTAAAAATTGGTCAAAGAAGTCAAGAGTCGTACCAAAATACTAGAATCTTCAAGATTCATGAAAGATTCGATTCAAATCATTAATCTGAATCGATTTAGAAATGTTGAATTGAATCGTACAATTTTACCAAACATGCTTCCAAGTTTGTTTTTTATTTTTTTTAAAATATAATTTTACATTATTTTCAAACTCTTTAAAGCGAGCCATTTACCGATTTATAACATATCTCAAAAATAAGGGAAAGGTCTAGCCGCTTCGATTTTTTAATAAAATAAAATAAAGATGGGAGCGGATGATGTTTTGCCTCATAGTGTATAAAATAGTATTTTCTATGGTCGAAAGCTCACTCCTTCGTTCAGTCTCTCATTTGTTTTGGTAGTGAATGAGTGTTTTATCATTTGAGGTAAGCCCAAGACATTTGGCATAATCAAAAAATTTGGAAGACATTTGTGTGTGCAATACTGAGACAAATTTTTATCCACAGAAAACCAGATTGCTACAAATACATACTTATGAGGTCTTAAACGTGTTTTCCTTCTCTGATATCAATTGAAAAAGCGGGGGTCTAACAACCACATCCAATATTTCGTTTAGGAAATCTGTATGGACAAACTCCAATATAATTCCAAGAGAATCAACTAGACAGTCAGACTCAATCAATAGAAATATATCCAAGAGTTGTATCTCAGTTTCTCAATGTAATTAGCAAATCAAACAGATAGAATTTGTGAGCCTGATTATTATGAGAAACAACTTGAATGGTACCGAAGACCAATGTTCAAGTGTCAACCAATTTATATCAACAACCAAAGGTTGGATTATCTAATTGATTGAACTACGCACAACCTGTGATATTTTAATTATATAAACAAATATAATGCGGAAAAGAAATAACACATACACCAGAAATTTTGTTAACGAGGAAACCGCAAATGCAGAAAAACCCAAGGTCCTAGTCCAGATTTGAACACCACACTGTATTAAGCCACTACAAACACTAGCCTACTGCAAGTTAACTTCAGACTGGAATGCAGTTGAGCCCTAACCAATCTCACACTGATCAAGGTACATTCGCGTTCTTTACGCCTCTGAATACCAATAGGACTCTACGCACATGATTCCCTTAGCTATTCTCACCCACAACTAAGAGTTTCTACGACCCAAAATCGAAGACTTGATAAACAAATCTATCTCACACAGAAAAGTCTATTGAATAGATAAATCAGCGTCCCACAGAATACCTATAAGTTTTGATCCGTCTTTTGATAAATCAAGGTGAACAGGAACCAATTGATATACCAGACTTATATTCCCGAAGAACAGCCTAATAATATCAATTACCTCACAATAATCTTAACCGTATGGTAGCGGAACAAGATATTGTGGAATCACAAACAATGAGACGAAGATGTTTGTGACTGCTTTTTATCTTACCTATCGGAAATTAAATCTCGAGCAAATATTATAGAAGATAGTACTCAATACGATAGAACAAAGTAATATCAAAACACGCAACTACAGAGAAAATAGTTGGGTATGGATTCACAATCCCAATGAAGTCTTTAAGTCGTTAACCTATAATGGTTTTAAGAGAAACCTAGGTTAAAGGAGAATCGACTCTAGTCGCAACTAGTATCACACATGAGGTGTGGGGATTAGGTCTCCCAGTTGCTAGAGTTCTCCCTTATATAGTATTCAAATCAGGGTTTGTAATCAATGTTACCTTGGTAACAAAGCATTCAATAATCGCCGTTAGATGAAAACCTGATTAGACTCAAGCTAATATCTTTTAACCGTTAGATCGAACTTAGCTTGTTATACACAAATGAAAAGTGACTTCATTTAGATATGGGTAACCGTACCTAAACGTGTACACTTAGTTGGTTCAACAATAGTTAACCGAAGTTATCCATATGAACACTTTCATATCAACCTTGTTCATCTTAACACAACTAGTTCAAATGACTCAAATGAAACTAGTTATAAAGTTGTTCAATTATTTATATTCTCATGGAAGTATACAAGACACATTGAAGAAAAATTGATTTTGATTCACTCGAATCAATTCATGAACATTATGGCCCCGGTTTTCAAAAGATTGCATTCCTTATTATATAAATGTATTTGTTCATGAACAAACCGATTTTAGAACTTAACCCACTCAAGTATACAAACGGGTACGCATACTTAAGTAGCCGGACTTGGTTTGGGTTCGCCTGTATGCGAACGGGTACGCATACTGTCTTACACAACCAAACTCAGTTGAATTCCCAGACTTGAACTATCAAACCAATACGCATACGGGTATGCATACTATGGTTCTCGGACTTGGAATAACTTGCAACAGTTAGCATAAAAGTACGCATACTGTGCTATATCCAATTAATGGTTAATTTTTCTAAACTCCCATTTCAATCATTGAAACATTCTTAGAAGACGACAATAGTTGTCTCACACAAACTATTAGCTTCAAAGCAATTTCCAAGTGATCAAATGATCAATACGAAACATTCCAAGTCTACACCAAATGACTTTCTCACACAAATCATATAAGATGTTACCAAGCGATTTTCACATGATCATATTTTGACTTTCGTCAAGAATATAAGATGGAATTGGTTAAAGCGAAAGCTTACCAATACATATTTCGAGAAATATGTAAGCGAGTTAAACTCAGCTCGAAATATCAAATGTGTATATTCGAAGTCTATATAGCTATACGACTTTTGTCTCAAATAAGAGATAGAGTAGAAATAGAATTTTGAGTGGTAGATGAGTTCAAGTCTTCACATACCTTTTATTGATGAAGTTCCACAAGCTCCCCTTAGTAGTTCTTCGTCTTCAGTCGATGAACGCCGTGAAGTCTAAAGCTCAACTACACATTTTATCCTAATCTGAGACTTAGCTATAAGTAGACTAGAAATCAAGACTTATAGATTTGACAACTAAACTTGACAAACAAGCTTGAGATAGCAACGCTTGCGAGTTCGACCGAGCAGTGCTCTAACAATCTCCCCCTTTGTGAATTTTATTGACAAAACTATCGATACATATGGATTACAACATAAATAAACTTTATAGCTTCTTATCCAAATGCTTGATTTCCTTGGTTCTTCAACATTACTCAAAATATTCGTCACTTCCAGGTACTCCAGTGATTCTGAACGTGTTCTACTCAGCATCATAGTTGTTGAAGATCTATAGCTATAACAATATATAAAAACAAGATGTTTTCGTATTATTATACAGTGTCATAGTATTATTACACATCATCAAAGTCCAATTGTATCACAACTTTGACAAAAATACTGTGGTGATATGTAATTGGTAAAGGTACGAAAATTAGCAGGATCATAATGAAATTCTCATAGAGATACTTCATAACTAAAAGAGAACATATGAACTTTGTTTCGATGATTTCACATAGTCAAAACTTAGTGCATTCATCAAGGAGTTTATAAAGATACAAGATAACTCCTACAATATTCCACAATCGTACTCCCTACAAAGATTTGGCAATTAAGCACAAGTTCAATTAAGAACTCTCCCCCATTAAATATCATTCCCGAAAGAACAACAAGAGCGACCTTACTTTTGCAAGAAAAGAATGATTTTTTGGGACATTAACAAATTACATGAATCGTGAATTTGTATACAGAAAACTCAATTAAATTAACCACAAGAGAACCCATGATTAATTTAATCGGAAATGCTCAACATAAGATAACTTATGGAGCCGCACAGTACTTTCACGTAGAAGTGGATCAGAGAAGGATCAATATTGCGGAATATACAAAGATTCATTATATTTTTCATCAATATTTGCATAATGATACCATAGACTTAATCTTTGTCATCAAAAGATCATTCTATTTTCCATCAATATTTGCATAAATACATATAATAGACTTAACTTTTGACATATATGGGGAAACCATAGTTCATGGACGTAAACACACATATCCCATAAAATTATTTTTGCAATATATAAAACAACTAAAGATTAATACTGAAAAACCATCATCCAAATAAACTTTAGAATTTAAATAAATAAATCTAAATTAAAACATTGCAATATGAAAATCGTTGGCAATAACTATGTGCACTTACAATTGCTATTCCAAACCCTAGTTATCCTTCTTAAAACACAAGAATAAATTCTCATAAGAAGTTTCCTAGATAATAACAAACATCATACCTTTAAAAGGGTCCATCATAAAAGGTATCACTGATATCCTTTGTTCTTTTGACCGTAGAGACTCCATGTTCATGAGTTAGAACATTAACTTTCCGATCAACAATGCGGGCAATATGCATAGCTTTGACACAGTTCACGATGAGTTTCTTCTGATTCCGAATCAAGGTGAAAAGGCGAGGGTACCCAAATATACCTCTAGCTAAAACTTTTCCTACCTATAAGTCCTTTCTCCGAAAGTGATTGTCTATGGACTGAGTCGAGACAATACAACTAATCGGTTCACACTTCGTGTGATCGTCTATAGATACGAGATCGAGACAATACAAAAACAAAGTATGTTACTTGATAAAAAGGTTCAGACTTAATCAAACACAATAGGATTCACTTATCAAGTAAATAGGAATTAGCGTTTGTGTAATTTACTTTAAAACAATTATAATGCGAAAATATAAAGTAAATGACACAGCAAGATTTTGTTAACGAGGAAACCGCAAATGCAGAAAACCACTGGGACCTTGTCCAGAATTGAATACTCTCAGGATTAAGCCGCTACACAAAACTACACCTAACTTCGTATAGTTGAGACCAAGCAACTAATAAAGTCACGTACTTGGAACAATTCCTTTGGTTCGTATTCCAAACAGTAAAGGAACAACAAATATGTTTGGTATCAACTTTATTTAACCAAGTGATATGAGTCGGACAAAGGATCTTCTGTTTATCTTAATATAAATTCCTTTGTCAGGTCCTTAGATATATCTTATGTTCAGTTACCGAAGTAATCGTTTAATATTAAGCCAACAACACTATTAATCCAAAGAATTGTGTTGATGCCGATCTACTCAATTAATCAATCCAATCTATCACAAGGATAAACCGATTATTAATTGGATCCTCTTTTACCGAAACAAGTATTGTGCACACCAAAGATTATGAACCCACAAATCATAAATCTTCAATATCTTCTTCGTCTTCAAATCTTCTTAGATCTTCAATAATAACCTGCGCATAATCACTTGAATCTCTTGCGATCAATCACGCACATAGCGAAGTCTGTTAACAATGGATTATCACAAGATTGTATTTAGAACTAACAACAGTCTAAAGATCCATGTCGAAACTCTGAACTAGTTTGAGTGAATCTTATATCAGAAGATAAGATTCTCAAGCATAAACAAACTAGGTGCAATCAAAGTTCAACCACCATTAGTCAATCAAATCAATGAAAACAAAAGATAAACCACAATTATCTAGTTTCCCACCAACGGTACACGCTAGAGCTTCTCAATCCCAAAGAAGACTTTAAACTGAGCGGTCGTAAGAGATTTCGCCTAATTAGGTTACTCTCCTCTCCGAATAGGCGGCTACACCAGTAACAACACAACAAAGAGGAAGCTTGTTGTTATGAAGGACTAGTTTGCTAGAAAGGAAAACTTCAAGTATTTATAGACAAGGAAGTTTGGACACCAAGGAATTTCCAAAACCGAAAATATTCTCAAGATATTCATTAAAGCACAAATTCGGTTTTCATAATTCCTGAAGATGCTCTGTTCAAAAATAATGATCGAAATCTCTCGGAATATCTTTAATTAGTAAATGCACATTACTAATTCTTATTTCCCTACAAAATGAAATTAATAACCTTAATTAAAATATTCTTAACTTATTTATGTTTCGATCCTGGGATTCTGTTCCCTTAGCTATTAAGGAATAACTTTGAACAATTAAAGAAATAAACATTCACAGCACGTGTTCAAAGTATGTCGACATCCTTACTTTGTAAGTTCTCTTTCATACTTACAACCTTGAAACCGATTTGCCACACTTCCAAACAAGTTTAGAATTGGTTCATCTGACTTTCAAGAACTATGCGATTGATCAAATAACATTCAATAACAATCATGGGTTTAACGATTCTACCAAAACAAGTTTCGATTCTACCTCCATGTGAGTACTGTGCATAGTCACACTAGCTTTCCAAAAATTCGGTTGACTAGGTACTAGGATCAGTTCCCCACATATATATGGTATCTAACTTATATGTGTTGCACATGTCCATAGGATCGGTTCCCCTTTGCCTAAAAACGTGTTGCACATGTTCATAGGAACGGTTTCCTTTTCTGCTATAAACCTTGCTGCACCTCATATAAGGATCGGTTCCCCTTTGTGATGTACTGCACCTCTTACTAGGATCGGTTCCCCTTTCCCATATTTGGTCAGACATAAAATCACAAACCCGATCATACCATCTCAGGTGATTACTTAAGATCGGTTTCACTAATAAAAGGCATACCAATACATAAGTCAGGCCTTTGTGAATAGTTCTACCAAGAACACAAAAAAGTCGTGAACGGTTATACTCAGTCACACATATTGGTTTTTCATAAGATATGCAATGAATAACAAAATAAATAACGCCTGGCGATTCCCTTTTCGATTCACAAACAAGTTTATGAACTTACTTCCTTAGAACACATGTAAAACATTGTTCCCTAGGATGAAATCCTCACCTCATACGCATACATAATCACAATAGCATTCAAATGATTATGGCGATGTCTTATTTACAAAGTTTAATGGTTAAGCAATAAACCTCGTATTGTATTCCTTAATACTATGTCTATCTAGAGTTCAAATATGCTTCGCAGTTTTGTTTTCAATATGCATGACTTGAAAGATACGTTAGGGAATGAAACATTTCAAGTCAAATATCACTAACCTCAAGTGGAAGGATGATTGTTGTCGTTGTATCTCCTTGCTTCTTCATATCTTCAATTCTTCGCAATACTTATAATGTCTCATTATCCTAATACTTTCAAGCTAACCTATACGAAGTTGACTCTAGTATATAATCAAACGACTCTTAACATGAGTTTTGATTCACTAAAATATGACAACCAAACTTGACATACCAACGCTTGGTGGGTTCAACCGATCTATGCTCTAACAATCTCCCCCTTTGTCAATTTTAGTGACAAAACTCTTACATCATATGGATAAACAAATTATAAGAATTCATTACATAAACGCTTGATTCCCGAATTCAACAACACAGTAAACTGATTACATTCGATCCTTGAAAATGCCGTTGTTGACATTATCATAACAAAGCTATTACTCCCCCTAAAAAAGATAGGTAGATATCAATCTGCACGTCTTTGTTATACCAATTCATATGACATGTTACTCCCCCTTAGTCTGTGCTTTCACTCTTTCGTTTAGATAAAAAGTTTAGGCACCAATGTTATTTTCCTTAGCGGTGCCAATCAATATAAAATAAATGCCAGTATCACTTGTTTACTCCATATATTTTCTCCCCCTTTTTGTCACAAAATGACAAAGAAACGAAAAAAATAAAGGACAACACGAAAAAAATCTTACAAATCTCAAAATAGACTTGCAACCTGTAGAGTTAGGCATGAGGGTTCCACACATCATGTTCTGATAACCAATATCAAAATCGAAACTACAAATAGTTTTATTTTGATATGTTACCAAGGAAACAATTGTCCGAAACAATTTTTCCAATTTAGTTTAGAAAACCAAAAACCAACTAAGCACCTTAGTCCCTTTGCTAAACCGATTGTTCAAAAACAACCGCTTAATTCGATAAGACCAAAATAAAGATAACTCTATTTTTCTCATTAGGTTCTAATTATCCATAAAATTAGACCTTTCACTTTTAAACATGACAAGTACTAGGTTAGTTAACTAGCATTTCTTGTTAAGGCATTCGATTAGACTTGAATAACCGAAACCTCACTTCGATAAGTCTAACTAAGATCAGAATTAACTTAGTTTCTCTTATCCGGAATCGAATTGGACTAAAAAACTCATCCCATAATCCTTTTATTTCGTTAAGCCATAAATAATTCATACAAACCAAATAAATCAACTTGCATAATTATTTACCTCAACCGGAAGCAATTGAATCAACATTAGCATTGAAACACCGCAATTGCACCGAAATTTTGTAAGCCTAAACAATTGATACCACACAATAAAGCAAGATAACAATAGTTTTTCTTAACCGGAACCAATTGAATCACACACATCCACACACACATCATAGAATAAACATCAATTGTACCGAAATTTTGCTAAGCAAAAGCAATAAATATATATGATATAAACTCAGGCTTTTCTTAGAAAGGAAAACAATTAACTAACAAGATTGTTACCTCAAATTTCGCATCCACTTCTCCAATATGATTGCATCTTCGTCCAGGGAGAATTGATATCGAAATATCATCATGTTGTCATCCTTATATAAAAACAAAAGAATAACAACAACCAACCTTTACTAGAGAAAGGTTGAAAATCGGTTTTAATAATTTGCAAGCAAAGGTTGAAAACCGTCGAAACACATATGCTATTATGCTAAACCAAAACCGATTAAACATATTGTGACTTTTTCACATATTGTTTCTACCAGAACCCCTCATGATTCTTTGATAAATCCTACCAACATGGGCTAGAACTTAATCCTGCTAAATCAAAAAGTCACCCAAACCACAAGGGTTCATAACATTATGAGATCGAATATCACGGTCAGAAAACCGAAATCAAACATCCCATAAACTAATTCAAAACAAAGACATAAATATTCATTCATATGGATTTGCCTCTAGGAATCGGTCATACCACAAAAGCAAGAGATACACATATTTGACAGTAGATATCAACATCATAAACTCAAAATTACCGTTTCTATCAAAAGCTCAAAAATAGATAGAGAAGGTATGAGTATAGAAGAAAATAAATCTCCCTAAAGATGTTAATTAGTCATATAATAATCGAGAGATCATGTGCTCAGTTTTTCTTGTGCTTCCTCACCTTTAAAAAGATTGAGCACTAAGGTGAGCATGCACATTCTAACACAACTAGGTTGTGTTGAGTTGATCCTTGTGTTGTTCGTCACGAGTGACTAAGAACGAATCATCATTCTTGACCTCTTGCTTGGTTTGTTTTCTCTTGTTCCATCTCTTGTTTTTCTTCTTTGACTTGTGATGAAGAGTGTCATTATCACAATGTCCACTAGTACAAGAGAATTCAGACATGATGTCTCTCTTCAGTCTTTCAAGAAAGCTCTTGTAATTATTTTCATCAACAATTAGCAGCTGAGAGTCATTCTTGTGACTAACTTTTGGTCCCTTCTTGGCTATGGAGGACTTCGGGACCCATTTAGAGTTGGGTTTCGCAGGAGCAGATTTCTCCTTCATACCATTAGGATCATTGTCCTTTTAAATTTTTGCGAAACTCCCTTTCTCCAATTTGGAACATCAGATCTTGTTTTTGCATTTAAAACGTCATCTCTCTCTCTATATAATTGGGTATATTATGAGATGACCTTATCGAGTGATATGCAAAATTTGAACTATCATTATAATAATTCTTTTGCCTAAACTTAGGACAATAACGATCTGTATTCTTATGAGGAGAAAACTTAGCCAATTCGTTTGATACAAAATAAAGTGCATCTTGCATCTTACGAACTTTGCATCCCCATTGCAAGTGTCATTTATTACCACAATAATAACAATGCGTAGTATAAACACACGAAGTATGAGTTTTAGCTTTACCTTTTTGTGGATCCTGTTGCATTGGAGCTCGACGAGTTTTCTTATTCTTCTTCTTCTTCTTCTTCTTCTTCTTATCTTCGTTCAACGTTGTTGCTTTCTTGACATTGGCAGAAATTCCTTCTTTGATTACTGCTGGTTGAACACCAGACCTTTCTTCTTTACAAGAAATAAGAGCATCTTTGTCATCAGTGGAAGCCTCTGATTGAGAAGAATTTGTAGCTTTAACCTCTTTGCTAATATTTGAAGCATCTATTCCCTTATATCTCAATCCTCGTGTATCACGATGATTTCTACTTGCTTCTAACATTGAGGTTAACTTGTTTGAACTTTCATTGGATTTTTTCAGTTCCAAATTTTCTTCTTCCAACATCTTGATTTTATCAAGAGCACCGGCTAGATCAGCCTCAAAGCGTTTTTCTCGTGAGAGATATACACCTTCTTTCTCTTCAAACTATTCTGTTGAGAGTTAATCCTTGCATCAGATTCAACAAGTTTCTCTTCCAACAAGTGAATTTTTTCAAGAGCAACATCAAGATCTTTCTCTAACAATTTTGTTTAAAAGAGACTAGCACTGTATTTTTCTTCAAGAACCTGTACTTGTCGAGAATTAAACATTGCGTCTGATTCAACACGTTTCTTTTCCGACAAAAACAGTTCTCTTTGAAGTTTTTCACATTCTAATTTCTTAGAATTTAGATCATTTGTACGATCTTTAAGAAGACAATCACTGGTTTGGTAACCAATATAATATCCTTGAAAAACCTTCCTCAATTTCTTGTTCTCAAGACAAAGAGGAGTCATAAAACCAAGAAAATCCGAAGTTCTCAATTTTTCATTTTTCAAAGGATCCAACAATTTAGAGTATTCAGAGATATCCTATTCTACTTCTTGTTCAAAATCTGAGTCATCATAATAGGAAATTCATCTAACCTTTCTTGTAGACGTATTTTCCAGTCGTCATTGGTTTCTACATTATTAACAAGATTAACTTGTCTCGTAGGATCTCTAGAGATGATTTCTTCAGATATTGAATCGTAGATGCCATCATCAAGTATTAATTCAAAACTCTTGATGTCTTGCTTTACGTTAACTGAATCATTCATTAGATTCAATTCTTATAGGTTGGATCGCACCAAACACAGATTGTTAGATCTTTTCGTGTTTGCCTGCTCTAATACCAATTGAAAAGGAGAGGGTACCCAAATATACCTCAAGATAAAACTTTTCCTACCTATAAGTTATTTCTCCGAAAGTGATTGTCAATGGACTGAGTCGAGACAATGAAACTAATCGGTTCACACTTCGTGTGATCGCCTATGGATACGAGATCGAGACAATGCAACAACGAAGTATGTTACTTGATAAAAAGGTTCGGACTTAACCAAACACAATAGGATTCACTTATCAAGTAAATAGGAATTAACGTTTGTGTAATTTACTTTAATTATAATAAAACAATTATAATGCATAAATATAAAGTAAATGACACAACAAGATTTTGTTAACGAGGAAACCGAAAATGCAGAAAACCCTCGGGACCTTGTCCAGAGTTGAATACTCTCAGGATTAAGCCACTACACAAAATTATACCTAACTTCGTATAGTTGAGACCAAGCAACTAAACCTATAGTTCACCTAGTTCCGTCTGTATTCCCACGCCTCCAACTTATAAATAAGTCACGTACATGGAACAATTCCTTTGGTTTGTATTCCAAACAGTAAAGGAACAACAAATCTGTTTGGTATCAACTCTATTCAACCAAGTGATATGAGTCGGACAAAGGTTCTTCTGTTTATCTTAATATAAACTCATTCGTCAGGTCCTTAGATCTATCTTACGTTCAATTACCGAAGTAATATTTTAAGATTAAGCCACCAACACTATTAATCCAAAGAATTGTGTTGATGCCGATCTACTCAATTAATTAATCCAATCTATCACAAGGATAAACCGATTATTAATTGGATCCTCTTTTACCGAAACAAGTATTGTGCACACCAAAGATTATGAACCCACAAATCATAAATCTTCAATATCTTCTTCGTCTTCAAATCTTCTTAGATCTTCAATAATAACCTGCGCAGAATCACTTGAGTCTCTTGCGATCAATCACACACATAGCGAAGTCTGTTAACAATGGATTATTACAAGATCGGTTCCCCACATATATATGGTATCTAACTTATATGTGTTGCACATGTCCATAGGATCGGTTCCCCTTTGCCTAAAAACGTGTTGCACATGTTCATAGGATCGGTTCCCCTTTCTGCTATAAACCTTGTTGCGCCTCATACAAGGATCGGTTCCCCTTTGTGAGTTACTTCACCTCTTACTAGGACCGGTTCCCCTTTCCCATATTTGGTCAGACATAAAATCACAAACCCGATCATACCATCTCAGGTGATTACTTAAGATCGGTTTCACTAATAAAAGTCATACCAATACATAAGTCAGGCCTTTGTGAATAGTTCTACCAAGAACACAAACAAGTCGTGAACGGTTATACTCAATCAAACATATTGGTTGTTAATAAGATATGCAATGAATAACAAAACCAATAATGCCTGGCGATTTCCTTTTCGATTCACAAACAAGTTTATGAAATTACTTCCTTAGAACACATGTAAAACATTGTTCCCTAGGATGAAATCCTCACCTCATATCCATACATAATCACAATAACATTCAAATGATTATGACGATGTCTTATCTACAAAGTTTAATGGCTAAGCTATAAACCTCATATTGTATTCCTTAATACTATGTCTATCTAGAGTTCAAATATGCTTCACAGTTTTGTTTTTAATATGCACAACTTGAAAGATACGTTAGGGAATGAAGCAGTTCAAGTCAAATATCACTAACCTCAAGTGGAAGGATGATTGTTGTCATCGTAGCTCCTTGCTTCTTCACATCTTCAAGTCTTCTCAATACTTGTAATGTCTCATTATCCTAATACTTTCAAGCTAATCTATACGAAGTTGACTCTAGTACACAATCAAGCGACTCTTAACATGAGTTTTGATTCACTAAAATATGACAACCAAACTTGACATACCGACGCTTGGTGGGTTCAACCGATCTATGCTCTAACACAAGGCCTTTTGATTTTCAAAGATTTTGGTCTGACCATCAAAAATTTAATTAATTTGCAATTGAAGATTTACAAATTTGATCCTTGCGTCATTCTAAAAAAGAATTAAATCCTTGACAAATGCACCAATCCAGGAGTTGTACTCTTTCCTAACCATCATCTTTTTCAAGACAAGATCTTGAACCGAATCACATCCTTTAATGTCTTCTTCCATCTCAAGATTTACAACTTCCTCAGGTCTACATATTTTTTTATTAGGGGTGGACAAAAAATGTATGTATATATATATATATATATATTCAAAAAGCGGGGATACAACAACCAAACCCAACATTTCTCTTAGCAATCTGTATGGACAAACTCCAATATACTTTCAAGAGAATCAACAAGACTCAATCTTAATAAAGTATATCAAATAGTTATATTATCACGATCTCTCTATTTAATCCTTTCTCAAGCAAATAGAAATCTGCGAGTCCGATTTAATATATGAGAGATAACTTGGATGGTAACAAAGACCAATATCCAAGTGTCAATCAATTTAAATCAATAACCAAAGGTTGGATATTCTAATTGATTGAAACTAACGCACAACCTATGATATTTCAATTATAAAGATAAACAATATAATGCGGAAATAGAAATAACACAGACACCAAAATTTTGTTAACGAGGAAACCGCAAATGCCTAGTCCAGATTGAACACACACTGTATTAAGCCGCTACAGACACTATCCTACTACAAACTAACTTCGGTATGTACTGTAGTTGAACCCCAATCAATCTCACACTAATCCAAGGTACATTTGCGCTCGTTACGTCTCTGATCCCAGCAGGATACTATGCACTTGATTCCCTTAGCTGATCTCACCCACAACTAAGAGTTGCTACGACCCAAAGTCGAAAACTTTAATAAACAAATATGTATCACACAGAAATGTCTATGATAATAGATAAATCCGTCTCCCACAGAAATACCTACGAGTTTTGTTCCGTCTTTTGATAAATCAAGGTGAACATGAACCAATTGATAACCCAGACTTATATTCCCGAAGAACAACCTAGTATTATCAATCACCTCACAATAATCTTAATAGACGCGGCGAAAGAAGATATTGTGGAATCACAAACGATGAGAAAGAGATGTTTGTGACTACTTTTATATATTGCCTATCGGAGATATCAATATCAAGCCAATCTTTGCGATTGTACTCGTACGATAGAAACATCAAGATAAGATCACACAACTACGAGAAAGTAGTATCGGTCTGGCTTCACAATCCCAATGAAGTATTTAAGTCGTTAACCTGGTTTTAGAGAAGAAACCAAAGGTTAAAGGAGAATCGACTCTAGCTTACACAACAAGTATCACACGTAAGGTGTGGGGATTAGGTTTCCTAGTTTCTAGATTTCTCCCTTATATAGTCCTTCAAATCAGGATTTGCAATCAATGTTAGCTTGGTAATAAAGCATTCAATATTCACCGTTAAATGAAAACCTGATTAGATTCAAGCTAATATCTTTCAACCGTTAGATCAAAAACCTAGCTTGTTACTCACAAATGAAATGCACGTTTTTAGGTTTGTGTAACCATACCCAAATATATACATTTGTTGGTTCAACAATAGTTAACCAAATGGTTAGCCATATGAGCACTTTCATATCAACCATCTTCTTCTTCACCATAACTTGTTCAAATGACTCAAATGAACTAGTTATAGAGTTGTTAAATTGCAAGGAAATCTTATGTAACTACACAAGACACAATTAGAGCAAAAACGATTTGATTCAATCGAATCGGTTCATGAACTTTATAGCCACGGTTTGCAATTAGCATTCCTTAGTTTATATAAACATGAGTTCACAAACAATCGTCTTTAGATATAACCAACTCAAGTTCGCGGACTGGGTTCGCGGACTTAAGTTCCCGTAAAGAGTTCTCAAACTCCAGTAGATTTTCTCGGGTCGATAACTTCCGCCAGTTCGCGGACTGAGTTCACGGCTCTTGTTATAGTTCTCTTAATCAACAAAGTTCGCAAACTTCAGTTCAAGGAATAATGACTTATACATATATGTGTTTCCACAATAATGCTTATATCCAACAATGGTTATATAATCTAAACTCTCATTTCAATCATTAAAACATTCTTAGAGGACGTTATATAGTTGTTATTCACAAACCATTTTTCGTCAAAGCAATTTTCAAAGTGATTGAAACATAACATGACTTTCTTCACTAGGTAAAGATGAACTTGACCAAAGCGAAAGCTTACCAACACATATTTCGAGAAATAGATAGGCGAGATAAACTCGGCTTGAAATAACAATTGTATATAATCAAAGTCTATATAGCAAAACGACTTTTATCTCAAGATATGAGATAGAGTAGATAGACTTTTGAGTGATAGATAAATTTAAGTCTCCACATACCTTTTTGTCGATGAAGTTCCACCAGTTCCTTGGGTAGTTCTTCGTCTTGTATGATGATCCTCCATGGAGTTCTTGAGCTCAACTACACTTTCTATCCTAGTCCGAGACTTAGCTATATTAGACTAGAAATCAAGACTTATAGTTTTGATCACTAACATTGACAAACATGCTTGAGATAGCAACGCATGCGAGTTCGACCGATCAGTGCTCTAACATATATATATGTTTACGAACAAGAGAGGAACACCCTTGTTATGAAAACCCTAAAACTTACAAGAAAGACACGAACATTCATGAACCTGTTAAAGGACCAGAAAGGGTCCAAGGATAAGGAAAACCTCTCTGTTTTCAGATATTTCTTACCTTCATAGCTCAATAATCAAAAGAATCAATCAAAGCATATGAAAAGATACATTAGTTATTGGGAGTCAAGAACTGAGTCAACCTTCACAAAAGAAGAAAACGGCTAAATCAAACACAAGACTAATGGTAACCTACAGTAGACTTGGGCATCTTACAAATGTCATCCTTGCAACTCTCAAGTTAGATAAAAGGATGAAATTACCTAGATTTAGATAGCAGAGTGAGAAGAACTCCCACCACGAATATTGAGAGATGAATTGTAGATATCATCTGAGAGTTTGATCCTTGTATTCCTTGCCTTCCTTCGTTTATTTCTTTTTCCAGAAGAATTAGACATAACCTTTTTAGAAAATCCATCAGAGAGATTTTTCTGAGGATTAAGTCTAGGACCTCTAGAGATTGGTTCCATAGGATCAGAATTGTGAGATTTCCACCTTCTAGACTTAGACTTACCAGTCTTATTGTCATAAATACTGGGAATGTGTATATTTGTGGTGTAAGAATTTGCACCATAAGGAGGAACACGATTCCAGTAGAGATTTAGAGATGAGTGACCATTGAAATCCTTTTTATAAGAGTTCTGGTTTTTTGCAGGAATAAAATCCATTGTCGTCATACAATTTACTTTGTCGACTGTAAAAAGAGGCCGATTTTGAAGATCAAAAATCTGTTTCTTTCTAGCAAAAAAATATAAAACATGGTGATTATTTTTCCCATATAAGGAACATGTTCGTGGAAGAGAAACATCGGAAGGAACCCGTTTTAAGTTCATATCCCTATTAGAAGACTGCAAGTTATGTAAACATTTCTTAGCAGGAACTTCCTTTGGAGAACTTTTCTTCATGTACTGTAATTTCACATTAGAATTAGTGATTGGTACAAAAAAAAATTTCTCATTAAAATAGAGTTTTCTTTTTTCAAGGATTTGCACTGTTCCTGGGCTAGAAGAATGGATGCAACCAGTTTCTCTTTTTCAACACGAAATTTGTTCAGATCTGATGAATGAGTCTCTATCAAACGTTTTTCTCTAACTGAATCTTGTTTAACAATACCCTCAAGATAAGCTAATTCTTTCACGATGTAGGGTAGTTTCTTGAACAATTTTTTCAATATTGTTAGAGAAGGACTCAATGATACTATAGAGTTCTCGTTCTCGACCAAGAGAATTTTCAAGTTCATCAATGAGATGAATATGATTTTCTTCAAGAGACTTTATTTTAGAACCCTATTATTAGGGCTGTAGGGGGCAAGGATTTTGGGGGCTTAAACTACTAATTGGAACCAAAACGTTATAGGGGGAGACCAGATTTATGTAAGAATTCAATAATACCCTCAATTATTTTAACTTATTACCCTTCTACCCTTCCATTAACTAACTAATCTAATAAAAAAAACGGAAAAATCATTAAAAAAAAATCTGAAATCATTAAAACAAAAGAAGAAACCGTCCTCCCATTCTTCTTCATTTCTTCCTCTTCTTATTCTCATACTCCCCCTCTTTTTTTGTTTTTGTTTTTGTTTTCTTCTTCTTCCCTTTTTCCTTTTTTCAACGATTAATCGTTAATTCAAAAAAAAAATCGTCGTCGATTAAATTTATTGTGTAACCATGAAACCTAAAGAAAATCTAGGTCAATCTTCGTCGAATCTACCTCCTTCTAAAGCAGAGAAACCAACTTCATCAAATGAAGAAGACACTGAAGATCAAGAAGAAGTGACTGAAGGAGATGCACCAGCCATCGAGACTCCTGATATGACATCAATAAGGTATGAATTGAAAAACCCACTCTTTGTTTAAGCGTTTTATTGATTATTCAACTGGTTTCGAAAATTTTAGGTCTGAAAAAACAGTAATGCTTACGGCTGGGAGTTCATGTATTCCTAGCCGTAAATAGGTCTCACGGATGGCATTTATTGTTTTCCAAGCCGTGTATATGTCTTACGGTTAAGATATCTAAGAACTCCCAGCCGTATGTAAGTGTTACGGCTGGGATATATAAGAACTCCCAGTCGTAAAAGAGTCGATGCGTACGAGATTGAGAAATCCTATCCGCAACAAGTTCTTTACGTCTAGGTTATTCCTAGCCGTATATTATCATGTGTTGCATTTTTTTCAGCGGTAGTGTTTACGTCCAGGTCTTTTCTATCCGTAATTCTGTTTCATAACCGTAAAAGTTAGTTTCTTAGCCGATTTTATGTAACGACTAGGTTTTTCCTAGCCGTACGTGTTACTGTGCTGAATAGTAAACTAGTTGTATCTTTCACGTATAGGTTTTCCTGTCCGTAATATGAGTAACCAAGCCGCAAATCATGTTTCCTAGGCGTTATTCGTTTTACATCTAGGTCGATTACTAAGTATCCCATACGTAATTTTTTTTGCGTCCGGGACTGCCCGTTTTTCCTAGCTGTTGCCATTTTCACGAATTGGTTACGTCTAGATTTCCTAGCCGTTTTACTTACTTACTTTTGGTTTTTGGTCTTGTTTGTCTTTGAACAGAGCAAAAGAAAAGAAGAAGAAAATATCACAAGAAGTAACACCTTGTAGTGACCCGACTCCGCAACCTCGTCACACAAAACCATTGGGTGCAAACGCAAGGAATGCAAGTGGAGTTGTGAATGGTGGAGAAAGTGAAGGTGGAGGAAATGGAGTTGGAGCTGGAACTGCTTTAGGTAGTCAAGTTGTAGTTTCCACAGGTGGATGAAGTGAAGTTGGAGTTGGTGGAGGAAGTGAAGGTGTACTTGCTGTTACTGGAGGAACTGAAGTTGGATTTGCTGGAGGAACTGAAGTTGGAGTTGCTGGAGGAAGTGAAGGTGTACTTGTTACTGGAGGAACTGAAGTTGACAATTCTAGTGGTGCTTCTATTGATAAATGTAAATCCGTAGTTGATGAGGACAAGAAGGAGGAAAATAAGAAGTATCCACCAAAATAAAATGCAAGACAAATCATTGATGCTATGGTGTTTTTACCTCCCAAGAAGAATAGGAGACCTTGGGGTGAGCCAAAAGATAAATCCGTCTTTTTTGGTTACCAGTCATCATGGGCTGCTAAGGTCTGTGCTGCAAAGGTAATAAATCAAACTTAATATATGTTATTTTCATTTTATTATGGATAATTAATTATAACAACCAAAATTTTATATTCTTTGTAGTCCTAGGATAAAGCGGTCCCTAAACTAAAGAACCAACAAGGAAAGTTTTAGCCGTTGGACAAAGAGCATCCAGATGTGGTAGCTTTGGTAAAAGCTTCGGGGTTATGGTCTGGAATCGAGGCTCTGCAGAAGACATATGATGTTGTGATAGTTTGTGGTTATAGAGAAAGATTCTGTCCCGAAATCATGACTTTTCTACTCCTGTTCGGTGAGATGACTATGACTCCATATGATGCAAAGTAAATCACCGGTCTTGTTTTGGAAGAAAAGGTTGTGTCTGAGGGTTTCAAAAATTCTATTCCTTTTGATCAGATTTGTGTCTTGGCGAAAGACTGTCTTGGGTGGGGAAAAGATGAAGCAGAAGAAGAGTTTGAGATAGGGTATGGAGCCGCGCCTAGAGTTAAAAGGGAATTTAGTCTACCGGGTGAACGTCGTGAAACAGTTAATATGGCAAGGAAGATTAACTTGGTTTGTCTAAAGGAGAAGTTTGAGGATTCTGACCGCAAGACTGCTAGTAGAGAGGTGGTGATGGACGCAGAAAGATCTAGACATACAACTATAACATACTTGTTGCACGCTCTTGGGACCGTCTTCTTTCTCGATTTGTCAGGAAATAAGGTAAATATTTCTTGTTATTTGTAGTGGTTGAAGACTATTAGTCTCGATCCGGAAACAAACGAGGTACCTAGGTACTCGTGGGGCACCGCCCTCCTTTCTAGTGTGATGGACAGTCATTGCAAATCTTCTAGGTGGAACGAAACACAAATTACGGGATGTGTTGCTCTTGCCCAGGTATCTTTTTGTGTTAATATAAAAAATGTTTATTTATTTTACTTTTATATATTGGTTTGTGTGTAATATCTTATTTATAATTTTTTATTTCCGTAATCATGGGCTTACGACCATTTTAAATGCTTGAGGCCTTCTCGGGATACAAAATGGCCTGTAGAGAAACCTCTAGGAGGAAGATACCCCTTTGGAGGGACCCAACACAAGGCTAAAGAGACGTAAATGATCGATATGAGGAAAAAGTTGGATGCTTTGACAATTGATGAGGATGGAGACGATGAAGTTAGTGATAGAGTATTTTCTAATGTGGCGACCTATGTGGGACCTTTGTTTCATTCAACTGGGCTCATCATTTTGGATCCTCGTAGAACGCTCCATGCAAATTGGTATTGTCCAGAAAATTGTTCCTGAAGACTCTCATTTTACACTGAGCGTATCCAACTCCCAATTTAAGGACAAAGATGTCAGATTGAACTATGAAACAGCACCGTTGATCGATCATTGGAATCCTCGTTCCGAAGAAGTAAACCAAATGAGTAGAAGAGTGATGAAATCTTCTCATGGGACTTCCGAAGTGGATGCCAATTACATAGAATGGTATCAAGATTGGGTTCATTCTTATGTGAAAAATTTGGATCTGGAGGTGCAAAGACATTTCAAGAAGGAAAAGAGAGAGAGAAAGAGTTCAAAATCAAAGACATCAATGAATGAAGAAGATTATTAGGAGAAGATGGTGATATATGTACTACTAATGATGTTTGTATATGTTTTTTTTTTTAATTATTTATGAATAATTACAGTATGTGTATTTGATATGAAAAAATAGGTTGAACGAGTTTATTGGGTGGTCAAGGACATGACCCGTATGATTAATTCGGGTGAGAAGTTAACGGTCCCTGAACAAAGATTACTCCAGAATCGAGTTAAATACATAATAATCCCTGAGAAAGCAGGTCTATATGCTTATGAAGAGGACTGATCAAGGTAAGAGGGCTAGGTCTCCTTCTTCTAGCAATGACTCGGATACTCCCTCCGGTGAGAAAATTCAATCAAAGCAAGGAAAAGGTGGTCGAGGTGGATGTGAAAAAGGTGGTCGTGGTCGAGGTGAAAAAGGTGGCCGTGCTGGAACAAGTGCTCGAGGTGGACGTGGTGGAGGTAAAAAGACTCAAATTCAAGGTGGCAGTGGAAGAAGTAAAAAGGCTAGAGTTGTAGAACAAGTTGTGGAACAGGAGAAAGAGGACGATTTGGATTTGTTTTTGCGCTCGTCTTCGGAGGAGGAAGAGGAATCAAGTGAATGACTATTTACTCGCTTTTTAGGATTATAATTCATGGATTTTTTTTATTATCTAAGACTTTGTTTATTTACTATTTTCGTTGTTTGGTTATGGATTTGGATGGAAGAATATTTATAACTTTGCATGTATGAATGAATGTTAGTCTTTCCATTTGTCTAATCTAAGAAAAATGAGTTCAAAATCAACATTATTGAATTTTTTGCGCACATTAGGCTAGGTCGATGCTTCACATAACCTAACCGAAAATGCATATAATTGTTGTCAAATAAACATGCAGAGTTTTTCGGTTAGAAACTCCCGGTCGTTAACAAGAATAAAGTTAGGAAACGCATCCGAAAAAAGTTTACGGTTAGGAAATACCTACCCGTGTATTACTCTGGTCACACACACACACACAAAAAAAAAAGAGTCCTGGTTACGGCTACATATCCAAGCCACGTATCATGCTTACGTTTAGGAATCCAATCCGTAATTTTGACATAAATTTGCAACTCTAGTTTACGGCTCGGTCGACCTTTTTAGTTCCTGACCGTAATGCCAGAACGGTTGGGAACTCCATCCGTAAACCTGTTACAGTTGGGAATTACCTAGTCGTGTATTATTCTGATAACCCAAAAACAAAATGGCTCCTGGTTACGTCTAAATATCCAGGCCGTAATTCTGATAGAAAGTAAAACTCTTATTTACGGCCAGAAATACTAGCCGTAAATCTGACACACCACAAACCCTGCAGGTTTATACAACATTAGGGCTAGGTCGACCTTCGATTCCTTAGGCGTAAACACCTATAATTTCCTTTTGTACCACATCATATCGGCTAGTTTTTTTAATATTGAAAAATAGATCCGTTTGAAGACTGATCTACAGAAGGTTCTAGTTGTTCAACCACTTATTTAAACTTGAAATAACTCCACCTCCATATAACCACCCATTCCAAATCAAAATCACATCTTCTACATCAATAATCTCCACTAAAACTCCTAAAAACTCAATGCAATGTACTGAAAGGATAAACCCAACTTTACTTCGGAAGAAGACTTGTCTCTTTGCAAAAATTTTATACTATGCTATCCAAAGAAGGGAGATGAACGAAGGAATGGTGGTTTACGAAGTCAGTCGTATTGGAGTAAGATTTTTGAAATTTTTTGTAGTGAAACATGTAACACTAACAACCGCGATGGGATTGAATTGTATCTTCGGTTTTCATACATACACAAAAAAGTGGAAGAATATATGGGCTTTACTTACTTCGTATATGCAAGCAACTTCGACTTAGAGGTGAGACCGATGAAGAAGTCGTAGCTCAAGCTAAGAAGGAATGGAGAAAATGGAAAGGTTATAATTTCAAATTCGAAGCTAAATTCGCCACCATCAAAGACTACTTGATACATATGAAGGGATGTTATTAAAACCAACTTTGTAATGAGGATCTATTAAGCATGTAATGAGTTTTATTGTGGTATAATTAATGAAAGTATTAGTAATTTTCAATCGTAGTATGTATTCATTTTGAAACTCAAAATTTCTCAACTTACAAATTAATTTACGGACGGGAAAAGTATGTAAACCCAGTCGTAATACAGACCCAGGTTATTATGGGAAATATAACGTCCAGAAGTTCTTCACTTCCCATCCGTTTTTTGTGTTCACGGCCAGGAGTTCCTCAGATCCTGAAAAGGCAAGGGTACCCAAATATACCTCAAGATAGAACTTTTCCTACCTATAAGTTCTTTCTCCGAAAGTGATTGTCTATGGACCGAGTCGATACAATACAACTAATCGTTCACACTTCGTGTAATCGTCTATGGATACGAGATCGAGACAATACAACAACGAAGTATGTTACTTGATAAAAAGGTTCGGACTTAACCAAACATAATAGGATTCACTTATCAAGTAAATAGGAATTACCGTTTGTGTAATTTACTTTAATTATAATAAAACAATCATAATGCGGAAATATAAAGTAAATTACACAACAAGATTTTGTTAACGAGGAAACCACAAATGCAGAAAAACCCCGGGACCTTGTCCAAAATTGAATACTCTCAGAATTAAGCCGCTACACAAAATTACACCTAACTTCGTATAGTTGAGACCAAGCAACTAAACCTATAGTTCACCTAGTTCCGTCTGTATTCCCACGCCTCCAGATTATAAATAAGTCACGTACTTGGAACAATTCCTTTGGTTCGTATTCCAAAAAGTAAAGGAATAACAAATCTGTTTGATATCAACTCTCTTCAACCAAGTGATATGAGTTGTACAAAGGCTCTTCTGTTTATCTTAACATAAAATCCTTCGCTGGGTCCTTAGATCTATCTTATAATCAATTACCGAAGTAATCGGTTAAGATTAAGCCAACAACACTATTAATCCAAAGAATTGTGTTGATGCCGATCTACTCAATGAATCAATCCAATCTATCACAAGGATAAACCGATTATTAATTAGATCCTCTTTTAACGAAACAAGTATTGTGCACACCAAAGATTATGAACCCACAAATCAGAAATCTTCAATATCTTCTTCGTCTTCAAATCTTCATAGATATTCAATAATAACCTGCAAACAATCACTTGAATCTCTTGTGATCAATCACGCACAGAACGAAGTCTGTTAACAATGGATTATTACAAGATCGTCTTTAGAACTAACAACAGTCTAAAGATCCCTGTCGAAACTCTGAACTAGTTTGAGTGAATCTTATATCAGAAGAGAAGATTCTAAGCATAAACAAACTAGGTGCAATCTAAGTTCAACCACCGTTAGTCAATCAAATCAATGAAAACAAAAGATAAACTGTAATTATCTAGTTTCCTACCAACGATACACACTAGAGCTTCTTAATCCCAAAGAAGACTTTAAACTGAGCGTCCATGAGAGATTTCGCCTAATTAGGTTACTCTCCTCTCCGAATAGGCGGCTACACCAGTAACAACACAACAAAGAGGAAGATTGTTGTTACGAAGGATTAGTTTGCTAGAAAGGCAAACTTCAAGTAAGACAAGGAAGTTTGGACACCAAGGAATTTTCAAAACCGAAAATATTCTCAAGATATTCATTAAAGCACAAATTCGGTTTTCATAATTCCTGAGATGCTCTGTCCAAAAATAATGATCGAAATCTTTCGAAAAATCTCTAATTAGTAAATGCAACCTTGAAACCGATTTTCCACACTTCCAAACAAGTTTAGAATTGGTTCATCTGACTTTCAAGAACTAAGCAGTTGATCAAATAACATTCAATCACAATCATGGGTTTAACGGTTCTACCAAAAGAAGTTTCGGTTCTCCCTCCATGTGAGTACTGTTCATAGTCACACTAGCTTTCCAAAAATTCGGTTGACTAGGTACTAGGATCGGTTCCCCACATATACATGGTATCTAACTTATATGTGTTGTACATGTCCATATGATTGGTTCCCTTTTGCCTAAAAACGTGTTGCACATGTTCATAGGATCGGTTCCCCTTTCTGCTATAAACCTTGTTGCACCTCATACAAGGATCGGTTCCCCTTTGTGATGTACTGCACCTCTTACTAGGATCAGTTCCCCTTTCCCATATTTGGTCAGACATAAAATCACAAACCCGATCATACCATCTCAGGTGACTACTAAAGATCGGTTTCACTAATAAAAGTCATACCAATACATAAGTCAGGCCTTTGTAAATAGTTCTACCAAGAACACAACAAGTCGTGAACGGTTATACTCAATCACACATATTGGTTGTTCATAAGATATGCAATGAATAACAAAACCAATAACGCCTGGAAATTTCCTTTTCGATTCACAAACAAGTTTATGAACTTACTTCCTTAGAATACATGTAAAACATTGTTCCTTAGGATGAAATACTCACCTCATACCCATACATATTCACAATAGCATTCAAATGATTATGGCGATGTCTTATCTACAAAGTTTAATGGTTAAGCAATAAACCTCATATTGTATTCCTTAATACTATGTCTATCTAGAGTCAAATATGCTTCGCAGTTTTGTTTTCAATATGCACGACTTGAAAGATACGTTAGGGAATGAAACAGTTCAAGTCAAATATCACAAACCTCAAGTGGAAGGATGATTTTTGTCGTTGTAGCTCCTTGCTTCTTCACATCTTCAAGTCTTCGCAATATTTGTAATGTCTCATTATCCTAATACTTTCAAGCTAACCTATACGAAGTTGACTCTAGTACATAATCAAGTGACTCTTAACATGAGTTTTGATTCACTAAAATATGACAACAAAACTTGACATACCAACGTTTGGTGGGTTCAACCGAGAAATGCTCTAACAGATCCCAACCATATATGTGTTTACGGCTGGTTAGACACATCTTCCCAGCCGTAACAACAAAAAATTTCAGATTTTGCTCCGATTTTTGACAAATTTTAATCGATAAAATTGATGTTGGGAGTTGATTATAAGGTTATCCCGAGTTTTATGACGAAGGGTTTCATCATTTTTCTTGAAATATTTTCAAAAAAATTTCACCAAAATCACCATTTTTCCTTCTTCAAAATCAAAATCAAGGAAACTCGAGTTTTGATTTCCAAAAGTTTAATCATTTCATTAGTCTAATCCATTCACTAATACTGATTAGTTAGCTTAATAAATTTAATTAGTACTAATCAAATTAAGGGTAGATTAGGTATTAAAAAAAACCAGGATAAGGGGTTCTATGGATTATTAATTCATGACCCTATAAAGCCCCAAAAATCCCAGTCGTTTAAAGCCCCAAAAATAGGGTTCTTATTTTAGAACCTTGAAAATCAATAATCTCAGAAGATTTTTTCAAAGTTCTGGTGAGTTCCATTTCAGCTTCTGACATAGTATCAACTGTCTCATTAGAGGAAATGTTATCATAATCTGATAGCAAGACTTTTCTACCTCGAGATTTAGAAGAATCATCTAAGGAGTTATCCTTTGAGGTAAGCCCAAGACATTTGGCATAATCAAAAACTTTGGAAGACATTTGTATGTGCAATACTGAGACAAATTTTTATCCACAGAAAAACAGATTTCTACAAACATAGACTTATGAGGTCTTAAACGTGTTTGCTTGCTACGATACCCATTAAAAGAGCGAGGGTCTAACAAACACACCCAATATTTCGTTTAGGAAACCTGTATGGACAAAATCCAATATAATTCCAAAAGAATCAACTAGACAGTCAAACTCAATCAATTGAAATATATCCAATAGTTGTATCTCAGTTTCTCAATGTAATCTGCAATCGAACAGATAGAAATCTGTGAGCCGGATTAATATGAGAAATAACTTGGATGGTACCAAAGACCAATATCCAAGTGTCAATCAATTTATATCGACAACCAAAGGTTGGATTATCTAATTGATTGAAATTCACACAACTTGTGATATTTCAATTATATAAAAATATAATGCGGAAAAGAAATAACACAGACACCAGAAATTTTGTTAACGCGGAAACCATAAATGCAGAAAACCCCGGGACCTAGTCCAGATTTGAACACCATACTGTATTAAGCCGCTACAGACACTAGCCTACTGTAAGTTAACTTCAGACTCGACTATAGTTGAGCCCTAACCAATCTCACACTAATCAAGGTACAGTTGCGTTCCTTATGCCTATGAATCCCAGCATGACTCTACTCACTTGATTCCCTTAGCTGATCTCACCCACAACTAAGAGTGCTACGACCCAAAGTCGAAGACTTGATAAACAAATCTGTCTAACATAGAAAAGTCTATTGAATAGATAAATATGTCTCCTACAGAAATACCTATGAGTTTTGTTCCATTTTTGATAAATCAAGGTGAAAATGAACCAATTGATATACCGGACTTATATTCCCGAAGAACAGCCTAATAATATCAATCACCTCACAATAATTTTAATCGTATGGTAGTGGAACAATATATTGTGGAATCACGATGAGATGAAGATGTTTGTGACTACTTTTTATCTTACCTATCGGAGATATTAATCTCAAGCCAATCGTTACGATTGTACTCAACACAATAGAATCAACAAGATCAGATCACACAACTACGACACAGTAGTATCGGCCTGGCTTCACAATCCCGATGAGGTCTTTAAGTCGTTAACCTGGTTTACAAGAAGAAACCTAAGGTTAAAGGAGAATAGATTCTATCTAATATAACTAGTATCACACATGAGGTGTGGGGATTAGGTTTCCCAGTTGCTAGAGTTCTCCCTTATATAGTCTTTCAAATCAGGGTTTGCAATCAATGTTAGCTTAGTAACAAAGCATTCAATATTCACGGTTAGATGAAAACCTGATTCAAGCTAATATATTTCAATCGTTAGATCGAAAACTTATCTTGTTACACACAAATGAAGTGCACGATTTTAGGTTTGTGTAACCGTACCCAAACATGTACATTTGTTGGTTCAACAGTAGTTAACCAAATGGTTAGCCATATGAGCACTTTCATATCAACCATATTCTTCTTCACCATACCTAGTTCAAATGACTCAAATGAACTAGTTAGAGAGTTGTTCAATTGTATAAATCTTATATAACTATACAAGACATAATCGAAGCAAAAACGATTTGATTCACTCGAATCGATTCATGAACTTTATAGCCACGGTTTACAATTTGCATTCCTTAGTTAATATAAATAAAAGTTCACAAATAATCGTCTTTAGGTATAACCAACTCAAGTACGCGGACTTAAGTTCCTAGAAGGAGTTCACAAACTCCAGCAGATATTCTCGGGATGAGAACCTCTGCCAGTTCGCGGACTGAGTTCACAGCTCTTGTTCCGGTTTTTCCTAATCAACAAAGTACGCATCTTTGGTTCAAGGAATAATAAATTATACATATATGTGTTTCCACACAATGCTTATATCCAACAATGGTTATATAATCTAAAATCTCATTTCAATCATTGGAACATTCTTAGAGGACGTTATATAGTTGTTATTCACAAACCATTTTTCGTCAAAGCCATTTTCAAAGTGATTGAAACATAACATGACTTTCTTCACTAAGTAAAGATGAACTTGGCCAAATCGAAAGCTTACCAACACATATTTCGAGAAATAGATAAGCGAGATAAACTCAGCTCGAAATAGCAAATGTGTATAATCAAAGTCTATATAGAAAAACGACTTTTGTCTCAAGATAGGAGATAGAATAGACAGACTTTTGAGTGATATATAAGTTCAAGTCTCCACATACCTTTTAGTCGATGAAGTTACACCAGTTCCTTGAGTAGTTCTTCGTCTTGTATGATGATTTCCATGGATTTCTTGAGCTTAACTACACTTTTTATCCTAGTCCGAGACTTAGCTATAGTAGACTAGAAATCAAGACTTATAGTTTTGATCACTAACATTGACAAACATGCTTGAGATAGCAACGCATCCGAGTTCGACCAAGCAGTGATTTAACAAGAAATATAGTTCATGTTTCTGTTTGGAAATTTCTTCCCAAAGTATTTTCTCCCAAAAAGATGATCCTTCCTTGATCTAAAGGTATGATCATGAGGAGAAACCGTACTGATGTGAGAATTTTCAGAGATAGATAAATCTCTCTTAATTCTGTCATTGAGATTTTTTTAAGATTTTATCATTCTAAAGATTTCCTTATTATGCACATCAGTTTGAATGTCTGAAATAATTATTGGGAATCTTCCCAGATTGTTTCTTTTGGCAGAAATTATTTATTTCCCTTTCTTCTGAAAATGTTCTTCATGTAGACAAGGAATGTTTCGACATGAGTGAGGAGGAACCTTTTTCCAGAAGTGATTATCAACTCTTTCTTCTGATTCTTTTGAGTTGATTTTATCAGTTTGGGGTATATTCTGTCTTTCTACCGAGGAATGATCTTTCAGTTTTTTAAGACAACAAACTTCTTTTAATACTTTTACCATGGTATTTTGAAGAAGTATAAGTTTCCTGTCAAGTGACTGAAAGTTGTAATCCTTAAGATCTTTTTCACGGAATTGGTTCAAAGTTTCCTTTGGACAAGATTTATTGATCATTAGTAGTTTTAGATGATGGTTCTTCATTCTCTTCTGACTTGATGTAATTAGGCAAACTCCCATCATCATTATCTGTTTCAGACGTGGTCAAACAAGTCTTGTTATCACGATCTGTAAAAGTCGAGCAAGGACTTTTATTTTCCTCATCATAAGAAATTATAACAAAATCATTAATCAGAGTCATAGGATGAATCTCTTGTTCTTAAGTAAGAGAATAACCAAGGGCTTGTACTTTGACTGTGAGATCCATATTCTCTTTGGCTAGAATATTTAGTTAAATGTCTTTTTCTATGATCTCTTTCTTAAGAAGATTTGACTCTGGCTTTAATATTAACATCCTTGTAGACAGAGATCTTATAGGCTTTAAGATTTTTTCCAATTCTTTATCAGCATCTTCTTTTCTATCAGAGATAGACTCAGATGTATTCTTAATTTTTGTAACTCCTGGATCATGAGTTAACGAAGGATTAACATCCTAAACTTTGAGTATTTATACTCTTACATAACGTTAACAAGAATCAGACAGACATTCAATTCTTATAGGTTGGATCGCACACAACGCAGATTGTTAGACCTTTTCGTGTTTGCCTGCTCTGATACCAATTGAAAAGATGAGGGTACCCAAATACACCACAATCCTTTATTTATCCACCTATAAGTCCTCTAACGAAAGTGATTGTCTATGGACAGAGTCGATACAATACAATAAATCGGTTCACACTTCGTGTGATCGTCTATGGATACAAGCTCGAGACAATACGACAACAAGATAACTTGTGTGATTGAATATGGATACAAAATCGAGACAATAAACAACGAAATATGATTCTTGATAATAGGTTCGGACTTAACCAAACTCTATAGGATCACTATCAAGTATAACAGAGTTAATGTTTGTGTAATTTACTTTAAATTATATAAACAAATATAATTGCGGAAAGCAAAAGTAAATCACACAACAAGATTTTGTTAACGAGGAAAAATACAAATGCAGAAAAACCTCGGGACCTAGTCCAGAACTGAATACTCTCAGAATTAAGACGCTATACAAAGTCTACACCAATTTCGTATAGTTGAGACCAAGCAACTACCCCTAGTTCACTTAGTTTCATTAGTATACCTGCGCTTCCGACATTAATGAGTGCATGCACTGGAACAATTCCTTTGGATCTTATTCCAAACAGTAAAGGAACAACAAATCTGTTTGGTAACAACTCTTTCGATTCTTTCAAGATAAAGATATCTCAAGTCTTCCGTTTAATCTAATAAACTCCTTTGCCTGGTTAGATCAAGTTATCCAATAACTACCACAGTAGTCAAGTTTAGATTCACACTCAATCCAAATAAATCTCAAAGAGATATATTGAGAATGTCGATCTCACACAACTAATCAATCGAATAAATATGATTCTAGTTGGATCCCATCCGATCAAGGTTTGTGCACACCCAAAGATATGAGAACTAAATAAGAAATCTTCTTCGTCTTCTAATCTTCTTTAATCTTCAATAAATATCTGCACAACAAAACTTGAATCTCTTGTGATCAATCACACACAGAATGGAGTATATTAACAATGGATTATCATACAAACAGTTCTAAAGATCCCGTCGATACTTCGATCTAGTTTGAGTGAATCTTATATCAGAAGAGAAGATTCTCAAGCATAAACAAACTAGGTGCAATCAAATTTTCAACAACCATTAGTCAATCAAATCAATCAAAAACTAAGAACACTGCAATTATCTAGTTTCCCACCAACGATACTCGTAGAGCTTCTTGATCCCACATAAGTCTTTAAACGAGCGGTAGTAAGAGATTTCGCCTAATTAGGGTACTTTCCTCTCTGAATAGACGGCTCCACCAGAAACAACAAGAATGAAGTTTGCATGGCTCTTAGGATAGTTTGATAGAAATGCAAACTTAGGTATTTATAAACCAAGGATGTTTGGGCACCAAAGAATTTCTAAAACCGAAAATATTCTCAAGATATGCGATGAATAACAAAATTCGGTTTTCCTAATTCCAATAAATGCTTGTCCAAAATTTCCGAAATCTCTCAATAGAAAATTTCCAATTAGTAAATGCACGTTACTAATTTTTATTCTCTACAGATATGCATTTAATTGATGGTAATGAAAACATATAAAACCAAAAACCTTAATCAAAAGATTCTTAATTTATTTCGGCACATGATCTCCTTGAGTACTGTTTGTACCATGAGTAAAAAGGCCACATAATGGGTCAAATTGCTACTTGAATCACTTTTGGCCCTCATCCAAGCCTGTCATCCAGCCAACCGACGTAGCTACCAACTAGTCCAAGCGTTTCGTAAAGTCAACGGCCGGTCAGTGGACAAAGTCAACATCCGGTCAATGGTAAAAGTCAACCGATGGTCAACTATCGAAGCCAAATTTCTAGTCGCGCTTCTAGCCGGTTTTCGTCCATGTTGCCAGCGATACTGCCAACCAGTTCCCGGCCATCTCCTCTGGGCATTTCCCCCGGCCATGTTGATCATCCATGCCCACAGGCGGGATCCTCCATCCATACTGCCAGCCTGTTATGCCTGTCAACCAGTCAAGCCAGTCTGCCAGCAAGTCATACCTTGACAGTCGCAGTCAACAGCAGAAAGGAGGCATGCAGGACAGATTAATGCTAGGAACCATGCATGGAAGATTAAATCCAGGAGCCATGTAGGGCAGATTAATGCCAGGAGGCATGCAGGGCAAGTCAATAGGCATGCAAGGCAGATTAATACAATTTATACCAGGAGCCATGCAGGGAAAGTGAAGACCATTTATGCATACCTCGCGATTAGGGTAAGAGCTAATTCGCCACTGTATAAATAAGGGGAATTATAACCCTAAAAAAGGGGGATAGCCTAGCTAAGACAAAAAATCCATTGTAATTCAGACATCAATAAAACATTACTCCTCAAGGAGATTCATCTGTGGACGTAGGCAAAATTTGCCGAACAACGTTAAATTCGTGTGTCTGTCATTCCTGATTATTTCCTATTATTAACCCTGTTTTCATCAACTAACCCTGTTTTCATCAACAACACCAGTTTAATCGTGTTATGTGCCTGAAAATATTTCGGGGTATAAACATTGACGCCGACTAACGGGATTACGAGAAAAAGAATCGTGTTTTCCTGTTGAGAAAAGTAGTACAGAAAGCTTCAAAATCGTGTCGGCGAGAAAGCAGTTTGGACGCCGTCAAAAACCACAGCTGCAGTCCAGTTGATCGTAACTGCTGCAGTCCAGTTTGATCGCAATTATTGCAGTCCAGCAGATCGCAGATGCTGCATACCAGATAATCGCAGTTAATGCAGTCCAGTTGATCGCAACTGATGCAGTTCGAGGTTTGCTGAAACTATCACCTTCGGAAGCCACAAAAACTGCATCAATACAATGTTCGGTGAAATTATTGCCAGGATGTTCGATCCGCAACATGATCGGGTCAAAAACCAATCAACGAAACAAGATGACAAAACCCTAATAAAAAAAATAAAAAAACTTCGTGGAGACGTCACAAAAGGGTCCAGGAATAGTCATCAAAGTGTAGCTACATCGTCGCAGGAAGGCCTATGAGAAACGACAACAATGCCCAATGAACCGTTGCTAAAAGTTCAAGGAGAATATTGTTGCAGAAAACTGACGAGAAAAGATAACAGTTCAGAAAAATGTTCAAAGAAAAGATAACAGTCAAAAACTGTTGCAAGAAGTTCGAAAGGAAAGACCACAGTTCACGAAAAGTGTTGTGAAAAGCTTTCAAACAGGAAAAATGAAAGAAAGAAAGAAAAAAAAAAGGCCGGCGGACAGAGCCGGCGGACAGATCCGTTAACCCACAACAAGATTCGTTCACCCACGTCAACAACTATGCTCACCCACGTTAAGATGATGTCACCCACGTCCGGGTGTTGTTCACCCTCGTCAATCCAAGTCGCCTGATGTTTCATGCCAACTTCGTCATACTGAAAGATGTTTGCACCCAAGCCGAGAAGATGAGACGCTCCATCCAAGCCGAGCTGCCACTAAAGCCGAGCCATGAAGCTTTTGGATTTTTCAGCCCTACTCGACAATACTTAATTGGATTTCCACCCAAGCTGAGCCATGAGTTGAGCCACATAAACATGGATGTTTCACCCCCAACTGCATATACCTTAGGTTATTTCTACCCCATATCCACATCAACGCCAAATCAACGCCACATTAGCTGACGCATTATCACAGTTTAACACCATGACAGCACAATGGTCGACACGTCATCGAGGATGCTTGCCACATCAACATACTCATACAATACCACGACATAGATCTCATGACACGTCAGCAAGGCGCTCCAGCAAACGGAGCCATGTCAGCATGCCACATCAGCATAAAGGTTCTGCATCAGTATGCCACGCCAGCATTTTGGCGCCACGTTAGCAATGAGGTGCCACATCAGCACGCCATGTTAGCAATAAGATGCTTATTCAGCCTGCCACGCCAGCAGACGTCACTGCCATGTCAACATTTTGATCCATCCAGTAGGTGACAAGTCAGCAGCCGACACCGCCACGTCAGCATTTCGATCCAGTCAGCAGGTGCCAAGTCAGCAGTCGTTACTACCATGTCAGCAATTCGACCAAGTCAGCAAGTGCCACGTTGGCAGTTTTGGTCCAATCAGCGATCGCCATGTCAGGACAATGGTCCGGTCAGCATACCACGTCAGCCTTGGCACGCTCGGTTGGTAAAAATCTTGTTTCGTCAATAACTTCTTCGTTTTAAGTCCGAATGGAGTGGGTTTTGGCTCGTTGCGATCGCGTGTTAATTTCCAACATAATGAGGGCGTAATTTCAAATTTTGGAGAAAATTTAATTTGTAGAATTTAAAATGGCAACATCGAAAACGGTCACATTCAATCACCAAAGGAATGCTACTGTCCAGTTGATCGAACTGCTGTAGTACAGTTTCTCAACAACCGCTGCAGTGCAGTTGATCGCAACTACTGCAGTCCATCTTTCCTCACAACAGTTATAGTCCAGCTGATCACAGTTGCTTATATCCAGTTCCACGAAAACTATCTACAACCCAGTTTTGATTCAACTGGCATAGCTACTGTTACAGAGCCGAGATGCTCGAACCGTCTTCTTCATCATGACATCGTATCTCACACAATAACACTTTTAATACAGTGCGTATACAATTTCAATATTTTCGAATCTTTTTATCAAATCATGCATACTTTTGTTCAGTGAGACATCTACAATGCGGCGAGCATTTTCGCATGCAAAGCATGTGGAGATGCACACATTTCTATTCTGCGCGCATCTGGAATAATGGGATTTTCCCCCTGGCGGATTCCAGATAGCAGACACCTTCAACTTCATCTCATGCGTATGCAAGATGCAGCAAGGATGTGCATCCTTGTGCGAGCATTGAGCAACATGGTAATCACTATCTTCTGAGGGAGAGTTGCGTATGCCTTCAACATGGATGGACATCACTTGGGGGAGAGATATGTAACACCTCATGGTCTAAATTAACCCTGTTGGGGAGAGCTACGTCACACTCCACACGCTTGGGGGAGAGTTACGTAGCACCTAAAATGAGATGCGAAATTCAGCCACTGAAAATCAAAACAAAGGGTAACCCAAACTTCTTAATCCTCTAAAGAGTTACAGGATTAAGAGGGGGCGAGCATATACCCCTCTTAATAACTGCTACAGTCCAGTGGATCTAACTGATGTAGCCTAGTTCCTAAGAAACAACTGCACTCAGTTAGGCGCAACTGATGCACTCAGTTGGACATAACTGATGTAGTCCAGTTTTACTCGCAATACTTATAGTCTAGTTGATCGAACTTCTATAGTCCAGTACCACGGAAACTACCACAATCTAACTGATTGTATCTCCTACATTCCAGATGATCGCAGCTGTTGTAGTGCAATGTAGCTCGCAACTCCTGCAGCCCAGCAGATCGCAGCTGCTGCAGTACAGCCTAGCTCTAATTTCCTGCAGTCCAGCTGATCGCAGCTGCTGCAGTGCAGCTTTGCTCTTTAATGTTGCAGCCCAGCTGATCAAAGTTCATGCTTTACAGCTTGGCTCGAAGATGTTGCCATCCATTTTTGCCCGTTACTGCTGAAGGGCATCTTTATATGACTGTCGCCTTTTTGGTAACAGTTCTGAATCTCATCCTAGAGTTGATAGCAGTTCAGTACTAACAGCTACCGCTACCCAGTCTGGAAGAAATTACTATCAGTCAGCTAATACAAGTTTCTCTTACAACAACAGCCGACACAGGTTCCAGCTGAGTGGCTTCAAATATAGCTCGTATTTTCTAGCAACTCTTACCAGTCTAGTTCTATGCAACTGCCACAGTTTTTCATCGATAGCTACAACTCACTTTCAACACTACTCCGCTCCAGTATCATGCTTCCGTTGTAGACCAGTTCAGCCTTCAGTCCAGTTTTTGCATACAACAATCGTTCATACTCAACTGTTGCCTCACTTGGGGGCGTCTTGATTATGATTTCCGCAAACAACAAGGAAAGGTTGGAAATCACATCAGCAGCAATAATCCACACTTGGGGGCGAATTTTGTCATTGAACAAGGAAAACAAAATTTTCTTAACCGCTAACAAGTTTGAGGTTAAGAGGGGCGATGTTTGTACCATGAGTAAAAATGCCACATAATGGGACAAATTGCTACTTGAATCACCTTTTGGCCCTCATCCAAGCATGCCATCTAGCCAACCGAAGTAGCTACCAACTAGTCCAAGTGTTTCGTAAAGTCAACGGTCGGTCAGTGCACAAAGTCAACATCGTCAATGGTAAAATTCAACCAACGGTCAATTATCGAAGCCAAATTTCCAGTCGCGCTTCTAGCCAGTTTTCATCCACGTTTCCATCGATGCTGCCAACCAATTCCCGTCTATCTCCCCTGGGCATGTCCCCCATCCATGCCCACAGGCCGAATCCTCCATCCGTACTGCCAGCCCGTTATGCCTGTCAACGAGTCAAGCCAGTCTGCTAGCAAGTCATACCTTGACCGTCGCAGTCAACAAAAGAAATGAGGCATGTAGGACAGATTAATGCCAGAAGCCATGAAGGGAAGATTAATTCCAGGATCCATGCAGGGCAGATTAGTGCTAGGAGACATGCAGGGCAGATTAATGCCAGGAGGCATGCAGGGAAGATTAATGCCATGAGCCATGTAAGGCAGATTAATGCCAGGAGGCATGCAGGGCAAGTCAATAGGCATGCAAGGCATACTGATAAAATTTATGCCAGGAGGCATGCGCGGAAAGTTAATACCATTTATGCTTACCTCGCGATTAGGGTAAGAGCTAATTCGCCACTGTATAAATAAGGGGAATTATAACCCTAAAAAAGGGGGCCAGGCTAGCTAAGACAAAAAAATCCATTGTAATTCAGACATCAATAAAACATCACTTCCCAAGGAGATTCATCTGTGGACGTAGGCAAAATTTTCCAAACCACGTTAAATTCGTGTGTCTGTCATTCCTGATTATTTCCTATTATTAACCTTGTTTTCATCAACAACACCAGTTTAATCGTATGTTGTGCCTGAAAATATTTCTGGGTACAAACAAGTACTAAGGAATATCCTTGAAAAATAAATGATAAGAGTTACTGTACGTGTTCAAAGTATGTTGACATCTTTTCACTGTAAATCCTTATTCAAATTTACATGGATTTACATTCTTGGAATCGGTTATACCACACTTCCAAACAAATTTAGAATTGGTTCACCTATATTCCAAGACTACTATGTGATTGATCAAATATCAAATCACATACATGGGTTCAGTCGGTTCTACCAATCACTAGGATCAGTTATACCTCAATATGGAAATACTTGTTATCGGTCACACAAGTTATCAGGACCGGTTACATCAGTTACCATGATCGGTTACATCAATTACCAGGACAGGTTACCGTATTCTCATGGTAGTTACCAGGATCGGTCACACCAATTACCAGGATCGGTTACACCAATTACCAGGACTAGTTACACCAATTATAAGAATCGATTACACGACACTCTGTGATCGATCACACCAATTACAAATATCGGTTATACCATCTCATGGTGATTACTTAGGATCGGTTACACCAATTAATAAAAACTAGTCATACCAAATCATAAGTCAGGCATTGTGATTGGTTATACCAAGATACATAACAATGTTACGATCGGTTCTACCATCTCACACATATTGGCAATCCAAAGATTTGCAATAAACATCCGTACCAATAAGCCTAGTAATTTCTCTTTCGATTCATAAAACAAGTTCATGAATGTACTTCCTTTAAACAAATATAGAACATTGTTTCCTAGGATGAAATCTTCACCATAACCCATTCACATAATCATAACTGTATATACAAGATTATGTCGATGTTATATCTACGAAGTTCAAATGATAAGCGTTATACTTCGTAGTCTAATTCCCTAATACTATGATCATACAAATATGAACATGTCACATCACTAGAGTATCATACAATATGTACTGTATATACAGCTTCGCAGTTATGTTTTCAATATAGCACGACTTGAAAGATACGTTAGGAATGAAACAGTTCAAGTCAATATTACTAACCTCAAGAGGAAGGATGATGCTGTCTTTGTAGTTCGTTTCTTCTTCACATTCTACAGGTCTTCGGAGTAATACTTGTATGTCTCAACATTCATATACTTTCTAGTCTAACCTAAACGAAGTTGACTCTAGTATATAATCAAGCGACTTTAGATGAGTTTTGACCCACTAGTATATTGACACGCCCCAAATACTAAATCTGCTTATCTAATAATAATAAAGCCTAAACCTGAAGTAACAAAATCTAGATCTTCGAACTTAAGGAACATAATCGCATAAAGTAAAACAAACCTAATTCCCAAACACTCTGATACTTAATATATGAAAACTCTCATATGATATGAATATATTAATGTGTTGTTTTATAGATAAACAACGATTTCATATATAAAAGATCCATAAACGTCCTTAATCTGCTAAAGTTTCAAACTACAAAATAAATATCTTCATGCGCGCCATCTCTTCTGAAAACTGAAACTGAAGTGGGCACATCATCCCAAATGGGGGCTCAGTGGTTATCATTATAACATTCAAGTAATCACTAACATGCATCACAGTTCTACTAAAGAAAAACGATAGACATCTTTTACACGCAACATAGAGCAGAAGATTGCTTCAATTCATATCCCTAGATATTACGTCCATAATGGTAATATCCGTGAAAGATCCACCTCCGGATGGATCTACGAGAAAAGAATTAAACAACCTAAACATATGTTATCCCAACCTCATCTCACTCAATGGAAGAGAAGATGCTAGGAATAACTCCAGTCTCAAATGCCATCATCTAAGTCCAGAATATAATAAGATTTTGATTACTATGATCTGACCCCGCACAACAGGTCCACAAAAGGCCCCAATCATTATTCGTAGACCGAAGTCACCGAATAATAACCATATCCAGTCATGAACCTAGAATTTCTTCCTAAGTCAAGATCATAGTAACCCAGTCATATTACTAAGACTGCACAATCAAGTATCATATGCACATGAGTGACTTCCCCAAATAAAATAGTATATATAATAATCAACCGGGGTAAAGCCGGACTACTAGGTAATAATCAACCTGGGTAAAGCCGGACTACTATCTTAAGATAATAAAATGTAATAATAATCAACCGGGGTAAATCCGGACTACTAGGTAATATTCGAACAACGTAGCATTGACCTACTAAAACTTAGCCAAGAGCTATGGGGAAACACAGACACTCTTCGCGGAGAAACCACCCAACACATATTACATAACATACCCATTGAATTACAAACAATATGCTTAAAGAAATTAAAGACTCATCATGCTCGTAGATAAAGTATACTTAATGATTAAAAGAAGCTTACAGAGTTCCCACCTCTTTTGATGACAAGCCTTGCCTAACTTGCAATCCATAATCCACTGGTTCATCTTTGAATAGATCGTTGTTAAAAAAGAGTAATTGTTAATCACACAAGCACACTAAAGATTATCCAAAAGGCTCATACAAGGCTCATATCATAATCTCATACAATTATCTAGTTATAGGTTAAGTGAACTATCTATCGGTTCTAAACCCATTTATGGTTCTACTCCTTTTCATTATCTAACTTTAAAACCTCTAAAGATTTACTAATTTAATTCGATTAGTTTTGTAGTGCATTAGATATGTATTATCATTATCTACAACCTTGTAGAAGGAACCAAAGGTCAATTTGGAACATATAGAGTCCAATTCATCAAAATAGGAAAACTGTGCCTAAGCCCAAGTCCACTAAACAAGCCCACTAGCTTAAGGTCCAGTCCAACTGAGTCAACTAATGATCACTAACGGTCAAACCAACAATCAACGTCTAAGTCCATGTCAAAGTCAGTCAAAGGTCAAGTCTGGTTTTGGCTCACCGAGCCAGTTCTGAGTCGAAACGATTCAACTCAGTTTAATAGGATTAACTCGACTCAGTCAGATTGACTGAAACAGACAAAGGGTTAAGTCACTAAGCTGACAAAAATCTAGCCAAGGCTGAAAGCAACTGGCCAAGCTATTGCAAAAGACAAAGACCCAACTGCACCATCATGGTGCGACACCTAACCTGCCAAGACTAAAAAGATGCAATACAACAAGCCAAGACTCAAAACAACTTCTACTCCTTTAACAACCTGATACTATCTATTTTATTCAAACACAAACTATCCATTCTATAAAATCTATAAACTACATCACCCTCTCTAGATAATACCTCATTCATATCTCTTGAACTCTATCAACCCTGCCATCTTAGCCTCAACAATCAAACACTACTTTAACTGTAGTTACTTGAGTTAACTCTTCCATGCAATCCACCATTCAGAAAAAATCAACACACCACTTCCTTAACAGCAACACTCTTCACATCAACATCTTCTTAGTTTTATTCTTTGTAGTTCAACACCATCTTAACTTCTTCACATTCTATCAAACTTTCCTTCATACTATCTTAGCATCACAATTTTACTGACATCCATATAAACCTTCCATTATTATTAGCTTCACCAGAGCAACCAATTACACCACCATCAACTCAGTTGGTTCCTTGTAGTTCGATAACTTCCATTGCAACTCAAAGAAAGCCAACAATCTTATGCATAAATATATCTGTCACTATCACCAGACCATACTTGTACCAAGCCAACACAATCCACCTGCATCATCTTCTTTATCACTTCAGCCTCATACGCATAACCATTTTATGACCCAACATCCCCTACAACACTGTCATTGGTACTTCAATTTCTTCACCAACAGTGCTCTATACAATCCTTTATCTAGACTCAACAACACCCATCCTTATCATCCTCTGGTCATCGAATTCTATTTAGAATCACCAACAACAGCCCTAATTTACCAATTCATCATCCTTCCAAAACTGTTCAATTGATTCCTCGATTATGAACTCAAACCATGATTTCTATTTCTTCATTGTGAAAACTTAAATCAATAACCCAACTTCAATCACCACTTGTTAGTTCATCATTCTCATCCGAAATACCCAAATCAGAAACCCTAATCTTCATCCTCAATTCGTTGAAACCCTAACCTGATAACTGATTTCCTAGAGAAACTAAAATAAAACCTTATACAACACTCTTTCCTCTAATTAACAACAAACCTAAGAAACAAAACACCAAAAAAAACTCAATTTCACAAAACAGATCAATCAAAACAGAAACTCTAAATTCAATCTTCGAATTACCTTTCTCTGTGAATTCCGAGTACCATAATCGATTCAACATCGACATCCTCAAATATGCCCTGATCTCTGCTCAAACCTCACGATCTCATAATTTAATTTCATCTCTCAAAACTTTCAGAATCACCAGACACGAAGAACAGAAGAATAAAGAAAGAAGAAGAAGAAAGAGAAAGAATAAGAGAAAATGAGTTTCTCTCGACACGTTATGGTGATGATAAGGCCAACAAAAATGGTGAGGCACCCAGTAGGTTAGATAAGGGCATCCAGGTCGGTTTAACACAAAAATCTGATGATATCTTCTTCGTCCGGTATTCGAATGATGCGCGCGAGCAGTCTATTACGCCTAACTTTTTAAGATATATCTAGTGATACTAGTTCCGTATCTAGAACATTTCTAGATTAAATTATACTAATTTAATGTTCATGTTAATCTAATCGATTCATTAACGGATAAATCGTGTCTTGACTGGTCTAATAGCGTTGACGAGCTTGAGGGTTGTTCGCGGGTGAAAAGTGGGAAGGAGGAACTAGCCCTAATCACAGGAAGTACTCCCGGGGAGAAGGGTTCAAGTAATGGGGAATTAATGATGATCTTAAGAAGTGTACCCTCTTTTCCTTTTAAAATGACCCTCTTTTGGATAAACACCCATGAGATTACCATATTACTAAACTTCCATTTCCCTCTCCTTAAGTTAATATCAAACCCTAAAGGGACTTTCTATTTAATCCAAAGCCCAACTTCCTTAGCGTGTTCCTGTGGACTAGGGATACCCATCTTAATGGGTTAGGCCTAGTCCCCAAGTCCCTTTATTCCCAAAAAGGGGGATCTTGATAGGTTAAGGGGAGGCTGTTTGTATGATTAATCATTTTCATGTATCAACATTAGTCCCCTGACTGTTTGACTCGTCAAAGACCATGTAAATAGTCACACGTGTGCATTATGATTGCAAAGGGAAGTTATTGGGAGGTTTAAGTTCATGACTCTTGGAAGACATCAGTTACTAATTCATTCAGTAACTGCTCCTCCTTTTACACTCATATAAATAGAGGGGACCTCGCCTCAGAATCTTCATCTTTTACCATCTTTCTTTCTCTCCCTTGTTCATTCTTTTGTTCATCATGTCCGACGGATCACCCGTCCGCGACTCTCCTCGTAGGCATGAGTTATATACATTAGAATAATTCATACACAATCCCAGTTTCAAAGACAAAATCAGACCCCCCGCTGGGGATGATTGCGCTATTCTTTTCCCCGACGACGATGTTTGGGTCGCGCACAATCTTAATCCTCACCCATTTCCTCCGTCCGGGTATGTAGAATGGCTTATTCTTCCTCAGGACAACTCACCCACTGTGCCTTCTTTTGAAGATTCTACTCGCTTGGAAGTCCATAAGGGAGATTACACTTTTCCTACGATTGACCATCGTTCGTCCGCTGAATCGCATGACTCTTGGGAACCATGGATTGACTACATCCGCTCAAATCCAAACCACGCGGCTATCATTCGTTCCCTGTGTATAAAGGCGGCTTTGGAGTATTCCAAGTTTAGGGATGTCCAGCGGGATTATGACAACATAAATCGTTTGTGCGTGCGCTGGGGAATTGATCATCATACATTTTTGTTTTTCTGGGGTGAAGCGACCCCAGTCTTAGAGGATGTAGTGGCGCTGACCGGTTTTCCTGTTCACGGTTCCGTTGTCTATGATAGATGCTGTCTTTATAAATATCTGAATGACGAGGACAAGGAGCTTTAGGACCGCTTACTCAAGGCTAAGACGAAGTCCATGTCTTTTCAATTGCCTGACGAGCTCAAAGCTGAAACCCCGGATGGAGTAAGCACCACAGCGGATAAAGGGAAAAACAAGGTGACCGCGTCAAACCCACATGATTCTCCTGCACATGTTTCGTCTTTCTCGAAACTCATGGCATCTTCCATGAAAGATGCTCGACAAAAGCCTTCTCCTGTTGAAGGGTCTGATGATGTAAAGGAGGTGAAAGGCGGTCAAAATCAGAAGTCGGGACAGCGTCGAGCTTCTTTTTCATGTTGGATCAAGTATTGGGCTCCTTTGCAGTCTGGTCCTGGCAAGGGTGTCCCTCCTCGAGAAGGGGAGACGGACAGGGCGGAGCTGGCTGCATTTCTACTCCTTTGGATTTGTCATGATGTCTTTGAATATATTCCCCGGATACTATCAAAAACGAGCTGATCCCTGTGGAGGTATTAATGTCTCATGGTGTGTCTTTCCCACTGGCCCCTATGTTTCTGGGTGGTTTGTATCATCATCTAGACTTGATGGTTCGCGATATTCGTCGCGTGGATGGATCTCACACGGTTGAAACTTTCCTTCCTACCAACTTTATTCAGGCATGGACTTGGGAGCGCTTCCCTAAGTATAAGCCTTCTCATTTGAATCCCTTGTCCCTTTTTCGGCAAGTAGAAGTCGTTCGAAAAGACGGTTCCAAGCGTTTGGTGACAAAGCCAGAGTGTCATCCCCGAATGGATCTTTATCACAAGAAAGGTCATCACCCTAAGGAGAAGCTGTACTGGTTCTATCCACTACAACTTTGTTAGCCAAACCCCGCGAAGGATTTCTTCAGCAGAGATGCCTTCGGCGGATGAATTTGATATGCTCGTCTCTGTTTTACCTGGGCGTCTTCCTGGATTTTATGGTGAGAAATTTTCTTCCGAGTCGTACAACACTATTCGTGTCGCGCGGCAATTAGGCTTTGATTAGGGAGTTCCCTTCGATTTTTTCCTTCCTTCTTCAATTGACGAGGACAAAGAGGTCCGAAAAAACTTTGATCTCTTCATTTTCAAAAGTGGGCTTCGAATGAGTGATCGCTAGTCCTTTTTTGATCTTAGTTATCCTCAACCCCGCCGCAAAAGTTCATGTTACCAGGGAATATCTTGGGTACTATAATAATGTTAGTAGAAATGTGCTTAACCTACTTATCAAGGAGCCCTATGCTCCCCTCCCTTTGACCGAAAAGGATTTCAGGGAGATGCATGCCTCAGGTCGTGTGAAATTGAATGCTGAGGTCGCTAAGAAGTATAAGCTATCTTCCAGCAACAAGGGTCGCCTCTCTTGTTCAACCAGTTGGGACCCCCTTCCTGGTGACGAGCTTTCTCAAGGGGATTGGAAAGGTAGCGCTATTCCCTCATACAGTTCTAAGAAAAGGAGGTGTATTCCTTCTATGAAGCCTTTGCAAATTCCTTCGGCCACGTCTCCTCCTCCTGCTAAGGTATTCCCTCACTCTCTGTGTTATTATTTTTTTATCAAGTTATCTGCTTAGTTATTTTGGTTCGCCACAGATTTCTAGAATTCCCCGCCTATCGGCTGCAAACCTAGATGTCTTATGTTTGAAGAATATATTAACCTGCCTATTGAGGAATGGAGGGATAATTGACTTGCTAAGAAGATGAGACGAGATTCTGGTATATTACCCAATCCACGATTTCCTTCTTCCCGGACCGCTAATGTTTCTCCTTCATTTTCTCCGCAGGCTCCAAAAGTGGGGCCATCATCCGCCAGTACTTTTATTGAAAGTGTGGAGCGTCAACTTGGTCGAGCAGTTAGCCAGAGCGGTCATGAAATACTTTCTCCCCGTATGACTCTTCACTCTACTCGTCCTTTAATTGTTCGAACAATTAAAGATCCCAATCATCCTCTTCACACTCCCTCTGATATGTTAGGTGATGGGGACGAGTCAGAATCGGATCATTCTATCAATGATTACTCTCAAGAGGGTAGTGGTCTTAAAAGTGGTGCCCAGGGTCAGAGTTCGTCCCCTCGTAAATCCCGTGAGTGTACTATGCTCATGATTTTATTACTTTGGCATATCGACACGTGCCGGTTAAAATGTTTCCGTTGTAACTTATTTAATGCATTTAGCCACCTATATATGTATCTCCACTTCCCTCATTTTTAGTGACTATTTTATTTTTCTCTCTGCTTTCAATTTCTCTTGCCTCCTTAGGTCATTCAGAACCGGCTGTGTCAAGTTCGTCTTCTTCTTCTCGCCAATCAGTTCATTCTCCTGTTAATTTCCCTCATTCTTCCGATCTGGTATGCGTGTATTTTGAATTTCCCTTATTGTGCCAAGCTATTTTGCCTATAATTATATTATTTTTTTAATATCCGTCTTCCCTCTCTTATTTTTTTTAGAATATGGGAAAACGCGACGGCGCTCAAGGGAAGGGAAGCGGTTCGGATCAATCTATTAAAGGAAACGAATCTGGCAGCGCTAATGGCAAGCGTCAGAAATCAACTCCCAAAGTTTCTCAGGGCGTGAACGCGGATGCTGAACTAGTGGCTACTCCGGAGGATCCCAAATTTCAATACCCGCGTGTCGTGTCTTCGGCGGAGGCTGGTGTGGATAACTGTTACATTCTAGTGCACGGCTTTTGGGTGCCTTTTTCTAAAGCAGCCACCTATCGTCGCATAGTGGAGAAGTTTGGTCATATGTGCATTCATGAAGAAATTCCTGTCAATTCCTTGATCGTGGCTACCGAGGACTTCCTCGACATAGCGGAAGGGATTTCTTTGGCGGAGGAAACTCCAATTGATCCGGCTATTTTGAGGAAGTGGGATGTTAACATTCAGACCCTGACGGCTCTTCGCTTCCCCATCAAATGGCTCAAGGAATTTTTCGAATCATCAAAGGCTAGTCACAGTGCGCAGATCACCCTACCTCGTGAGATTAAGTAGTTGGAACGGGAATACCAGCAGCTGCTCGATGTCGCAAACGCGAAAAAGAAAACTTATGATTAGCATATGACGGATGTGGGATATGCTACCCAGGAGTTCAAAGCCGCTCGTGATGCTGCCGAGGAAGTCAATGGGCGTTTGACCAGGAAGAAGGCCGAATTGGTGGCTTTAGATATATTTTAATGATGACTTTTGAAACCCTTTTCTTTTTATTGGTGAGGTTGAGGATTCTATGGTTTGCTTCTCTTTCATAGGACATGTGTTATTGTTTGTTTGGTTTAATTACATTTATCATTATGGTCGGATAGTATTAAATATGGTATCCCTTATGTTTTCTTATATAAGTAGGGGTGAATACGTTTGATGTCCTTCATATTTCTTTTACAGTTTGTTCATTCTTTGATTGCTAGCTATATTTCTGCAGCTGATGGCTCGTCGTCTTCATGGGTATACTTTGGATTTAGCTCCTATACCATCATTAGTTGTTCCTTATGAAAAGGATCATGAGATAACTCGCTTTCTATTGGTAAAAGCTGAACTGGAGATACTTAGGGAAATTAGGATGGAAAAGCAGAACGTCTACGCGTGCACGCTTTGACGAGCAACATGAGACTTATTCAATGGCTCGAGGTGCACAAATGTCCGGGCGTGTCACTATATCCATTCGGCGTGCCTTGGATAATTCCATATCCGCTCGAAATAAAGCTGAGCGTTTATACCAGGAAGCGCTAATCATGACGACGAATATTGAGCAGTCAATAGCCGACTGTCATGCTTTTATTTCTCAGCAGGCGTGCCCGAGCCTTCGAGGATGTACTTTAACCTTTTGTGTTGTATCTTCTCTTATTTATCCTACTGATATGAGGGCGGAATTAGCTCGTTTACTCATTTTGAAAGATGAAGTTGGTATGTTACTGACCAATCGCCTGATGGTTTTGCATAAAGCCCAGAAGGCTTATGATGAGCATACGGAAACATTAGGCATAGCTCGACAAGCTTGTGTTTCTAGTGAAGTCATGCGTGAAGTTCATCAAGTGTTGGAGGAAATGCGTAGCGCTTTTACTGACGCTACTATTCAGTATGTGGAAGCTCAGTTGATGATGCAAGACTTAGATGAGGACATTTCCTACTGCCGTTCTCTTATAGCCGACTCTTCTTCGTTATTTTAAGGAGTCTTTTATGTTCATCAATTTTTATTTTTTTTTGTAATAAATATTATCTTGTTATCGTGTTATTTGGAATTATATATATGAGAGCTTGCTTTAGTTAATCATTGAAACATTGTTAAGGTTTTCTTCTCTTTTCCATTTACCTTAGTTATGGTTGGTCGCATTAGATTGATTCTTGAGATGAAGTATCCGAGTCATCTTCTCCGCGTGATGTGCCTTGCTCGAGATAATTTTGAAATGGACAATGCAAATTGGCATGAGCGATTATCTGCTGCGGATCATCTTGTGAAGAAGATTCAGGGTGAGGGCGGTCTTCGTGACTTATCCCTTCTCGAGCATCGTGGTTATTTTCGTGAGCAACGCATGCTTACCCATTTTCGTTGGGTTGAGGTGGTTCGTAGCGTGAGGTCTATTGAGGCCGCTTTATCTGAAGTTCGATCAGCATTATATGTATTACCCGATTTTTTTTCTTTTTAAAGGGGATAGGGGGTAGTTATGAAGTAGAAATAAATGTATCATTGTACAAACTTCTATAAATAGGCTCTTGTTATTGGTATGATTTTTTATTCTCTAATTTTGCTCATTGTATTTTTACTAAGTTCCTCATGGATGAGCGTTTACATGGTTATGTGTTGGCTCTAGTTTCTGTGCCGGCGTTGATATCTCCTTTTAGGAGAGGTTCTGAACTAGACCGTCTACGACTTGTGAGAGATGAAGTATCACTAATCAGAGAGGGGACGCTGGAGGGTTGTGCGGAGGCACGCGCTCAGTTCAACAAGCGGTATGAGGCATATCTAAAATCTCGGGCAATGCAATCATCCGGACCGAACTCTTTCGAAATTCAGAGTGCTTTGGATAATGCTGCTTCCGCACGGCATACAGCTGATCAGTTAGTACAAGAGATAAATCTTACCCTGTTAGACATTGAGAAAGTTATTGCAGATTATAACACTCCCGCTGCTCATTTTCCCAGTCGTCGGATGCATGGTTATGCTTTGTATTTATGTATGATACGTGCCTTAATGCATCCTGCACTTAAGTCAGTTGAACTAGCACGATTATTGGTATTAAGGAGTGAATTGAGAACTTTACGAACTCATAGGTTAGTTGTACAAGGGCATGCTCGTAAAGCATTGGAGGAGCAAGAGGAGACTTCCAAAATAACTCGTCAAGGTGACGTGTCTGAGCAAATTTTATTTGAGGTAGATCAATTGCTTGGATATCTACAAGTAGCTTTCGCTGTAGCTACCACTCAGAGTGAAGAGGCGCTTATGATAATGCAAGATGTGTACCAAGAGATTGCTCACTGTCGGATGCTGATTGCTGCTGAGTCGACTTGAAAGTTATCCCCCCCTTTTTTTTGGATATATTACTTGGTTTTGTAAATAAAAGGTTATGGTCTTGTTCTTGTTCAAGCTCTAATGAAAGAGTCAGTTAATGAACTACGTTTATCTCTTAGGAAACAAAAGTGGAGCTATTACATGCTATTGACACTAGTAATACTCGACTAGTTCAAGAATGTGAGGGGATGTTTGGGGTCAGTCAAGTGCAATATTTTCAAGCTATGGATCTTTATGCTGACCGACTAAGTACTAGCCGGGTGGACCCCTCGATAGAAAATGTGATGGCTTTTAATGAGGCTTTTGATGCGTTTGTTGATGCTCATGATCGGATGAAACGTATGGAAGAAAGCCTGGATGTTGCTCGTGTTCGGCTGATGCGTGCGAACTCAGTTCTTTCGTCTTTCCTTTAACCTATGTTACTGCGTTATTCTCCTTTTACACTTTGTCTTGGGCGTGTAGAAATTTTTTTAAGAACGCCGCTATTGCAGAGTTTCGTACTGTTTTGTCACCTTAATCATTGAATTATGTTTGATTGGCTTGTCTATTTTATCATGTCCTTTTAATTTGTTTGTCCGCGCATCTCATCAAATTATATGTGGGCTTTCGATCCTTTCTTGGATTATTAGTGCACTTCATCTAAAGCCATGCACGGAGCCTAGCCCTTTCTTGGACTATTGGTGCACTTCATCTAAAGCCATGCACGGAGCCTAGCCCTTTCTTGGACTATTGGTTCACTTCATATAAAGCCATGCACGGAGCCTATCCCTTTCTTGGACTACTGGGTGCACTTCATCTAAATCCATGCACGGAGCCTATCCCTTTCTTGGACTATTGGTGCACTTCATCTAAATCCATGCACGGAGCCTAGATTGGAGCCTAGCCCTTTCTTGGACTATTGGTGCACTTCATCTAAACCCATGCACGGAGCCTAGCCCTTTCTTGGACTATTGATGTATTTAATCATGGTATATGCTAAAATTCATCATGACTCAGTTCGAATATAAGATAGATAATTTTATTAATTTTTAGCCATCCGGCGTACATCAAGTTTTTCATGCATAGTAAGTTTTGAGCCATTTACCATTGATAGGGGTGTTGGTGCGGGATCCATTCATCCGCTTCAGGTAATAATATCCGCTTTTTGCTTCCTCACTTATCATGTAGGGACCTTTCCAATTAGCAGCAAACTTACCTGCTTTCTCATTACGTTGGACGTGCGGTGCGATTGTCATTACTACATCATTCACGCTGAACACTCGTTCTTTCACCTTTTGGTTATAGTACCTTGTTGTCTGTTGTCTGTACTTATCCGCGAATCGTTCAGCCTTGGACCGTCGTTCTTCTAAGGTGTCTAGGTGTGCAAATCAATTGACATCATCCAGAGCAGTGAGACTAGCCATGGCCATACGCGCAGATGGTATAACGATTTCCACTGGTAGTACTGCATCCTCTCCATACACAAGGGAATAAGGGGACGCACCTGTGGAACTTCTTCTGGAGATGCGGTAGATGTTCATGCCAGCTCCTATGATGATCATATACCATTCGACTTAATATTCTTAATAGTGTTTTGTTGGTAGATTCAACTTGTCCATTCCCCTGTGGGTAGTAGACAGTCGAGGTGTGGAACTTGATTCCGTATTGGTCCAACATATCTATGGCAGTTTGATTAACGAAAGAAGTACTATTATCTGAACGTATAAGCATAGGTGCCCTGAATCGACAGATGATGTGCTCTTTGATGAACGCGGCAATTGTTGCACCTGAGTAGTCTCGAAATGGTATAGATTCAACCCATTTGGTAGAATATTCAGTTCCGGTGATGATATACTTATGACGCTCGGACGAGGTTGGGTTTATCGGTCCGATGATATCAAGTCCCCAGCTGCGAAAAGGCCATGGGGTGACGACACTGTGCATCCAGGTGTGCGGGGGCATGGATTAGCAGTCCGTGACTTTGACATTGCTGATATATTTTTACGTGTTATGCGTTATCAAATTCCATTATGGGCCAGTAATACCCTGCTTCATGTAGCTGTAGGAATAGCTTCCGCATACCTTGGTGCTCGCCATTGTGGGTTGTAGCCATGACTGTTTCCGCCTCTTCTTGTGATAGACAACGTAATACCTTGCCTCCGAAACTCTTCCTGTAAAGGATGCCTTCACTTAAGAAAAATTGAACGGACTTTCTTTGAATTTTTAGTGCCTCCTGTCTGTTTGACGACAGGCGCTCATGATGGATGAAATCAATGTAGGGTTGTCTCCAGTCTATTATCTCCGTGCTGCATATTTCTGTTTGTTGCAGGGGTGCTTGGCAATCATCGGATTTGTCTTAGACCACAGCTGCTTGAACTGCCATGTTTGGCCAGTATATGCCCATCCTTTGTAACCTTCGGTATAACGAGATTCCTCCTGTATGTCCGCATGACTCCTGATGGACGCGATCCAGTATTTCCTGTGCTTCTGACTTGCCTATGCACCGTGACAGAGTGCCTCTAGATGTTCGAAAATACAATTCTCCTCGTACTAAAACAAATTACTTTAGTACTTTGACGGGCAACACTTGATCGTCCGCCCCTCTAGTCAGATCTTCAATATACGCTGTTCTCCAATCATCCTTTATCTTGAATGCGGCGTCCTCTTTCCATGTGATGGGATGTGCTCTTCTTTTTACGACTATAATTCCCTCGTCAGATTCGTTTAATTGTATATTAGCCTCCAGCGTAGCCATAGCGTCTGCATGTTTGTTAGTGGACCTTCATGTATGCTCCACGACAGTGCTTCCCCTTCTTGCAATCAACTCTTGGGCTTCTGCTCGATATGGCGCCAGATGTGCTTCTTTTACCTGAAAGTCGCCCGATATTTGGTTTGTGACTAGATTTGAGTCTCCTTTGACATCAATGTCTCCCAGATTGAGCTCCTCCGCCAATCGTAATCCGAGGATTAGCGCTTCATATTCCGCCACATTGTTGCTACATTCAAAGTCTAGTTTGAAAGCGAATGATAACAATTCTTTCTTAGGTGTTTCGAAGACTATTCCTGCTCCTCCATAAGAGCCGTATGAAGACCCATCAAAGAACATTGTCCAGCGCTCCTATCCTTCGAGTTCCGCTACCTCACTAGGTATTTCCTCACTTATCTCTGTCATGTCCATTCCTGGGAACGCTGCTAACAAGTCCGCGAATGCTTTCCCTCGTACCCCTTTCGCCCGCTGATATTTTAGTTCAAACTCGGATAACTATAGCAGCCAGCGAGCTGTCCTGCCGGATAATACGGGTTTTGTTGCTAAGTAGGCAATTGGATTAGCCGTGGCCACCACTATGGTTTCATGAGAGAGCAGGTACGATCGTAACTTTTTTGTGGCATAAACGAGTGCTAAGCATGCTTGCTCTGCCCTTGAGTATCTGAATTCAATGTCTCTGAACCCTCTGCTGATATAATGGATTGGGCGTAATTGGTCACTACCAAGGTCTTGAGATAATAACGCTCCAATCGCCATGTTGGTAAACGTTGTATACAAATAGAGAGGCTCGCCTTTGACAGGGCTCGTAGGATTCTTGCAATGATCAAGCATTCCTTGAGCTTCAGGAAGGATTGCTGTTGCTCCTCACCCCACTCAAACGGTTTGTTTTTCTTCAATAATGGTGTAAACACGCACAACAGTTGTGCCAGACCCGGAATGAACCTTTGAACGTAAGACACCCTACCAATAAAAGTTTGCAGCTCTTTTGCATTTGTCGGCGATCTCATAGTGGTTATTGCTTTGATCTTGTCCAGATCGATTTGTATTCCTTTGTCGGTGACAACAAACCCTAGAAATTTTCCGGAGGTGACACCAAACGCGCATTTGAGAGGATTCATTTTTAAATAGTATTTTCTATATCTGTTGAAAACGTGCCTTAGATGGTTAAGATGATCTGCTCGCGCTCGAGATTTTACCACCATATCATCAATGTATACTTCCATGATTTGATGCATCATGTCGTGGAAGATCGCTACCATGGCTCGTTCGTAAGTGGCGCCCGCGTTCTTCAATCCAAAGGGCATGACTGTGTAAAAGAAATTTTCGTATGGAGTCTGGAAATCCGTCTTGTACGCGTCCTCCACCGACATCTTGATTTGGTTGTATCCGCTAAATCCATCCATGAAAGAAAACATACCATATCCGCTCGTATTATTTACCATTATGTCAATGTTTGGTACTGGAAAATCATCCTTAGGAAATGCTCGGTTTAGGTTTCGATAGTCGGCGCAGCATCGGATTTTTCCATTCTTTTTCTCTATTAGGACAATGTTAGCTAACCATGTGGGGTGTTGGATTGGTCTAATGAAGTTAGCTTTCAACATTTTCTCCACTTCTTCCTTGATAGCCAACTCTACCTCTTCAGAAAATTTATGCCTCCGCTGTTTGACGGGTTGATACTCGGGTGAGACATTGAGGTTGTGTGCGATCAGTCTGTCGTCGAGGCCCGGCATCTCTTCATGTGTAAATGCGAACACAACTCTATACTCGCGGAGAAGTTTAATCAATCCTGATTTTTTTCTTCTTCTAGATGCTTGTTGATACGCACGCATCGGGGCTCTCCTTCTGAGCCGAGGTTTACTTCTTCTAGTCCGTCCATAGTTGGATCAGGCTTCGTATTTTCCTCAGGTAAATCTTTTATCATTTTCTCTACCAAAATCAAGGGTTATACTTCTTCTCGTCAATCTTCACCCAGTGGGGTTGCTTCCATCATGTTTTCTTCGTCCTCCGATGACATGGCGCAGTTATGTTGTTAACTGGAAACTTCCCCGGCTAATTGCTATAAGCGGTAAACGTGTCCTCCTTCTGGTCGCGAGAAACGTTTAAATTGAGTATTCTTTGTTTCGACTATAGATCGTTTATTTCCCGTTGCGGGTACCATTCTTGACGGACTGAAGATGAATTTGGCCTTTCCTTTTACTTCCGCCTCCGGCTGGAATTTTTCCCACTTAGGGAGGGTGATAAAATACTCTGCTTGTTCTCCTTGGTCTACAGCTGGCTGTGTGTATAAAACCGCATCTTCCATGTAAGCCTCTTCCGGACCAAATGGACTGTTCGTAGCTGGGATCCAGAATTGTCTTCCTCCGATATTGGTCTTGACACTTTGATGATACGTGGAAGCTACCACCTTGTGGTTCAGAAGCCATCCTCACCCTAGTAAGACGTGAAACGTAGTGTCATCCCCGCGCATGTAGAAAGGCGTGAGCGCTCTGATGGGACCAATCTTCATCATCAGATATACTATTCCTATTGCCGTCTGGGTTTATCCGCAAAACCCTCTTACAATTGTTGCGCGCATTTTTATTGACGCTCTTGGTACTCCTAAGGACTCCAATATGTGCAATGAATCATGTTGAGGGATGCTCCGCCATCTACAAAAGCTTGCTTGAGAGGTTGCTTGTTGGTATGGGATGTGAGGTACAATGGCCGGAGGTGCTCTCCCGGATAGCATATATCTTCGTCAGTAAAGGTTATAGCTTCCCGCGGCAACGGATTGTACGCCTTGCCAGATGCGATGGCTGTAATAGCTTTGGATGCGTCGTGGATCTGATACTCGCTAAAACCAAGTGAATCAAAGAATTGTTGGGCTAATACTGTTTGGGAAAATTTGCTAGCGACTCTGGTTGTATCCGAGAAGGTAACTGTCTCAGTTGCCTCATATGCCTCTTTTTCCTTCTCATCTTCCCATAGTCTCCAGGTTTCCTCTTCTGTAGGTTCATGGGAGATCATCATGATCTGGTGCCGAGGGAGTGGATCCTCCCGAATGATTTGTTCTCCTATTTCTAGCTCGCCTCTGGATCGCTTCCTTTGCACAATGTAACGTAAAGAAAAACATTCCACAGTCGGATGATATACTCTTATGTGATAATGGCAGTACCGTTCGTGCATCTTATCCGCTGCAGTGGGTTCCGTAATCACAGGTGCAGAGTTTCTTCTTTGTTAGTTACCCATTGCTCCAGAAGCCCTACTATCTGCTCCCTGCTGCATGGTAGTGGTGGCGGATTTGGTCTTCCTACGTCTGTTCTTCCTCCTCTCCTATTTGATTATCCTCCTTGATAAGGGCCAAAAGCAGTCGCTCCTCCTTTACCTCTATCACCTCCTTGATCATTCGACGCCGCATTAACAGAGTGTAATTTCCAGCTGTGTTCATTAACTCCAGAGTTCACAACATTCGCATAGTCTGATACCCGAGTTGCAGCCTCCTCAACCTCGACAAAAGTTTGGAATTTGGAATTTGTCAAATTTAGTCGGAAGACCACATCCATTCCTCGAATATAAATTTCCACCAGACGCTCTTCTGGGATGTCCTCATGGCATTCAAGTGCGAAATCCCGGAAACGAGTGATGAACTTCCAGATTTCTTCTCTAACCCGCTGGGTACATCTTCCCAAATCTATTGTTGTGACTCTCCTCTGGGCGGAATAGAATTTTTTCAAAAAGAGTTGTATCATGGCGGGCCATGAACTGATACTTCCGGGTTTCATATTATCATACCAAGAAAAAGCATTATCTGTAAGTGACTTTGGAAATTCCCTCATGCAAAGGCTTTTGTCCTGAGCATATGCGTTCATCTCTGATATGAAATGGCTTGCATGCTCGCATGCGTTTCCCTTTCCTCCATATGTCTTGAATTTTGGTGACACGTAATCTTCAGGATATGAGTACTCGGCAACCTCGGCGGAGTATGGCGACTCCAGTGAATCATAGGTGTTGTGTTTCGTTACTAGATAGTTTGCCTCGAGATATTTGGTGATTGCATCTTCTGTCATGCTCGGAGCTGTGTTCTTGGCAACCTTAGTTGTCGCCGTGCCTTGTTCTCTCGCTCGCTTCAATCGTCCGCGTAGCTCTTGCTGCTTCTTAATGGATGCGTATAATTTCTTTTGTAACTCGGACATCTCTCGCTCGCTGATCTCTGCCGCGGCTTTCTCTTTAAGCGCTTCTTCTTTCCTATGAGATACTCCTGCTCCTTGCACAACAGGTGTAGTGACTACCGCTCTGATACGTACTTCTTCATCGCTTTCTCCTTGAATGTCTTCCATAGTGACACATTCTGGGTTGGGAAGTGTTTCGCCTGCTGGAATCTCATGGCTCGCACCTGGGAGTATCATGCTGGACTAGAGGCTAAGAACCTCCCACTGTGGTCGCAATGTTCGTGGGTGAAAAGTGGGAAGGAGGAACTATCCCTAATCACAAGAAGTACTCCCGGGGAGAAGGGTTCAAGTAATGGGAAATTAATGATGATCTTAAGATGTGTACCCTCTTTTCCTTTTATAATGACCCTCTTATGGATAAACACCCATGAGATTACCATATTACTAAACTGCCATTTCCCTCTCCTTAAGTTAATATCAAACCCTAAAGGGCCTTTCTCTTTAATCCAAATCCCAACTTCCTTAGTGTGTTCTTGTGGACTAGGGATTCCCATCTTAATGGGTTAGGCCTAGTCCCCAAGTACCTTTATTCCCAAAAAGGGGGACCTTGATAGGTTAAGAGGAGGTTGTTCGTATGATTAATCATTTTCATGTATCAACAAGGGTCCTTACATATATGATAACCAAACTTGACATACCAACGTTTGGTGAGTTCAACCGAGCTATGCTCTAACAAAATATAGTCTGGACGGGTTCACAAGTTCCTTAGTAGAGACTTTAAAAGTCGTAACCTAATATAGTTTCACTAGGAAACATATGTCTCCAGAGGACGACTCTAGCAACAAAGCAGTGCCAAGATTGAGATTCTATTTTGCAGATAATCTTTTATTTATAATGATGAACAAGTTTAGGTAGCTTACAATCAAAGATGAGTTCGCGAACTAGTTTCCATGTTTACTAATTACTTTGACACCAAGTAAGCTTAAGTTATTTATATAGATTGATCATGCAAGCATGTGATAAATTTTCCTTGAATTACAAAAGAGATTGTGAACTCGCGTATTTATCAATGTAATCTCTGATCCCAAGAACAAGGGTTCAGTTACCCGTTAACCATCAAGCAATCATGGATTGAAGTAACTCTCAAAGACCAAATCAGTTCATGAAATTTCCAGATTATTTTTGAGTAAATTGTCGTCTCGAAGTTCTGAAAATCCATAAGTTCGTGAACTGTCCATTTCAACTCATGTATTTAAGTTATAAAAGTATCCATGAACCTCTTAAAATCATCCAGTTTGCGCACTAAGCAAATTGGTTCGTGTACATTTAAAAGTATCCAGAAATATCCCAAAATCAACCAGTTCGCGAATTGACCAAATCAGTTTGTACATATGGGTTAATAAAAGAATTAATTCATCAAATTTATAGCTTATCCATGAATTTCTTACGCAATTACGATATGTTGAACAATAAATTATTCTCATCCGTTTATGGGATAAGTTCTTTAGAATATCCATTGCTTGAATTTATAATTCGAGATTTATCAACTACTAGCTTAAAATCGAAATTTCTTCTTTGCAATATTCATCATAATATGAAAGTCATACGACATCCGTTAGATAGAATGGTTAAAAATTTGCGCAAATAGGATAGTCAGTTTAAGATAGATCTTGAGAAAGATTTTGACAGTATTAGTTGGAGTTATTCAGAAATGATATTGCAAAAAATGGGTTTCTGTTCTAAGTGGTGCGAATGAGTTATTCAGTCTTTAATGATGACTCCTCTGATGGTCATTTCAAAAGTTCACTCGAAGTTAGATAAGAGGATCCTATCTCCCGTTGCTTTTCAAGATCTTTCTATTGAAGGTTTTTCTAGGTACTTGGATAGAATTGTTAATATGAAGAAGTTCAATGGTTTTGCTAATATTGAATATGGAGTTGTGGTTAATCATCCGCACAATGCTAATAAAATCACCGATCAAAAAAAAAAGCTAATAAAATCATTTTCTTCTTAGACAATAATAGGGAGGAATTGTGCAATCTTTTTCTGTTGTGAACATGTTTTAAGTATATTGTAGGGTTGAAGATCAATACATCCAAGACTAGACTGGTCCCTTTAAGTCACATTCCAGAATTAGTTTCTTGAGATCTGAAGCTGAGAGAACCAAGACGTGGAGGATGTTGAATGCACCTAGACGCGGAGCATGCTGAATGCGAGGGACTGCTGCAAGCTATGGAGTGGGCTGCAGAACTAAACCTACAATATGTGAGTTTTGAACTAGATGTGCAAGTCTTGGTGGAAGCATTAACTCAAGATCTTGATAAGGCAGCTTGAGAGAACCAATATATCATCTTAGATATTAGGACTAAACTTTGCGAACATCTATTATGGAAGTGCAAGTTCATTAGGAGGAAAAATAATAAGCCAGCAGATTTTTAAAGGTTGTAAGACTTGGCGGGATTCTCCACCATATCGGAGGGTGAAAACTCTGTACTCTCATCACGTTAAGCAATAAAAATTTCGTTTTGCTTCAAAAAGAAAAATAGAACGTTTCTTGGGCTCTGAAGCTGGGTTTTTCTGACTCCGTTCCATACTAGTAGTACAGGAAGAGAGAGAGCACGACCCAGTTTTAATCGAGATCCACGAATTAATAACTCGAGAGATGGTGATGGCCATGGCCGGCAACTCTATTTACAATTGTCAAGACTGTAAAGACACATTTGACCATCGGGATTAAACTGAAAATGCATGTACATGTGAGTGACTCACCATCTTACTCAAAGCTCTCTGTATATAAGAGAATCAATCAACCACTTTTACAGCAAAAACTCGGTCTTATAGTTAGCCTCACGTACGAGAATCAAGTTGGTCGCAATATATAATTATAAGAATATGGTAGACCGATAGTGCATTAAGGATGATACTATTGGTGAACTCATCTATTCTAGACCCTACAGAGACGTTTTTTCCCCCCAAATTACTTGTAACTATTGCTGCAAATTTACCAGGCTTCATCGGGATATACCCAGATTAATTGGGATATATCCATTTTGTTCCCAACCATAATAGAGGATTAAAGGATGTCTAATACGTGTAAAGTTACCTAATTAACCTTCTCCTAATAATAACCAAAACCATCCCTTTTGGGTTTTAGATCAAAACCTTATTAATTTTTTTCCTTCTCCTTCATCATCAATCTAATGATCAATACCTTTCTCCTACTCTATATTTCATCATTTTCAAATGAAAAAATATCGTCGATTATGATTTTTTTTATTGTCGATTAATCCTTTCAAATTCATTCTAGCACTTTGTTTTGTTATTTGAATGACAAATTAGATCAGAAAACTTGAAATTGTTGAATTCTAGTTACACAGTCGGCATGGTATTTGTTTGTCGAGCATGCTGACTTTTCATATTTATTTTTAATCGGCAAGCTTATAGGATAAACAACATGCCGACTTTTCATATATTATTTTTAGTCGGCAAGGTTGTAAGACAAATAGCATGCCGTCTTTTCAAAGAGTTTTGTTTCTGAAAGTAATATTTACAAGGTCGTCACGGTATTCACCCTTATACCTTGCCGACTATTGTTTAGTCGGCAAGGTTATGAAATTAAAACCTTGCCGACTAATTATGCATTTGTAACACCTTTCTCTGTATGTCAAACAATCCTATAGTCGGCATGGTATTTTTTATCGACCTTGTCGACTATAAGGTAGCCGGCAAGGAAAAAATCAATAAGATGCCGACTAGTGAAGCATTTACAACAGTCTCCTGTGTGTCAAAAATAATAAAGTCGACATCTTCTTCGTTCACCGACATTGCCGTCCGGATAAAGTCGGCATGTTATTCATCCGTAGACCTTGCCGGTCAGATATAGTCGGCATGCTCTTCATCCGTCGACCCTGCCGACTTTTCATAGTTTCAAAACTAAAAGTGTTGATTTCTTCTTTAATTTTGAGTATGATTTCATACATTAGCTTTGCAATCTCCTTTTTAGAAGTGTTTGGGTAGTATGTTTTCATTTTCGTTGCAAAAAAAGTTCTCAAAAAAAAAAAATTCATCAAAAATCTTCCCACATGAGTTCAATCAAAAATAAAATTTGATAACTTAAATAAGTTTTAATCTACTTAATTAATTCATCAAAACTCAACCTAATCAGAATTTTTAGTGTTAATTAAACAAGAATATATATTAGCCATTTAGAAAATACAAGGTTAAGGGGTAGCCTGTTTTACTTCAAAATGACTTAGCTTTTGTCTTATTAGGTATACCCCAATTAATTTGGGTATTACCCCAATCAAGCCAGGCAAATTTAGGCGTTGGAATGCAAACTTATAAAATATGTTTATAATTAGCAAATTCGTAAGAGGTCGATCCCCATACTAGACGCCGTTCTTTGTTACCCTCATTAATTTTCTTAATCTAAATATTCACTGGTCCAATGACAACACAATCAATCATCTACTATCTTTGGATAATATTGTAAGAGCAATTTAGGCACCCACACTCTTGTTCAAATGATCTGGCCGTTGCTTCATTCTTTGCTCGTTCTGGCACCCGCAATTTAGGCACCCACACTCTTAGCTCCTCTTGAAAATCTGCATGTCTATGTAGAGCACCATATGCTTACTATCATCAACTCATCACGTCTGATGATCAAAAAGAAAAAAACTCATCACCTCTTGTCCATATATAACGTAAGTAATTAATTATTTTATACACTAGTTCCTATGGATTACGATTATGACCTAGTCGAAGCTCTAAATCCAACTCATCATCTTTTCCATCTATCATTGTTTCGGTTTCTTCTGTATGTGATGAAGTGCCGATATTTAAGCTCAAATTTGTACACCAATCTATAGGAACATTTTCAGTTATGTTAGTAGTCGACCTTGAAGGAGGAAAATACATTTGGCATGGTGAGTACTGATTAGTAGCCGGCGAGGGAAACCCCGGTCCAGCATATCCAATATGCTGCAGGCCTGATGACATGGGAGGAGGAGAACAAAGAACATTGACGGGCACCACAGGTTGTTCTCGTACCCTAGTAGCTCTATCTCTTCTATGGATATTCATATGTCCACCTAAGGCCTGTGCAGTAGTGAAACCTCTCTTACAAAATACACACTCATAGTAAGATCGAGTAGTACCGGCTGCAACATCATCCTTGTTGACCACTTGATTATCATCGTTATCGAGCTTATTGTTATTGCTTTCTTCGCTAGAACTCTTTGGTGTCTCGTCTTGTCCATGATTTGATTCCATGATGTTGTTGATGGAAAGTAGTTTCTTGTGGATGATTGCAAAAGAGTGAGAAAGAGCAGAGGAGGGAGAGAAGGACAGGGCGAGAGTTAAGAATTTTATACAAAGAAAGAGAGAGAGGGTAATGTAAAAGGACAAGTAAAATACATAGGCATATATCGTCATAGTTGTTTTGAAGAAGAAATTGTAAAGTTTGGACGTTAGTTATTAACATGTATTCATTTCAGCCGGCTGTCGGGTTATGAATCCATCCATTCTTTTCACAGCTTTTTGATTACTTTAATAATCCAACAACTTAAATGTTTTCATCTAGCTAGCCCTCTCTTGTTGCTTTCATCCAAACTTGGTCTATTTACCGGTTAACGCGTTTTGTCTCTCTCACTCTTCCCCTTAGGTCAAGAAGAGATCATGACCTATTTTGCCCATTATATTCGTAGAAACAAGTATAATGGTGCTTTACGTGCAAACTATTTTGCCCATTATATTGAAACCTGATTTTAGGCATACTGAAATCTTTCTAGGTATATTGAATAAAGACAAAAAAGGTTGTGAAATAGCAAATTCAGATAACCCCTTAACCCAAATTTTTTTAATGGAAAATCTGCCCTTTACGTATTAGTGTTAGTCATATTGATTGGTGACTAAATATTTTGTTTAGTGATTAAGATAATTTTCAGAATTATAAAGGTTAGATGAAAAATTTTGGGAAAAAAAATATCAAAGTTTTTATTGAGAAGGAGAGAAAGAGAAGGAGAAATTGAGAATATTTTAATTCTTGATTCAATGGAGGATAAGGAGGGTCATAATTCATCTAAAAACTTAGGAAAATATACATCAACTACACCAATGATTCCCAAGTGGCTGATTTCTTAGATTATGAGAATGATTCTACACCCACTCAAACTCAAGCTCAAACTCATTATGATGATTTTTATGATCCAAATCCTGATGATGAAGACATTGATGAGGAACCCGATGCTTTTGATACACAGATACACTTCTATCCTATGCTTAATCTCACTTCTATAGCTCTCAATTATCAAAATTTAGGTTTTTTGGATCATGGTTCGGCGAAACAGGTTGAGGTTCGGCTCACATCTATGAGCCGAATCTACCAATTGATGAACGGTTCGGCTCACTGAATCTGTTTGCAGCATGCGCCGAACCTATAATTTTCAATTCCAACTCTTTTGCTAGACACTAGTTCGGCTTATATGAAAGTTTCATAGTAAGCCGAACAACATCCTGAATATGCCGGAAAAAAATAATTACTGGTTCGGCTTATATTTTGAAAATAGTATGACCCAAACATCAATTTGTTATTTTTTGGGTTAAAATATTGTTATTGGTTCGGCACATATTGAGAATATCGTATAAGCCGAAACCTCTAAATGTTCATGGTTCGACATATAATATGATTATCGTATGAGCCGAACATAATTTTTTAATTTTTGGGTTGAAATATTTTTATTGGTTCGACACATATTGAGAACATCGTATAAGCCGAAACCTTTAAATGTTCAGGGTTCAGCACATAATATGATTATTGTATGAGCCGAATATTTCTATTATTTTTCCTTTCAAGTATTTGAACCTTGTGATATTCTTTGTAGATCGTACCCATGGAAGATCAACCTGATCCAGTAGACATAATTCACGAGGATACCAAGGATCACTTCCAAAATGATTTGGTATTAACAACCTTTTGTTTACCTTAATATTGTCGGAATGTTGTCGGAATATTCCAAAGTTTTGGAATGAACCTTTCTAATTACTTGTTTTGGAATGAACGCAAAGATGGAAAACTAAACCCGAAGTTCTGGATTGGCTTGAGGAACACGCGATGAAGATAAATTGTGTACTAGTTAGAGGATAACAAATACGATGGGATCGGTTTGAAATGATTTGTGAGCGTAGTGGAACCGGCGCTAGCAAGGTTAAAAAGGGTACTGTATACGTTGGGAAGACCGGGAGAAAGAATAGGACGAAGACGAAGAAAAGAAATTGCCTTTCAAGATCGTTTTCAACCTCAAGAATAAGTCCTTGAACAAAGAAGATCAATATTGGATAATGAATAAAGATATGAATTGTCGTCATAACCACCCACGTCCCAAAGACCTGCATGGACATGCGAAAGTAGCGCGACTCAAACCCGATGAGATGTTAGAAGTGGATAAAATGACACGAGCACGTTTGCCACCGTCTAGGATTCTTAGCAAATTGAAGGCGGACAACAAGAATAACAAGTCGACTATGCAAACTATCTACAATGCAAGACAAAAGATTAAAAGACTCAATTTGCAAGGTAGGATGGTGATGCAACAAGTAATGTGTTTAGGATTGAAGAATAACTACGCTTGCCAAAAGAAGTTGGATGAGTTCGGTCAAGTCACACACCTTTTCCTTGCCCACCCGGAATGCGTCCAATTGGCTCTATGCTTCCCACAAGTTATTATATTGGATTTCACGTACAAGGCTAATAAATATGAGATGTCGTTGATGAACATTGTGGGGCATACTTCGACAAAGGCACCATTCACCGTGGCTTTTTGTTTCTTGAAAAACGAGAAGAAAGAGAGTTATGTTTGGGCGTTAGAACAATTGAAGTTAATCTTCCGGGAGGGTGCTCTTCCTAAAGTGTTCGTTTTCGATCAAGATTCATCGTTGATGTATGGTATTAAGAAGGTATTTCCAGATGCATTCAATTTTTTTGTACGTTTCACATATGGTGCAATGTGAGGAAAAAATGCCAATCGAAAATTCAACCACTTAAGTTGAAGGAATTAGAGAATATTGCTAAAATCCAACCGGAGGAGACACGAGTAAAGAAAAAGAAGGAATTCTTGAAATAATATGAACATAATGAGATGTTGTGGGCTTCTTTACAAGGAGAATGGGAAGCTTTGGTATGGTCAATCACCGAGGATGTCTACGAAGAAAATTTTAAAATGCTTATTAAGTATTGGAAGACCGGCTACCCCGATGTCATTACTTACTTGGTCAAAGATGTGTTGGAACCTAATAAAGAAAGGTTCGTGTTTTGTTTCACAAATCGGCACAAACATTTCGACAACTAAGCCACAAGTATGGTAGAGTCGACTCATTATCGGTTAAAGAAGAACCTTTTTGGATGTGTTGACACTTTTGTCACGGTTTTTGATGCAATTGATGAATATTTCAAAAGTGATGTTGTGAGAATTAAAAGCCGCCTTCGAGCATAACCTTATGTTCAGACACAAGAATTATGGTAGTAAATGGCTACGGGAATTAAATTATAGAGTCTCACATCTATGCATCGACTTGTTGATGGAAGAAGTGGATTTGATTAAGACATTAGGCGCCAACTTGGAGGAAGAGTGTGTTTGTAAAATGAAGACATCTATGGGACTTCCATGCCGCCATGACCTACTTCGGTATAAGGATGGTATCATATCATTTGAGGATATTGATCATTTTTGGAAACAATTAAGCTTCGATCCTCTCCCAACCGAAGACGACGAATATGATCTAGAGATATGGGACACGGCAAATGGATAAAGTTGGCGGAGATGTATAGGAATATGGGCCGAGGTCAAAAGAAATTCCTATGGGACAACATGATGCCGGTCATGTATCCTTTCACCCAAGAAAATATTTTGGAACCGCAGAAGAGTGAACCGAAAGGTAGGAAGAGTAAGAAAAGGAATAATTTTCAAACTAGACAAGCCAACAAGGAACTATTGGGTAATAAGAGGGATCCATCCGGCGTTGAATACCATGATGCAAGGATTGAAAAGGCAAAAAAGGAAATTGAGAAGTTGATGAAGGAGTAAAAGAAGTCAAAGTTCCAAAAAAACGAGGTCGTCCAAGTATTCAAAAATCCGAAACAAATAACAAAGAGGTGAATAATAATGATTGTTCGGCACAAGCAAAGGATAGTAAAGAGGATGTTAACGGGAAGGCTAAGATGTATCCTTCACAAACTAAGATAAAGGAGAAAAGGACCGTACATGAAATTGGTAGGATGAGAGGACCTAGAAGAGATAAGTCCGGTAAGTATTTGAGGCCTATCAATTTTATATACGATAAGTACTTGGAAGATCTATCGCCAATAATTCATGAGCATATTGTAGCAATGGACGACGTGCAAGGTGATGGAAATTGTGGATATCACGTCACAGCGGAACAACTTGGTCCTTTTAAGGAAGAGAACAATCATGTGCCCCCTCAAAATGAAGTTAACTATATTCGGAAACGAATGTTACAAAACCTACGTAAAAACAAAGATTTCTATAAGACAATGATGAGAACAGGTGCAAGAGGAGATGCAGGGGTGCAGCGGAGTACATTTCATTCGAACGTTGTTTGCATGGGGATTTTATCATTACCAAAGAACATTGGATGTCAATGCCCATTTGTGGGTTTTTAATAGCGGAGACATTCGATTGCGTCGTACATTGTTTCTCATGGACGGGTAGTAGCTTTACTTACGCGCCTCCAACAAAACCTTGCAATGATGGTGTAAGGATAGAAGACTTGTTCTTGGATTTGTTCAAAATTGTTATTTTATCGGCCTCAAACTTAGACCCACTTGCTCATTACCACCCTTGATGAGTGCAGCCTTTTGGCCTAGATTTGAAAATAATTTTGCGATGGATTGGTGTGCAAATTATGCGACGTAAATGGATCTTTGGATATCTTTGAATGTGCAGCCTCCAAGTGGATAAGTAATTATGTTTTCAAGTGATGGGGATGAAGATGATAAGCAAGAGGTCAGTGAAGATGATGAGAATGAGGTCAGTGAAGAGGATGAGAAAGAGGTCAGTGAAGAGGATGAGATTCGTTTAGGATCTCCATAAAAATGTTTCATGGATTTATCCGCTTATTTTGTGTCTTTTGATTTTCGTGTATGATGAGGATGATATTTTGACTAGAATTGCAATTACATGTACCCATCAAAACGAAATACTTGAATGATTTACTTTTTGGTTATGGAACTTGTTGTTTTCTAGAAACTGGAACCATGAACACAGGAGATGTTTCGGCTTGTAACTTTAGTTCAAGGAAAGCCGAACCCGACAGAGTGATGAAAATCCAGAGTTTTTCTGTCAGGTTCAGCTTAGAGTATTATTTTGATGAAAGTCGAACTTGACAACAAAAAAACCAGAGTTTTTTTGTAAGGTTCGGCTTATAATATTATTTCACTGCAAGCCGAACCTGACCAAAAAAAACCTGAGTTACTCGGCTAGGTTCGGTTTGTATTATATTTTTTAAGAAAGCCGAACAATGGATTTCAACATTCGGCGCATAACTGGAATTACAGGATAAGCCGAACCTTTCATGATTCATGAACAAAAAAAATATTATATCATTCCAAATAGACTTTTCAAATTCATAGAAAATGTGGATTACACACCCGTTACATAATAGCCTTACAATAAATTTATAATCGAATTCTTCTGATATCCTAAACGGGTAATGAGAAACCTTCTAAGAATGTAGTAGTGATCTTTGTATTCGAAATTCTTTCCTTTCCATCTTCGCCATTCCTCTAGAGCTCGATATTCAATCTCAGAGTTTGTTTCACCCTTGAGACGATATAAACTCACAATCCGAACTAAAGCTATAAAATCTTTCACCGTTTCTTTAATAGTTCCAATTCGGAAAAACAAGGCCGCACTATCCCGGTTGTGAGGATTACCCGTTTCGGTGCTAAAGGCTTCATGAATTCTAACCAAGTAGTACATACTCATCAAACCCTTCACTCGTCGTTCTTCACCCTTCTTTGGATAGTACGCTACGTAATTAGTGCAAAGAGACAAATCTTCTTCTAAAGTAAACTCATGAGTTGGTGTGCCATTTTTTTTTAGTATATGCTCTGAATATTATGAAAAACCATGTATGCCTATATATAATACAGGTTACAACGGCTATATATTTCAAAAAAGAGTCGTTCATAGATTTTTGTGCAAAAATAGACAATGTTCGGCTCATAAGAAGGTTTGAACATAAGCCGAATCCGTTTATGTAATGGCTAGAATTTCAAATTTTGAAACTTCTTACAGGTTCGGCTTATACGAGTTTGAAGATCTAAGCCGAACCCTCCACTGATTTACATAATAGTTCAATCTTAAATTATCTCTAACGAATCTCGGCCATTAGTTGTCTAATGGCGTATTTCACAAAGGCTTTGAAATCTAGCTTCCTTAAAAAAGAAGAATACCGAAGTTAGTATGCAAACTAAAGCATACTATCGAAATTAAAGGTTCGGCGCAAAACTAATTCCATCGAATAAACCGAACCTGAAGGACAAAGGATTCGACGCGTAACTAACATTACAGGATACGCCGAACCAGAGTTAAAACATGAAATTCAAGGTGTCCATAACACATTCCCAGCACCATTAAAAACAAAGTTCAGCACCTAGAACCAAGGTGTTTGCAACACCATAAAAGTGTACTTAAAACTTAAGAAAACATTAAAAGGAACTTGGAAACATACAAGGGCATTTAACCACGACCCCTCTTCTTAGTTGCACGACCACCTCTTCTTCCACCTTGGTCTTCATCTTCTGACGCATCATTACCGGGTTGGCCGGTAGCACCATCTTGGCTTGTACCTTCACCAACTTGTCGAGACCTCTTAGTGGTAGGCTTTTGTGCGGGTTCCTCGGGTACTTCTCTTTTGTTGATGATTGCATCCCACTTTTTGTAAAGGTATTTTTGTTCTTCCACGGTCATTGGTGTTTTGCAACCAAGTTTGGCCTTCATTTTTTTCAACATCTCCCTACCTGCGGCAACCTATTTTTTCATTTGTCAACAACTTATAACCGTGAGGTTGAAGACATTTTTACATAACTAATATATGAAAATAGTATAAAGTGAAGTCATTCTTACCATTATCTTGAAAGCGTTGATTACATCTTCGGAAGTAGACTTGTTGGTGATCTTGATTGCCTTCGCCTTCCCCTTATCAGCTACCTTTTGACTTTTCTTATTGATAATGAAGGGATGAGAAATTTGGTTATACCAATCCATATAGCCCGGATCCTCTTCACATGGATCATCAAGTAAAGGTGCTAACTTGGACGCATCTAATGTGTGATCTTCTAAGTTATTCCAAAACTCAAGGGTGGGATCAGGATCATACTTTGGTTCCCAAGATGAAGTGGTGCTTTTAGTTCCAGTACCAATCTTTGGTAACAACCTGAATTTCTCATCAAACAAAGGAACCTTTTGCACGCATCCTAATTGACGGAGTACTCCCCGAGGATCGTATATAACATAACCACCGGGATACCACAATGGCTCATGATACATACCTACCGGCATATCCTCATCTTCAACAACTTCATCTTCTTCATCTTCCTTCTCATATGGTTGAAAAGTGACATCATCAACACCAAGTAGGTCTAACGTCTCTCTCAAACTTGCCACCAAGTGTTTTTTGTTCCTTTTCTTCGAGTCCTCGTACTCGTACCGTGCTGCAGTTGGCTCTGTATCAACATAATCGACATCCTTCTCAAATACTTTGGCCAAGTTCAAAATTGGGAAATGGTCATAAATCCACACCTACATCCAAAGAACCACATTCAAAAATCAAAGGAATTGAAGTGATAGAAACAATTTTTACTTGGAAACATCAAAGTAAGAATAAAGTTTGTAAACTCAGAGAACTGTTCGGCTTATATGGATCAAGTATTATAAGCCGAACCAAATAAATAACAAGTTCGGCTTATACGATTTTATGGTTATAAGTCGAACCATACTCTGAACTCCCAAAAGTTACCTGGAGCAAAGTGAAGTTCCCTCCGATGTTTGTACTTGTCAACCTAGACGCGGTGGCAAGTTGTTCCATCAGGTAAGCGAGCATAGCCGTTCCCCAATCATACTTGTTACAAGTTTCAAGATTCTTTACCAATTGGAGATAATTAGCATTTACCTTGTTTCCGGTTGTGTCGGGAAAGATTCTCTACCAAGAGTATAAAGCAAGTAGGCAGTTCCGGCTTGCTTCACTTTGACGAGATTCATTACTCTCTGTTTTGTGTTCTCAAACTCCTTTTTCAAGTTAGTCAGCTTGATCTTCTTATTCTTCTTATTTCTGCCATTGGGAGTGCATACGGAATTGACATCTTTAACGGATCGACAAAACTCCAACTCAGTTTTGTTTGAATCCCAACCAAGACTTTCCTCGAACAAATTGTAGATCTCATCCCAATCCATGTCATAAAAATCCGCATCCACACTTCTACCCCTTGCTTTAAGGCCTGTAATCTTTCTAGCCTCATCAGGAGTGATTTCCATCTCTCCAAAAGGTAATTGAAATGTGTAAGTTTCTGGACAAAAGCGCTCGGTAAAGGCAGAGGTCGACACACTATCATATTCCTTATGTCCATAATTGATAGCAGGCCATAAAGCACTGGCTTGTACATAAGCAATCATCTCAAGAACCTCTTCAGAAAGTTTCCATTCCGCTTCCCTCTAGTGTTTCAATACTCGGACTGCACGGTTGTGATCAGGAGTCTCATAAATTCTCTTCGCCCAAGATTCGGCATAACCAATCAACACATTTCTTCCATCTTCCGTAAGACCATGTGGAAAACCATCTGATCGAGGTGTAATTACGTCATCTTCATCAGGAATGTGTAAACCAGTGATCCGTCGATCAGCATCGTCCTTCTCTTTCTCGGGTTCTTCCACCTTCTTACCTTTCTTGTCTTTCTTGGGTTTTCCTTGGGGTTGTGTTTCTTGATGAACTTATTGATTATCATCTCCAGCTATTCCTTCTACTTCTTCATCTTCAGCTATTCCTTCTTCTTGTCTTTCAACTCTTACTTGTTCAGCTTCTTCTTCTAAAATGCCTCCTCTACCTCACGCTCCCAATTTATTCTTACTTTCTCCTCGAGGATCGGGAGTTTTAGAAGTAGAAGGTGTTACCTCCATCTTCTTCCTCTTTTTAGCTGCATCGGTCCTGACACAAGTATGAAAGTTATAAGACTACTTCGAACAAGAAAGGGATACAATATACGAAATATGGATTTCAAATGCCAAAAACTTGTCAACAAATAAGAAGGCTCGGCTTACCCGAAATAACACATATGAGCCGAACCATGTCTTAGAATTTTCAATAGCTTACACAGAGAGTGGTTCGGCTCATACCACAAACTATTTATAAGCCGATCTCATTTGTTCGGCTCACAACCAATACTATCGAATAAGCCGAACCTAAAATTATGAATTCAAACATTTATTCGGCGCAAAACTAGTACTACCATATGAGCCGATCCTATACACATGCAAAACTTATGAAATTGAAACAACATTTATTCGGCGCAAAACTAGTACTACCATATGAGACGATCCTATACACATGCAAAACTTATGAAATTGAAACAACATTTATTCGGCGCAAAACTAGTACTACCATACAAGCCGATCCTATACACATGCAAAATTTATGAAATTTCCACAACACAAATTCGGCGCAAATCTAATGCCATCGAATAAGCCGATCCTAAATACAAGGCTCTATGTCACTAGGTTCGGCGCAAAACTGATATGCATTTTAAGCCGAATCATTCATATGCAGTTTCAGGGTTGAGTTTGAAGAACAGTTCGGCGCAAATCTAAACTTGATTTTACGCCGAACCCAACCCTGTAACCGCCGCACAAACCATGTTTTTGACGAATTAAACCAATCATACCAACCAAAAACATCAAATACGAGATGGGTTTGTAGAACTAAACTTCTTATTCTCATTTCAGGAGTTGGTTCTTCTTCAATCTCTTCCTCCGGTTGGATTTGTGGTTGATTTTCAGTTTCTTGGTCACTCTCTAAATCTTCTTCTTCTTCAACAAGTTGTTCAATTGATCGATTAGAATGAGATACTTGCTTACGACGGCCCATTATATAGATGAGTTTAATCGTCGATTAACTTTTCATGAATCGACGATCAAATTTCGGCGATGATGCGACGATTTTTTTTTTTGAGAAGATGAACGGGTTTGGATGCTGTGGAGAGGAAGAAGAAGGTGAATGAAACTGATTTTAGGTTTATTGATTATAGGTTTTTGTATTAGGGTTGGGGATAGATTAGTAATTTAAAAGATTTAAGGACATATAGGTAATTGAACTACTCATAGGGTATCCCTTGTAAGATCACCCAAATTAGGACTATTACTTTGTATGCCTAGAAAGATTTAGATATGCCCAAAATCAGGGTTCATTATATTTGTAGTGCAAGTAGAAACAAATGTTATTGTGGCCACTTGTGAAAAGAACCAGCAGTAACTAGCCCACGTGATGTTGTGTCGCGGAACTTGATTCTTTCGTATGTTCAATTCTGTCTAGTAAACCTAAGAATTTGCTTATGCTACTACTCAGATTGTTGTTTTCTCTCCTGATATTAATTAAAGATCACATCCTATCACTTCGCCCACGGTAAGCAAAAGGACAGAGAGACCTCTGAATTAGTCGATTAACAATATTTTGGAATACAACAGAAAAGTAACCATCTTTAAACATTTCAAAAATACTGTTTAGTACAGGGCAAATAGCAAGAATGAGAGACATGCACATCCTATGTGATCAACAGTCAACAATTCCTCTCTTCGTAAACTGATCAACAAACTCCTACAAGACATGGGAAGTAGTAATACAGGTAATTTCCAGCATAACAAAAGAAAAAAACAAAAAACTCCAACAGCTGCAGAACAATCTCCTCCTCCTGGAATTTTGCTTTGAAACCTTAAGTGACTAGGTCAGTCATCATGCCGACCGCTGCCAAATGTCACTAGTATACCATTTACCTTGATTACCCAAGTTATTCATTTTACTTGAAACAATGTTCCCCATGTCAAAGTTCAAAATGAAATGCAGGGAATCTCTTTCTCTGCAATCGAAGGATTCTCTTGGTTATCTGCCCAAGGTTTTGCTCCTATTTCCTGTATGTACTGAATTTTTATCGTCACGGAACTGTAGGGGTGTGCATACAATTCGGAACCGCGGATTTCATCCGTAACCGTCCGCAAAATTGCTGGTAAAAGCCAATCCGCAAGACTCTATGGGCCGGTTACGGGTGAATTCTCAAATCCGCAAGGTTTAGCGGTTTGGTTGCGGTTGGTTTTGTAAATCCGCGGATTTATCCGCATCGTAAGATAGTGAATGAATTTAATAAAACTACTAAGAATAATATTGGAAGGTTCAGTTTTATATATAATCTTCTATATATCCTGAGAGAAATTCAGAAACCTAATTTCATCTTCGATAATATTAAGAGTATATAAATCGAAAGATAACCAAGTTTGGGTCAAGAAGACCTCTTTCGTTTATCTGCTGGACCTACTGAATGAACATCTTTTGCCTATAAACTGGAGTTTTGAAAGCCGTGGTATGTCCTTGTCTCAGTTTACACCTTTTCGTTTTCTTTTTGCTTTCGTGTTGCCAATTTTGTTTGGCTAAGTTGTTAGATTATAATGGCGAAATCACTTAGAAAATTGACATTGCAGTAAGGTTGTCCATTAAGCCATAGAACTCAGATATCATTAGGAGATTATCAAGGTAAATGCTAATTATGAGCCCAGCTGCAAAGTCACTGGGCTCCTGCATATATGAACAGTTCGATGAAAAGCTGTGAGTAGAGCATATGTATCTTCCCATTTGTTTCCTGTGGACATGATCGCTCTAGAACCAGATAGCTCCATCTTTGTTAGTATCTGACTTGCAAATAGTTGTTTCTTCTCATATGTTTTCAATATTGGTGGGAGCATCGTGTCATCATGTTTGGCTAACTTATGGAAGCTATTGCATCAAGTGTCGTTGCTTTGCGTTATCTAGCTACAATAACTTTCTTCTCCAAATCCGCGGTTAATCCGCATCCGTCCCGTACAATCCGCTGATCCGCAGAGGTTAAATCCACGAGTGATTGGACCGGTCACGGTTCAATTTTCCAAATCCGCAACTTTGACGGTTTGGTTGCGGGTGACCCCTAATCCGCAACCGTCCGTTGCACACCCCTACGTGAACTGACTCAATTCTGTCGAGTCATTTCAATCTAAGCTAAATAGATTTCTAGTATGGGTTCGACTTCCTAAGCCTGGCCCAAAGCTTAACACTATACTAGTCCAAAGCTCAACACCATACCAGTCCAAAGCTTAACACTATACTATTCCAAGGTTGAGCTAGTGGGTTGATCCAAACCTTTTGCAGGCCTAACTGAACTCAAGGAGCTTCCCCCTGCCGCTTTGTTCTCCACAGTACAGGTAGGTACAACACAACAACCCTCTGATAATTACAATTTAGATGAGAAGGCGTAGAGGGTAAACCAGGGGTTTCCATTTCACAGATATACTTTTCTGATAGAGATGCAAACATCATCTTCATAATCCAACCCAAGTCTACAAGAGCCGACCAATGCTAATTGATTTCAGTTTTCTAGGTCCTAACCAGGAATTATGATGTAAAATAACAAGACCAAGACCAGGACACTGCTGGGTTAACCATACCAAGTTCCAGCAATAAATCAGCTAAAGCTTGACGTTTGTACAAGTACAACTACCAAATCTTAAAATGCACATAGATTGCTTAAAATGTTGAATACAGGTATGGAGACGGTCATGGGACACAGTAATGACACAACACGGTTATGGAGATACCTCAAATCTAAAAAAACGGGTTACAGGAACACGTTATATTATTACACACCGTTAAAATGAGAAACTAACGTATGGACTCCGGCCTTTAAACAAAAAAAAAGGAGTTTGTATTGATTCTGTTCTGGCGGTAGATTTCCTTTCTTTACCCTAAATACTTAGCGTAGATTAGCCTAAAGAACTACTACTACCCTATAAACAACTCAATGCCAGCTGAATGTTAGGCTGAGCCTCGCCGGATTCATATTCTGCTTGCAGAAGTTGCGGCCATTTATCGACAGCTTGAAAACAGAACTTCTGCAGAATTGATCAAACAAGACCTCTTACAAAACCTCTAAGTTCAAGTCAATGCGCGAAATTGTTCAGCATATCTCATCCTCCTACCTCTATATGTATTAGAAAATAAAAAGGTTTCTAACAATGAAATTACATTGGACCAAGTAGTTGCGCTAATTAAAATTAAAATGCTACGAAATAGAGTATGAGAAGACAGAAATAAATGTAGTAACAAGAAGAAAATACAGTCATCTTCTTCCTTCCCAATTCGTGCAACACCCTATTGTGCTAATTAAACGACCTATATTGCCGCTTGTGAAAATTGTCTGAAATGAGCTTCATGCTTGTATAGATATGACAGATCCATTGGATATAAAAAAAAAAAGGAATCTAAAAGAGCATTCCCTCACATACAATGATACCCTGGTATAAAACTGGGTCTTGGATGATGAACATGGCAAAGTTGTAATGGAGATTCAGACTTCTACATAAAGCATGAAAAGGTAATTCAGTTTCATCCTACGCTTTCAAAATTGTTTGTGATGTCTAAAAAGATACAGAAGCATGTATACTTACTTATACTCAGATACACCTCAGCAGAGACATAGAAAACTAAAACTATCCCTAGCCCAAGTAATACAAGTATATCCACACCTTGAAGTCATTATTAGTCCAACTAAAAACGCAACCTTTTACAGATAATAAGTACGGAGTAGATAACAAATATATTCCTTCATTTCGAGTTTTCTTTCTGAGATGACAAAAAGATCATTCCTTCCATGTAACTTTCAACTCTTCAATAACAAATTAAGTTGAAATGATGCAACTATATATGTTTGTTCTCCTATGACTTATATTCAAAGAACCCAAGAACTTTTAACCAGGATCAAATAATAAAATTCAGAATTGATTTACCCATCATAGGCATCAGTCATTGCAAGGACTAATGTTTTAACTACGTGAGTTGTCTTAACAAAATGCAGATATTCACATTCCAGCAATAGGAATTTTGTTTCCGTTGCGCACAGAAGTCTACACATCACATTAGGCACTTAAAATGATGTAATCAACTAAATACCTAAAAGTTTTAAGTCAAAGGATTCACACATTGAAGCTCTGATTAGGTTCGCAAAAAAAAACAAAGAACTAGCTGGAAAATCAGTAGTTTCTATGTCTGAAAACATTGGTAAACGATGTACATATGCTAAAGTAATTTGTTACAGCAAATAACCAGCAATAAAAAGATAATGCAGGATGTTGATAAGACTTAACTCTTCACAGCATTGCTCTCCAATTCCCTCCTCAGCTGTAGAGAGAAATCATCACTCACATCATCATCATCCCAGTCATCTTCCCACTGTTCAATTACCTCATTCCCTTCTTCTTTGTCATCCCAATCTGTCAATCATACAAAACAGTTTCCATGTCAATCATACAGAAAGTTTGGTCAGATAACCATAACCAATAACTAAGATTTTTTCGGAAACCACAAGTATATACTATTCAATCATATGCATACTGATCATTAAAGTGTATCCACTTTACACAAGTGTTAAGCCATAGCTAGTCATCTACACAGAAGCATTTAAAATTTGTAAGCTCGAACATTTATTAGTCACAATCTAATCACTAAAATACACTGGAAGGACATACCTAGTCATCTACACAGCATCATTTAGAATTTGTAAAATTTGCACATTTAACCGTCACGATTAGTGGGTCTAAACATTCTCGTCGTCAAAAGATACAAACCCACAAAACAACCCTTATATCATGACTTAGCGCAAGACCTGTTCAACCGTTTCTAAATGAGTCATTTCATTGAACAACCAAGCATGATTTATTTCAAATGCATTCCAAATTTTTACATGCTTGCATAAGAAAAATAATAAACTCCTTCGACAAAATGGGAAAAAGAAAGAAAAGAAAAAAGACTTCACATTCAAAGACATACTCCTAACTACTAAACCACATAACAGTCATTAATGGTTCATATATCATACTTAACTAGTGATCTTTTCCAAAAGACACACACGACTTAGACTCTCAGTCTCTATAACAATTATCCAAGAGAACACTCAACAGATATATCAATTCCCTGAAATAGAAACCGCATGAGATAATCAACACTGTCCAGCTGATAAACGCATAATTCGACATGCTAAAAAAACAAACAACAAACACCTAACAGTATTCCACGTTTCATAACACAAATATATAAATAACCATGTCTTTCGATCGATCTAAACAAAATGAAAAAATAGGCCCTAAAATTACCTTGATTAGTTTCAAATTCTTCAAATTCATCATCATCTTCAAAGAGATCTACCTTTGAATTCTCAGTTGTTACCTTCGCTTCAGTTGCCGCCATTACAAAAAACCTAAGCTGAAACACAATTTTAGTTATTAAATAAACCGAAAAACTAAAACCACAACAAAATTAACCTAAACAGAAATCTTCAAAGAGTTCAATCAGTAAAATCCAAAACAAGAGCGATCTCACTAAACCCCTAAAAACCCATGCGTATGGAGACGGAAGTCCAAATAATTAGGGCAAATCTAAGAGAATGAATCTGAAAAACAAAGAAATCAAGACGAACTCACTACTTAATTGTTCACTTTCTTTGTGTAATATTGTGCCAACTTATGGTTTTTTATTCTGATGCAGATTCGCACGCGCAAGGAAGTTATTGTACTCCGAACCGACACCGTTTGCTGAAACTGAACATTAGGACACCAACGAAGCAGAACAAATGTGGACGGACTGCAGTAAGAGCAAGTGTTATGGTGCAAGAGTTCCATGTTCCATGGTGCAAGAGTAAGAACAAATGTGGACGGACTGCAGTAAGAACAAATATGGATGTAAGTGCAAGTGTAGTGGTGGAATAGTAAAAACGCTATTAAGAATAGCGCTTTTTTCTCAGCCGTTAGATTTCAACAACTCATTTTAAATCTACGGATAAAAACAAATGATATTCTTAATAGAGTTTTTTTAACGCTATTCTTATTAGCGTTTTAGCGCTATTCTTATTGGCGTTCAAATGGGTTCCACGAACCCTTCCACCAAACCGTGAAACCTTGTTTGGATTTTCTGTGGAAGACCCCAACTTGGAAGCTACTAGACTTGACATTCCATGGTTTTTCCACACTTGGAATAGGTTGGATTCCACCATAAGACTTGCTCTAAGAACTGTTTGTAGCATAGCCTCATGTGGCCAGTCATTGGTTTGATTTACTTTTTTTTCTTTTTCTTAATAATAAGAAAGGAATCAGATTGATTGAAAAAGAAGGATCACAAATATTTATCTTCTTGGACTTGGAAACGTATAGCGATCCAAGAAGGAAAATTAACACTCAATTCTTCTTCATTGACAAGATTTCTAGCATATTTTGTTAATGAATCTGCAATATGATTAACATCTCTATGTAATAAAGTGCAGAGCCACTCCTCAAAATTAACTAATAAGTTTTGAAAACCCTTAATAATGTTTCTGGTTGTCCACCATATTGATTTAAAACTATCACTAATAATTCACATTAGAGCAATCTCCTACAAGGTGAAGCTTCCTGACACCTTGCCTCTTTGGCCATATTATTGCTTCCAAGAGTGCAAAAGCTTGCCAATCACCAAGTGGTTTGGTGGTTGGCATGCTCCCTCCCACTGGGAGGTAGGGGTTCGAACCCTGTAATTGCCAAAATCCACTCCAACTTAAGGAGTTTGGATGTAGTCTAGCGACCACTAGTCTAGGATATCAAAAAAAAAGTGCAAAAGCTTCATCTTGTTATTGGTCTATAGATTTTGTGTGTCAGCATCTACTCCATCACAGTCAGTTGCATAGTTCTTCATTATCAGTCTCACTCCCCCACATTTCTATTATATCTATGAATGAGGCGTCAAAGTTATTTTAGCATATGAGTTTTCAGGACATTCCTGTTGTCTGGTATTTTCATTTACAGTAACAGCAGGCTCATGAATCCTGACATTTACTCTATACCAAACAGAATATTTTGTTTTAATATTATGGGCAACCTGATAAGGCGTTAACTAAATATTATCAAAAACTTTTTTGCTCCTGGATTTCCAAATGTGTCAAATGACAAAAACATACCAATCTAACATAGATGATCCACTCCTGAAAGTTCACATTAGCAATTTTATTTATAAAACAAATATTTACAACAGACTAAACAGATTTACCAAACTCACAATCAATGAAGAGATGTTGCATTGAATCAGTACCAGTGCTACAGTGAGAATATTGGGTGTTGATATTTTGGCAAAACCTAGCCGTTTTATCACTTGTGGGTAAACAGTTTGTGATACAAAAGAAAATGCAAGAAAGTCTTTGGCAGTCTTGTTTTCCAGAAAATATTCTAATTAATTATTGTATAAAACCATTTTCAGCACTTACATCATTCAAAACTGTTTTATAAGAAGTTTTGACTCTAAATTCTCCATTAGAGCTAGGTTGCCATCAAATCTGATCATTACCATTGAATGGGATCATAATCTCAAGAATTTTATCAGACTATGAAGCATGTCAACATTCCAGGTTTTAGCGTCAATATCTAAGAGCTGGGGAACCTTTTGTATATTATCTGAAACAAATTTATTATTAACAGTGGTTGTTAAACTTGGAATCCATCTACTTCTCTATATATGTATGGAAGTCCATCACCTACTTCCCAACATGCATGCTTATTGATAATATCAAATCCATCACACATACCCTTCGAAACCCAACAACTATTACTAGAAACAGAATCAGTAAGAGGATCACAGTCCAAAAGAAAAAAAAAATCTTACCTCTCATGAGTTTCACCCAGATACCATCAAGTGAATTGATCATTCTCTAAACAAGTTTAGACAGTAGAGCTTTATTCAAATAGCAGATTTTTTATGTTCATTCATCCATATACTTTGGGTTGAGCTATACCTCAAAGAAGACTTTAGATATCTATCTTGAGGAATCACAAAGTTTGAGACAAAGAAAACTTTGCGATTTCTATCTATCTCATTCCTGATCCGAGATAGATAGAACCTCGAAGATCAATAAGAACAAGATCACGATACACAAACTATCAGGTAAAAGATAGTTAGACCTGGCTTCACGAATCCCGAAGTGAAGTCTTCAAGTTGTAACCTAATTATGTTTCTCAAAGGAGACCTAGGTTTCTAGAGGATAAGTTTAATAAGCAACTAGGACACAAAAGTGTCGGGGATTAAGAAATCATGTTGCATGAGTCTCTCCATTTATAAATTTTCAAGGATCTAGGTTGATTTGAATTCAAGCTCAGATAAAGGCGAACACTTTCTCAGTTTAGATGAAATCTTATTATAAATTCATGTAAGCATGTGAGAATCCCACCTTGAAATTATACAAAAGAATATACTCATTGGTCCAGGGTTCTTGAACTGTGTACAATGATTGTTCGTGTTGGCAAAAATATCTTTTGAACTTTCAAGCATAAGTCATGTTCATTAATATTCAAAATTTAAACAATGATTCACAAACACGAAGTGATTTAGTGAACAAAGTCATCTTGTAAGTGTTTATGAGAGATGTAGCAACGCCAAACGTATTTGTAAAAATAGTTTATGAGCATCTACTTAGTTCGATAATAGGTAGGTATGTATATGGGTACGTATACCTAGGAACCGGTCTGTGAACTCATGTATCCTTAGTCATTCACGAAATCATATCCTAGGGGGCACGCGTACTGGGTATACGTACCTCCATCTCATTCACGAACTCAGAACCTTGGGGTACGCGTATTGGGTATGCGTACCTACTGTTAGAGCATTGCTTGGTCGAACTTGCATGCGTTGTTATCTCAAACATGTTTTTCAATATTAGTGATCAAAACTATAAGTCTTGATTTCTAGTCTATTATAGTTAAGTCTCGGACTAGGATAGAAAGTGTAGTTCAGCTCAAGGACTTCATGGCGATTCATCATACAAGTAGATGAACTACTCAAGGAACCGGTGGAACTTCTCGACAAAAAGGTATGTGAAGACTTGAACTTATCTGTCACTCAAAAGTCTATCTACTCTATCTCCTACTCTTTGAGACAAGAAGTCGTATGCTATATATATATAGACTTGGATTATACACATTTGGTATTTCGAGCCGAGTATACCTCGCCTATGTATATCTCGAAATATGTGTTGGTAAGCTTTTCGCTTCGATCAAGTTTATCTTTACCATGTGACGAAAGTCATGATATGTTTCAATCATCTTGAAAATTGCTTTGACGAGAAATTGTGTAACAACTATACGTCCTCTAAGAATGTTTCAATGATTGAAATGAGAGTTTAGATTACATAACCAATGGTGGACATAAGCATTGTTTTGGAAACACATTTATGTATAAGTCCTATTCCTTGAACCAAAGTTTGCGAACTTTGTTGATCAAGAGAATCACAAGAATGGCGTGAGCCAAGTCCGCGAACTGCCGAAGTTCTCAAACCCGAGAATTTCTGCTGGAGTTGACAAACTACTTGCGTGAATCTAAGTCCGCGAACCCAGTTCGCGAACCGGCGAAGTTCTCATTCCCGAGAATTTCTGCTAGAGTTTGTAAACTCTGCCCGGTAACTTAAGTCCGCGAACCTAGTCTGCAAACTTGAGAAGGTTATATATATGAAGATGATTTATGAACTTAAACTTAAAAAGACTAAGGAATGCAGTTTGCAAACCGTGGCTATTAAAGTTCATAAACCGATTCAAGTGAATCAAATCATTTTTGCTTCAACTGTGTCTTGTGTAGTACATAAGATTTCCTTGCGATTGAACAACTCTCTCATTTGAATTAGTTATGGTAAAGAAGAACATGGTTGATATGAAATGCTCATATGGCTAACCATCTGGTTAACTATTGTTGAACCAACAAGTGCATATGTTTGGGTACGGTTAACAAACCTAGAAACGTGCATTGTCAAGTGTGTATAACAAGCTAAGTTTTTGATCTAACGGTTGAGAAATATTAGCTTAAATCTAAATCAGGTTTTCATCTAACGGTGGTTATTGATTTCTTTGTTACCAAGGTAACCTAATTGCAAACCCTGATTTGAAAGACTATATAAAGGAGATATCTAGTATTGTGCAAAAATAATCCCCACACCTTACGTGTGATACTAGTTTACGTTTTAGAGTCGTTTCTCCTTTAACCTTTGGTTTTCTTCTTCTAAAACCAGGTTAACGACTTAAAGACTTCATTGGAATTGTGAAGCCAGACCGATACTACTTTTATCGTAGTTGTGTGATCTGATCTTGCATCTTCTATCGTACGAGTACAATCAGATTGATTGGCTTGAGATTGATATCTCCGATAGGCAATATATAAAAAGTAATCACAAACATCTTCGTCTCATTGTTTGTGATTCCACAACATCTTTTTTCGCTACCATACGAATAAGATTGTTGTGAGGTGATTGATAACTCTAGGATATTCTTCGGGAACATAAGACCGGATTATCAATTGGTTCCTGTTCACCTTGATTATTATCAAAATACGGAACAAAAACCTTTAGGGTTTATCCGTAAGAGACAGATTGATCCTTTGATAGACTTGTCTGTGTGAGACAGATTTGTTTATTGTCAAAGCCTGCGATTTTGGGTCGTAGCAACTCTTATTTGTGGGTGAGATCATCTAAGGGAATCAAGTGCGCAGTATCCTGCTGGGATCATAGGCGTAGGGAGTACAACTGTACCTTGGATCAGTGGGAGATTGATTGGGGTTCAACTACAGTCCATTCCGAAGTTAGCTTGGAGTAGGCTAGTGTCTGTAGCGGCTTAATACAATATGTGTTCAATCTGGACTAGGTCCCGGGGTTTTTCTGCATTACGGTTTCCTCGTTAACAAAATTTCTGGTGTCTGTGTTATCTCAATTTCCGCATTATATTGTTTTATCTTTATAATTGAAATAATACAGGTTGTGCGTTAGATCATCAATTAGAGTAATCCAACCTTTGGTTGTTGATTGTCATTGATTGATCCTTGGATATTGGTCTTTGGTACCATCCAAGTTATTCCTTGTGCTTGATTAAAGACTCGCTGATTTCTATTAGCTCGAGTAAATCAAAACAAGAGAGAGATATTAACTCATTGATATACTTTAATCTAGATTGAGTCTGACTGTCTAGTTGATTCTCTAGTAAAGTATATTGGAGTTAGTCCATACAAATTGCTAACCGAAATATTGGGTGGTGTTGTTAGACCCCCGCTTTTTCAATTGGTATCAGAGCAGGCAAACACGTTCAAGACCTTACAAGTCTGTGTTTGTAGCGATCTGACTCTATGGACAGAGGTGTTATCTGTATTAACGTACCACTAGTCTTCGATGGCTCTAATTACTTATGGTGGAAAATTGTTATACAAGCTTTTCTTCAAGCACGTGATTTTCAATCATGGGTATATGTTGTTAATGGCTATGATGCTCCCGTTGTGGCAGTTGGAGATGTAAACGTTCCCATGAATATTGGTGAATATAATCCTGCCGAGATACTTGCTGCAAAGCAAAACTCCGACAGTTTGAATGCCATCATACATGCCATTACCCCAAATCTTCAGCACCATGTGTCAAATTGCACTAGGTCTAAAGATTCTTTGGATATATTAGAAACCGTATTTGAAGGTAACTCCAGTGAAAAGGAAGCTAGGATTCAAAACCTTAATTCCGATTTGGAGAACCTTCGTATGACAGATGAAGATACATTTGATGAGTTTAATCACAGAGTGTCTAAAATTGTTAATGCATCTTTTGCATTGGGTAAGACTATTCCTGAAAAGGACATTGTGATGAAAATTCTCAGATCGCTGCCATCTAGATACAGGTCTAAGAAGCATGCCATCGTTGAGGGAAATAACCTTGATAATCTTTCCAGAAATACATTGGTTGGAAAGCTACAGATCTTTGATCATGAGCATACATCCAAATCGGAAAGGATGTTGTCTTTAAAGCACAAAAGAACACTAAGTTACTTGATAAAAGTAAAAGTGTTTATGTCTCTGAGGATGATCAGTATGGGGGTGATTTTTCGGATGAAGATCTTGACAAATCAGTCTCCTTGATCACAAGACAGTTTAGGGATCTTCTACTGAAGAGAAGTAAACGGTTTTCAAGAGACAAACCTAGATCATCAGATAAACCTCACAATCGCGTTCCTCCTAAAAACATGGATGCTGACGAGGCTAATGACAAGGATATGCCACAGTGCTTTAAGTGTAAAGGTTTTGGTCATTTTGCAAACGAGTGCCCAAATCATAGAAAATACACTGGGAACAAAGGTCTTGCTGTGACGCTTGATGAGATGTCTGAGATCTATGATTCTGATGAAGATAGGAAATCAAGTGTCGGTCTTCTATGTGAAAACATTGATTTTGATAATTGTAGCAATACACATATCAACCTTGATGGTTTCGATGAAGAGGAGAATCCAATCAAGCTGGAAGAATCAATTGACCCATCATTTGGAAACTCTGGTTGTAATGTTTCAGGATCTACTATGTGTCTAGCTGCGCTCACACCACAAATGCCTGAATACTATCCAAGTTTGATGTGCTCGTTTTGTTCTCAGAAGGGTCATGAACTATCAAGATGTTACAAGTACAAACATCAAGTGAGGCACGCCAACAAACTTCAACGAGGAGCAAATCGATTGGCAAGGAAGCTTAAACTTGCTCAGAAGACTGCTGAGGTATGTAGGATTTTATCTTCGTCTAAGAAGTTGGTTTCCAAAGACAAAATAAGACCATTAGAGAAGAAAGTATGGTCAAATCGCGTTGATAGACAAAATTCTGAGGATTCCTCTCTAGAGGAAAATGGTGGACAAATTGTTGTTCACCACAACACAAATTGATTGTGTTGTTTGGTGAATCTTGCCTCATGTGCCTGATCAAAAGAGACAAGGTTGTGTACCAATTAAGCTTTAGGAAAAGTTTTTCTTCATCTTTTCTTAGTTGTTTCTCTATCAAAATAAAAGAAGGGTTATTATCGACAATTCTACTCTTTATAGGGTTTAGAGTTGGGTGTCCACGAACCTGTTTAAAATTTTCGAACCCTACAATCCTTTTTCCTCTCTGATATCTTTTACATCTTAAGGCAACTTGATGAGATTGTGAATTCCACTCACAAAAACCAGTTGTTTATCTCTAAGCATCATGTCTTTGAATGAAAAAGATGTCAATATGATTGTTAAGCCATCAATCAAGGAAAAAGAAAAATCTCCAGTAACTTTGTTCTTGAAAAGAAAGAGGAGGAATACAAGAAAGCCAAGGGTTGTCCCTTCTAACTCTCAGAAGTTTTACAATGTTCTTGATGAGTTGAAGGAAGTAAGAAAGGATATTAGTGAAATAAAGGCTTGCATTTTAAGATCTTTGGAAATTCAGAAGGCCCTGGTTCGACATCATCAGCCAATATGGTTTTTTGGTATTGACTCCTTCCTCCACGAACCTTATGTTCCAATGGCTGTTGACGACAAGGAGTTCGGGAATGATATAGAATGTCTCAAAGATATTGTTGCCTAGTATGTCTTCTTTTTGGTTTAGTTGGAAGAATAACTAGTGCTTTGAATAGGAACGATTGTGACTACACATAGCTATTATTTTTCATCTTCTTGTTCTTTTTTAGGTTTATTGGTATTAAATTCTAAAAATATATTTGGAGAATGATGTTTTGCAGTATTAATCTTTATGATTTGTTATATTGCAATTTGTTATGGGATTGGTGTTTACGTCCGTGAACTATATTTGTCCCATACTTTGTCAAAAATGAAGTCGTTCGTGGTCGGTATTCACGTACTGGTAAAAGAATGAATGGACTTTTGAAAAATACAAAAGTTAAGCCTATATTGTCAATCATTTGATGGAATATAGGTTAAAATCTTTTGTTTTCAAGGATTATGTCTATTATTGTCGTTATGCAAATAGTGATTGAAGATAAAATGAATCCTTGTGTATTCCGCAGTATTGATCATCCCTGATCCATATTTTTATGTATTACTATGAGGCTCCATAATGTATCTTATGTTGACCATTATACAACCAAGTTGATTTATTAGCTTAGTTGGTGTTCCGTGAGCTATGTTATGTCGAGCATATTGAACTAAATTAATCATCTTGTTCGGTTATTTAGTTATTGTTCCGTAAGTTTTCTTATGTCGAGCAAAACAAATGACAATTAAATTGATTACTTTTGTAATTAGTTTGGTTGTGTATTCCAATTAGATTAATTATGGGTTCTCTTATAATTAATCTAGTTGAATTTTTTCGTGTCTCCATAAGTTTTCTTATGTTGAGCACAAACAATTGAATTGATCATCTTTTGTGTTTAATTTGATTGCGTATTCCGGTTAAAATAGTCATGACTTTACTTGTGATTAATTTGATTGAGTTTTTGGATATAGGAAATCATTCTTATGGTTTTCGGTGTCCAATAAAATCCTTCTTTTCTTTTGAAATTAAGGTCGCTCTTGTTGTTCTTTCGAGAATGACATCACATGGGGGAGAGTTCTTTTGAACTTGTGCTTAATGGTCATATCTTGAGGGGTGGGGGGCTTTGGAATTTTAGAGGGGTTATCTTGAATCTTTAAAGTCCTTGATGAATGCATTTAGCTTCGGCTTTATGATTGCATCTAAATTAGTTGGTATGTATTTTTTTCCTTTTGTCATGAAATGTCTCTCTCGGAAATTTCGTTATGATCCCGTTCTTGTACCTTTGCCAATTTTATTGACAAAAAGGGGGAGAATTAATATGTAGTTCACACTACAAATACATATGGTTTTCGGATCATTGTGTAAGGGGGAGTGGTTTCCATGTGAGATGGAGTATTGACTAAGGAGGAGTGATACATATCACCATAGTATTATTGTATAAGTTGTGATAAGTTGAAATTTGACGCTGTGTAATAATACTATGACACTGTATAACAATGATCGAGAACTATGTTTTCTCATTGTTATAGCTACGGATCTTCAACAACGGTGATGCTAAACTTACAACCTTTGGGATCATTGTAGTACTTGAAGTGATGAAGATTTCGAGGAATGTTGAAGATTAGACATGTGGAATAGGATCTACTAAAGTTTCTTTATCTTTTTTGTATTTCATATGTATTGATAGTTTTGTCACTAAAATTGACAAAGGGGGAGATTTTTAGAACATTGCTCGGTCGAACTCGCATGCGTTGATATCATAAGCATGTTTGTCAATGTTAGTGATCAAAACTACAAGTCTTGATTTCTAGTATATTATAGCCAAGTCTCGGACTAGGATAGAAAGTGTAGTTGAACTCAAGGAATTCATGGAGATTCATCATACAAGTAGAAGAACTACTCAAGGAACCGGTGGAACTTCTCGAAAAAAAGGTATGTGAAGACTTGAACTTATCTGTCACTCAAAAGTATATCTACTCTATCTCCTACTCTTTGGGACAAGAAGTCGTATGCTATATATATACTTGGATTATACACATTTGGTATTTCGAGCCGAGTATACCTCGCCTATGTATATCTCTAAATATGTGTTGGTAAGCTTTTCGCTTCGATCAAGTTTATCTTTACCATGTGACGAAAGTCATGATATGTTTCAATCATCTTGAAAATTGCTTTGACGAGAAATGGTGTAGCAACTATATAACGTCCTCTAAGAATGTTTCAATGATTGAAATGAGAGTTTAGATTACATAACCAATGGTGGACATAAGCATTATTATGGAAACACATTTATGTATAAGTCATATTCCTTGAACCAAAGTTTACGAACTTTGTTGATAATGAGAACCGGAAGAATGGCGTGAGCCAAGTCCGCGAACTGCCGAAGTTCTCAAACCCAAGAATTTATGCTGGAGTTGACAAACAACTTGAGTGAAGCTAAGTCCGTGAACCCAGTCTGCGAACCGGCGAAGTTCTCATTCCCGAGAATTTCTGATGGAGTTTGTAAACTCTGCCCGGTAACTTAAGTCCGCGAACCTAGTCTGCGAACTTGAGAAGGTTATATATCTGAAGATGATTTCTGAACTTAAACTTAAAAAGACTAAGGAATGCAGTTTGCAAACCATGGCTATAAAAGTTCATGAACCGATTCAAGTGAAACAAATCATCTTTGCTTCAATTGTGTCTTGTGTAGTACATAAGATTTCCTTGCAATTGAACAACTCTCTAACTAGTTCATCTTTAAGTCATTTGAACTAGTTATGGTGACGAAGAACATGGTTGATATGAAATTATCATATGGATAACCATCTGGTTAACTATTGTTGAACCAACAAGTGCATACGTTTGGGTACGGTTAACAAACCTAGAAACGTGCATTGTCAAGTGTGTATAACAAGCTAAGTTTTAAATCTAACGGTTGAGATATATTAGCTTGAATCTAAATCAGGTTTTCTAAGGGTGGATATTGATTTCTTTGTTACCAAGGTAACCTAATTGCAAACCCTGATTTGAAAGACTATATAAAGGAGACATCTAGTATTATGCAAAACTAATCCCCACACCTTACGTGTGATACTAGTTTGCATTCTAGAGTCGTTTCTCCTTTAACCTTTGGTTTTATTCTTCTAAAACCATGTTAACGACTTAAAGACTTCATTGGGATTGTGAAGCCAGACCGATACTAATTTTATCGTAGTTGTGTGATCTGATCTTGCATCTTCTATCATACGAGTACAATCAGATTGATTGGCTTGAGATTGATATCTCTGATAGGAAATATATAAAAATTAATCACAAACATCTTCATCTCATTGTTTGTGATTCCACAACATCTTGTTTTGCTACCATACGAATAATATTGTTGTGAGGTGATTGATAACTCTAGGCTGTTCTTCGAGAATATAAGGTCGGATTATCAATTGGTTCCTATTCACCTTGATTATTATCAAAATACGAAACAAAAACCTTTAGGGGTTTTCTGTGGGAGACGGATTGATTCTTTGATAAACTTGTCTGTGTTATACAGATTTGTTTATTGTCAAAGCCTGCGATTTTGGGTCGTAGCAACTCTTGGTTGTGGGTGAGATCAGCTAAGGGAATCAAGTGCGCAGTATCCTGCTGGGATCAGAGGCTTAGGGAGTACAACTGTACCTTGGATCGGTGGGAGACTGATTGGGGTTCAACTACAGTCCAGTCCGAAGTTAGCTTGGAGTAGGCTAGTGTCTGTCGCGGCTTAATACAGTGTGTGTTCAATCTGGACTAGGTCCTGGGGTTTTTCTGCATTTGTGGTTTCCTCGTTAACAAAATTTCTGGTGTCTGTGTTATTTCAATTTACGCATTATATTGTTTTACCTTTATAATTGAAATAATACAGGTTGTGCGTTAGATCATCAATTAGAGTAATCCAACCTTTGGTTGTTGATTGCCATTGATTGATCCTTGGATATTGGTCTTTGGTACCATCTAAGTTATTCCTTGTGTTTGATTAAAGACTCGCTGATTTCTATTATCTCGAGTAAATCAAAACAAGATAGAGATATTAACTCCTTGATATACTTTAATCTAGATTGAGTCTGACTGTCTAGTTGATTCTCTAGTAAAGTATATTGGAGTTAGTCCATACAGATTGCTAAGAGAATTATTGGGTGGTGTTGTTAGACCCCCGCTTTTTCACCTACCCTATTCCGGAACTCATATCACTAAGGTACCCGTACTGGGTATGTGTACCCACCCTATGTACAGAATTTCAGTAAGTTCTGAAAACTCGCTTTAAAATTTGAAACGCTCCCAATCCCCGTAGATAATAAATATCATTGCTTGAGTAATCTCCAAATGATCAATTTGAAACAAAAAATAGTTCAAGAATAATAAATTGTTCTTAACCAAGATTATTAAGGATCTATGAACATCCATTTCTTGAATCATATTTTGAGAGATTTATCAAGAAGACAGACTTGACTCGAGATATTTTATTTGCAATATTAAATCTATTGATATCATACGACATACATCATGTTTGTTTGCATCTGACTCGCAATCTGGATCTGAGTCAACCCCTGACTCATTGCTAGTCAGATGTCAGATCGTTTGTTTTTAATTCTAAGACAAATCTAACTCGACACCTGACTCAGACCTAACCCATGACTCGGACTCGTTTGAGTCAGGTACCAAAATACAGCTGACTCATTGGACCAACCCACTAACTCACATATTTTTGAGGCAATTGAGTCAGATCTGACTCAAAAAACAAACATATGTGTCAGATTTGACTTAGCCAAGTGATTTATGTCAGATCCAGCTGAGTCAGCTGCAGACAAACAAGGTGATAGTATCATAAGATAGAATTGTAAATGCCTTGATTGAATAGGATGGTTCAGTCTTCACATACCTCTTTGTCGATGAAGTTCTCCAAATTTCTTCGTTTGATTTCCAGTCTTCAATTTTCGAAGGTTGTTCAGTGATATCTGATACTCAACTTACCATGCTCTAATCCTAGTCCGGGACTTTACTTTAGTAGACTAGAAATCAAAAATAGTTTTATGCATCTAACTTTGAGGACAAGCTTGAGATAACAAAACTTGCGAGTTCAATCGAGCAATGCTCTAACAATATATTTACCATTATTCAGACTATTAGTCCCAAATAGTATTGGAAGTTTAAGACCATGCAGTTTATAAGCTTCTGCAATCCTAACCTTGCAATCCGGTTTTCGAGGTTAGTTAGACTCATGGACTTCAATATGTAATTACAATATACATAAAAAATTTAAAAAATATTGCTTCTCAAAACAAAACAAAACAAAACAAAAAAGATGAAAACAGGTTTAGTTTCGGGAAAAAAATTAATTTAATACACAATTAGTAACATCGTCTAATTATAGTTAGGCAGTTAAAATGAAGGACATTGTCTTACTACAAATGGTTGGGACACTCTCTCTCCTCTTTCTTTTCTCTTTCTCTCAGGAAAAAAAAACTCTAGAAAACAACCTTCTCCAATGGCGGCACAACCCATTAGAGAGTAAATCTTAGGACAGCTTGGGGGAGAAAGTTAGATCAAAGGGTGGGGGTTATGGATCTGTGGAATCTGATGTGAAATACTACTGTTTTTATGGCATAATGAGTCTATTCCTTGTTTTCTGTTCTGTTTCAATTTATGTTTATAGTTTTCTTGTTCTTTCTATGGCGATCTCTTCTCTTTGCATCCTTCTTGAATCGATTTATCTAGGGTGTTTTTCTATTTGTTTTTTTTTTCTTAAGTTGAATGATAGTATTATCTACAGATCTAATTCTTTTCTTTCTCTTCTCCTCATTTCTCCTCCTCCTGCTTCAGGTCGGTTAAAATATGATTTGTAAGTTGGGGTTTGATAAGATGTCTTCAAAAATTAAATCGGTTTCTTAAAAGTAGTTTTGGTCCCAAAAGGAAAAAAAAAATTCTGATCTGATTAACCTTCTTCTTGTTTTTTCCTCTCTGATTTTGGTCATGAATCTTTTGTTTAATGGGTGTTTGTAGTGTACCTGGATGTACAACTACAGGGTTTGGATCATAATTTGAGTAAGAGAACTCTTTATTCATAGTGAACTAAGACTAATTGCTGAACTTAAACTATTCTATTGGTAATTCTTCTCATTCCCAGTTTCATTACAGGATATGAGAGTATATATCTCATTATCTCTCTATCTCTCAATATCATATGATCACTAACTATCCACGTGGGCTAATCCAAGCAACTCATTACGACTGACTAAGTACCTACACAAATACAATAATGGGCACCCCTGTCACATGAAATTCCACTCCCCTTGAAACCATCCTTGTCCTCAAGGATAAAGGTAAGACGAAACAACTCTAATATCTGACGAAAATTTTAGCTGCCAGGCTTGTCTGGGTGTACAAAGGCTGATGTAGCTTTCTGACCACCGTTGAGCAGTTTCTCGCATACAATAGTGGGCAGATGATAACAAGGGCTGGAGCAGTTGTGGTGTGAATCGATCTGGTAGCCTGCTCACTAAAGTCCCAACCTGACTGTGAGTGCGCACAAGTTTCCCTCGAGCTGACCATTAGCAATTGGTGCAAGTTGCTGGAGCTTGTAGTAGCCATTTCCTCTGAGATCATCCAACCGCTCCAGAATCTGAAGGTGAAAACTATCCAACACCTCGGATGGGAAATTCATTGGGAACCACACAACCGTACTTGCACAGGCCACTGACTTGGAGACAGCTAGAGTGTGCATCCAAGTGTGTAAGAGTTGGACTGTCTGCTTCCTCCCACAGAACTCAAGCTTAAGATAGCTACTTGTTGGTGGACATACCAAACAGAACAGTCGAGCATGACAAAATATCGACACAAAGTTCCCAGATGCTTGTACCACCAGAGATGATAAAATCAGTAAAAGAAGCACAGACCTGAAAGCATCACTGCCATTTGGTGAAAAACGAATAGCGAAGCATACGTTGATAACTACCACAAAAAATTTCTTCATTCTTCTCAGCACGGATCCAGAAATTTTTAATTGAAGACAGTCCAGTCGTGGTAAAAGAGAGAATTCATGGAACTCCATAAAGGCACCAGGTGAATTGGAGACGTTAAGCAATTGCGGAGATAATCGGAAAAATGAGCATTACCATAAGCATCTATCCAATTGAGTACAGAAGGAATGGTGACCCAATTATCAACACAACAGTCATAAGTAATGGCAAAACAAAAATACCCATGATTATTGAACAACTTGCCTCTATCATATATCTAGCGAGTAAACTTGAGGAGAAAAAATTCAGTTGTAGCACTAGTGTGAATGGACAATATAAGCACTGAAAGAATTTGAGATCTCAGTAGAAAAATCTGGAGCACGTCACTTTGTCGATCACAAGACCCAACAAAAGCATCAGCTTCACCTATAAAATGAATCATTTTGGCGCTGAAATTTTGATGGCAAGGGACCCAAATTGACCGCAGCTGGAAAAGAACAAAGGCTGCTTCCCACATTTCAAACATTCGAACCCACAACTGACCATCCTGATAATTATCACCTCCTCCAACAAACCAGAGTAACCAAAATCCATCTCTCTTAGGCATGGTAACCAGCAACTTAATATCAAATCGATTAAATAATGAGCACGTATCATCGATATAAAGATAAAAATAAACAGTGACATTCGAAATCCCAGCAGTAAGAATAACCCAACTCGTAGCTGGTGTTCCAGAAATTGAGGTAACACCAAACGAATCGCGTAAGTACCCATTCTTATTAACCAGCTCCTGAAAGTTATCTTTAAAAGTGCTAGTAACTGTGAGAGTCTTACTGTGATCATAATAATGAAATCTAACACAATCACCATGTGAACTCGAAACTCGAATCATCTGGGTAGACAATACAGTTGCTTGCATATAAACGTCTTTACAGAGTAGGTCAAAACCAACCCCCACTGACCAAAACTGAAGAATCGAAATCCCAACTAGCAACCTACTGCCCAAATGCAAGATGAAAGAACCATAGAAAGTCCACCTACTATTGGGATGTAGTTGATCAAATAATTCCCTTGCAGTACCAGATTCACTATTACTTGTCACTTGAAGTATCAACTTCGACCAGAGAGGCTTACCGTGCTGCAACATGTTATCAGACTCAAGCAACTCACATTTCAGCTCTAAGAAATTTTTTTTGGCTCCCTTCATTGCTAGCACTTGAGCATACCATGTATGTGCCTTGTCGAAGCTCCGCACCCTAGCCAATAAGAGAAACACAAAGCTAATACTCTTTGAAAAGTCAGCAACCAATTTCCATGCACCGCCAATTTCAGCAACCTTGACAATTATCTTACTCAACGAGTTCTGAAAATAGAATTTATAATCACTCACAGAATGAGTAGACCCCTGAATAAGTTCAATTCCTTTTCCCCGATCAAATACGGAACAAGGGTACACAAAACAAAGATAGTAAAAAACACCACCATCATGAAAAAATCACACAACACTATCAGGTAATGTATCAAATAAATCCTGTGCTATGTCAATGCCAAGTACTCTAACCAACAAAATTTTGTCTCTCTGTGACATTTTAACAAACACCTTCCTCTCACCATTAATTTCAACAGATTGAACACATAAAGGAGCATTGGAATTGAGAAATCTCTAATCTAAGTTATACCCTAGGCTAACAATTAACTGAAGAATGAATTTATCACAAGAAACTGATGAAACAACAACACACACTTACCACGATCGAATAACAAGCGAGAATCATCAAATTGGAAGGAAAAACAATCCGTACGGAGTAACTCATTATGGTGAAAGAACAACTCCTTCGAGTAGGTACAGTTGTTGCAGATTACTTGAAAAAATTTGACCCATTTTTTCACAGATAGTTTAGTCACATTGCTGGTTGTGAGCGCTTGATAAGTGCATAATTCATATGATTCTAGTATCCATTCCATACTTGCTTTAGTTATTATTCTTGCATATATTCGTATTATTTCTATTATTTTCTATTATTTGCCTCTATTAAGTGAATCATCCACAAAGGAGCTATAAAGTGCTTACAAGAGCTAGGAAGATAAGTATTTCAAGTTCCCAAGTCCAAGAGAAGTAGAAGAAGTGCGACGAAAAGGAATAAAATGCTCAAAATCAAGACACGGGACAAATACGGATCTTAACTCATTCAAATTAAGGATTTCCCATCACCATCCTGAAGAGAATTGAAAGATAAAAAGAATGCAAAAATAATGAGTTCATTGTGAGTTCGGATGAAGAAGTTGTGGCAAAAATAGTTTTTACCAAATACCGAAGACAGTGAAGTCCACGAACTGGGTTCGCATACCGGGTTGGCAGACTTAATTCTGAAAATATCTGCTGGAATTTGAAGTTTGCGGACTGGGTTCACAAACTTAGCAAGTGGAAAACGTGTATGCATATCTTGGAAAGCCTAAGGGCACGTTTGGTATTGTTATGTCGTGTTTTCGGGTCGGGTTCTTGAAACGAACTAAAAACCTGATGGCAAAGCAATGTAAACCTATAAAAGGTATTAGGTCATATAATCGATCATCTCATATTATACCTTTGTTCTTCATTAACATTTTAGGGTTAACCTCTTTAGGAGGAAACCGGGTAATTGTGTAATCATGAGAAACTAAACCTTTGTTGATTAAGGATGAATTCAATGTTCTAAGCGTGAAGCTTTATTAATAATACAAATATATTGAGAGTTTTTATCATCATCGTTTGTCTTTACCATATCTAGGGTTTATGAGTGATTCTTAGATTGATTTGGGATGCATACTAGATTAGTCTATTGATTGTTCTATTGCTAGTAGAAGTTATGAGATAAGTAATCTTCGATTAAATCTCTATACAAGTACAAATCACGAGACCTTATAGAGGGATTCTGTGGAGGAATCGTGTATGACGACAACACCAGCAAGTAAACCTTGATCTAAGAGTTTAACTACTGGGATCAATCTAAATTCACAAAGCTTAAAGCGTTCGATTGGATTACACCTTGAGTGATCTACTACATGGTGGTTCGTTGGACAGAATCTGGTAGTCGAGAACTTCCGTATCCAGTGATTGAAGGAGTTTTGAGGATAACACTGATCTAGCTGTTATTCCACGGTTGGTGATGAATGGTTCTTACGAACAATAGATAAGTATTCTAATCATGTAAATGCTTGGTAACGACGAAGGATTCCTTAATCATCTCTTTCTTCTTTATTGTCTTTATATTTATCTCACAATCAAAGCCCCCTTTGTTATTTACTTTATCTTGCTGATCAAATAACCTTTCAATCATACAGCTCTCTGTGGGAACGATCTCTTACTACCGCTATATTACCAGTTAATTAGTGGAAAATATATTTATCAATTTTCTGAGCCTACGACATCCCATACAGCACTTCCCTATTTGTGAACTCACTGGAGTTGGTGACTTCAACAACACCATTTTGCACCAATTCTTCATACCAAGGACTATCACTAGTAGATGTTTCATCCATCTCATGAAAGAAAAAATAAGGAATCAATTCCAAATCGGAAGACTCATCATCTTATCCACATAAAATCAACTCTGATCCGACAGAACCAGTTTCTTCGTCATCTTCTGCTTCTGCTGATGGGATTGAAGAGTCTTGACTGAAATCAGTTACCGAGTTCGCAATGAAAACCTCCTCCATCTTCTTCATAGCTTCCTTATTCCCAACTTCATTAACAATTTCTGCTTCAGATTTTGGAGGTAGAAATGATTCCCACTTGCTCTTGGCGATGGAGGTGAGATTTTCCATTAAAAAAAGATTTAAACCTCGAGTTGGTGAAAATACATCGTTCAGCAGATCTTGAAGTTTCCTCTTCAATTCATATAAATGCAGCGTTATTTTGCGCCTCTAATTGATCCCTCAAATCCCTAATAGATCGAATCAAATAACCCCTAGATCGGGACGCATCTGATACCAAATGTAGTGTACCTAGATGTACAACTACAGGGTTTGGATCATAATTTGAGTAAGATAACTCTTGATTCATAGTGAACCAATCCTAATTTCTAAACTAAACTATTCTATTGATAATTCTTATCACTCCCAGTTTCATTACAGGATATGAGAGTATATAGATCATTCTCTCTCTCTATCTATCTCTCAATATCCTACGATCACTAACTATCCACGTGGGCTAATCCAAGCAACTCATTACGACTGACTAAATACCTACACAAATACAATAATGGGCACCCCTGTCACATGAAATTCCACTCCCCTTGAAACCATCATTGTCCTCAAGGATGAAGGTAAGACGGAACAACTCTAATATCTGACGAAAATTTTAGCTGCCAGGCTTGTATGTGTATACAAAGGCTGATGTAGCTTTCTGACCACCGTTGAGCAGTTTCTCGCATACAATAATGGGCAGATGATAACAAGCGCTGGAGCAGTTATGGTGTGAATCGATCTGGTAGCCTGCTCACTAAAGTCCCAACCTGACTGTGAGTGCGCACAAGTTTCCCTCGAGCTGACCATTAGCAATTGGTGCAAGTTGCTTGAGCTTGTAGTAGCCATTTCCTCTGAGATCATCCAACCGCTCCAGAATCTGAAGGTGAAAACTATCCAGCACCTCGGATGGGAAATTCATTAGGAACTACAGAATCGTACTTGCACATGCCACTGACTTGGAGACAGCTAGAGTGTGCATCCAAGTGTGTAAGAGTTGAACTGTCTGCTTCCTCCCACAGAACTCAAGCTTAAGATAGCTACTTGTTGGTGGACATACCAAACAGAACAGTCGAGCATGACAAAATATCGACACAAAGTTCCTAGATGCTTGTACCACCAGAGATGATAAAATCAGTAAAGGAAGCACAGACCTGAAAGCATCACTGCCATTTGGTGCAAAACGAATAGCGAAGCATACGTTGATAACTACCACAAAAAATTTCTTCATTCTTCTCAGCACGGATCCAGAAAGTTTTAATTGAAGACAGTCCAGTCGTGGTAAAAGAGAGAATTCATGGAACTCCATAAAGGCACCAGGTGAATTGGAGACGTTAAGAAATTGCGGAGATAATCGGAAAAAACGAGCATTACCATAAGCATCCATCCAATTGAGTACAGAAGGAACGGTGACCCAATTATCAACACAACAGTCATAAGTAATAGCAAAACAAAAATACCCATGATTATTGAACAGCTTGCCTCTATCATATATCTAGCGAGTAAACTTGAGGAGAAAAAATTCAGTTGTAGCACTAGTGTGAATGGAAAATATGAGCACTGAAAGAATTTGAGATCTCAGTAGAAAAATCTGGAGCACATCACTTTGTCAATCACAAGACCCAACAAAAGCATCAGCTTCACCTAGAAAATGAATCATTTTGGCGCTGAAATTTTGATGGCAAGGGACCCAAATTGACCGCAGATGGAAAAGAACAAAGGCTGCTTCCCACATTTCAAACATTCGAACCCACAACTGACCATCCTGATCATTATCACCTCCTCCAACAAACCAGAGTAACCAAAATCCATCTCTATTAGGCATGGTAACCAGCAACTTAATATCAACTCGATCAAATAATGAGCACGTATCATCGATATAAAGATAAAAATAAACAGTGGCATTCGAAATCCCAGCAGTAAGAATAACCCAACTCGTAGATGGTGTTCCAGAAATCGAGGTAACACCAAACGAATCGCGTAAGTACCCATTCTTATTAACCAGCTCCTGAAAGTTATCTTTAAAAGTGCTAGTAACTATGAGAATCTTCCTGTGATCATAATAATGAAATCTAACACAATCACCATGTGAACTCGAAACTCGAATCATCTGGGTAGACAGTACAGTTGCTTGCATATAAGCGTCTTTACAGAGTAGGTCAAAACCAACCCCCACTGACCAAAACTGAAGAATCGAAATCCCAACTAGCAACCTACTGCCCAAATGCAAGATGAAAGAACCATAGAAAGTCCACCTACTATTGTGATGTAGTTGATCAAATAATTCCCTTGCAGTACCAGATTCACTATTACTTGTCACTTGAAGTATCAACTTCGACCAGAGAGGCTTACCGTGCTGCAACATGTTATCAGACTCAAGCAACTCACATTTCAGCTCTAAGAATTTTTTTTTGGCTCCCTTCATTGCTAGCACTTGAGCATACCATGTATGTGCCTTGTCGAAGCTCTGCACCCTAGCCAATAAGAGAAACACAAAGCTAATACTCTTTGAAAAGTCAGCAACCAATTTCCATGCACCGCCAATTTCAGCAACCTTGACAATTATCTTACTCAACGAGTTCTGAAAATAGAATTTATAATCACTCACAGAATGAGTAGACCCCTGAATAAGTTCAATTCCTTTTCCCCGATCAAATACGGAACAAGGGTACACAAAACAAATATAATAAAAAACACCACCATCATGAAAAAATCACACAACACTATCAGGTAATGTATCAAATAAATCATGTGCTATGTCAATGCCAAGTACTCTAACCAACAAAATTTTGTCTCTCTGTGACATTTTAACAAACACCTTCCTCTCACCATTAATGTAAACATATTGAACACATAAAGGAGCAATAGAATTGAGAAATCTCGAATCTGAGTTATACCCTAGGCTAACAATTAACTGAAGAATGAATTTATCACAAGAAACTGATGAAACAACAGCATACTTACCACGATCGAATAACAAGTGAGAATCATCAAATTGGAAGGAAAAACAATCCGTACGGAGCAAATCATTATGGTGAAATAACAACTCCTTCGAGTAGGTACAGTTGTTGCAGATTACTTGAAAAAATTTGACCCAATTTTGCACAGATATTTTAGTCACATTGCTGGTTGTGAGCGCTTGATAAGTGCATAATTCATATGATTTTTGTATCCATTCCATACTTGCTTTAGTTATTATTCTTGCATATATTCGTATTATTTTCTATTATTTGCCTCTATTAAGTGAATCATCCACAAAGGAGCTATAAAGTCCTTACAAGAGCTAGGAAGATAAGTATTCCAAGTGCCCAAGTCCAAGAGAAGTGGAAGAAGTGCGACGAAAAGGAACAAAATGCTCAAAATCAAGACACGGGACATATACGGATCTTAACTCATTCAAATTAAGGATTTATCATCACCATCCTGAAGAGAATTGAAAGATAAAAAGAATTCAAAAAGAATGAGTTCATTCCGAGTTCGGATGAAGAAGTTGTGTCCAAAATAGTTTTTACCAAATAACGAAGACAGTGAAGTCCGCGAACTGGGTTCGCATACCGGGTTCGCAGACTTAATTCCGAAAATATCTGCTGGAATTTGAAGTTTGCGGACTGGGTTCGCAAACTTAGCAAGTGGAAAACGTGTATGCATATCTTGGAAAGCCTAAGGGCACGTTTGGTATTGTTATGTCGTGTTTTCTGGTCGGGTTCTTGAACCGAACTAAATACTTGATGGCAAAGCAATGTAAACCTATAAAAGGTATTAGGTCATAGAATCGATCATCTCATACTATACTTTTGTTCTTCATTAATATTTTAGGGTTTACCTCTTTAGGAGGAAAACGGGTAATTGTGTAATCATGAGAAACTAAACCTTTGTTGATTAAGGATGAATTCAATGTTCTAAGCGTGAAGCTTTATTAATAATACAAATCTATTGAGAGTTTTTTATCATCATCGTTTGTCTTTACCATATCTAGGGTTTATGAGTGATTCTTAGATTTATTTGGGATGCATACTAGATTAGTCTATTGATTGTTCTATTGCTAGTAGAAGTTATGAGATAAGTAATCGTCGATTAACTCTCTATACAAGTACAAATCGCGAGACCTTATAGAGGGATTCTGTGGAGGAATCGTGTGTGATGACAACACCAGCAAGTAAACTTTGATCTAAGATTTTAACTACTGGGATCAATCTAAATTCACAAAGCTTAAAGCGTTCGATTGGGTTACACCTAGAGTGATCTACTACATGGTGGTTCGTTGGACAGAATCTGGTAGTCGAGAACTTCCGTATTCAGTGATTGAAGGAGTTTTGAGGATAACACTGATCTAGCTGTTATTCCACGGTTGGTGATGAATGGTTCTTACGAACAATAGATAAGTATTCTAATCCTGTAAATGCTTGGTAACGGCGAAGGATTCCTTAATCATCTCTTTATTCTTTATTGTATTTATATTTATCTCACAACCAAAGACCCCTTTGTTATTTACTTTATCTTGCTGATCAAATAACCTTTCAATTACACAGCTCTCTGTGGGAACGATCTCTTACTACCGCTATATTACCAGTTAATTAGTGGAAAATATATTTATCAATTTGTTGAGCATACGACATCCCATACAGCACTTCCCGATTTGTGAACTCACTGGAGTTGGTGACTTCAACAACACCATTTTGCACCAATTCTTCATACCAAGGACTATCACTAGTAGATGTTTCATCCATCTCATGAAAGAAAAAATAAGGAATCAATTCCAAATCGGAAGACTCATCATCTTATCCACATAAAATCAACTCCGATCCGACAGAACCAGTTTCTTCGTCATCTTCTGCTTCTGCTGATGGGATTGAAGAGTCTTGACTGAAATCAGTTACCGAGTTCGCAATGAAAACCTCCTCCATCTTCTTCATGGCTTCCTTATTCCCAACTTCATTAACAATTTCTGCTTCAGATTTTGGAGGTAGAAATGATTCCCACTTTCTCTTGGCGATGGAGGTGAGATATTCCATTAAAAAAAGATTTAAACCTCGAGTTGGTGAAAAGACATCGTTCAGCAGATCTTGAAGTTTCCTCTTCAATTCATATAAATGCAGCGTTATTTTGCGCCTCTAATTGATCCCTCAAATCCCTAATAGATCGAATCAAATAACCCCTAGATCGGGACGCATCTGATACCAAGTGTAGTGTACTTGGATGTACAACTACAGGGTTTGGATCATAATTTAAGTAAGAGAACTCTTGATTCATAGTGAACCAATCCTAGTTGATAAACTAAACTATTCTATTGATAATTCTTATCACTCCCAGTTTCATTACAGGATATGAGAGTATATAGATCATTCTCTCTCTCTCTATCTATCTCTCAATATCCTACGATCACTAACTATCCACGTGGGCTAATCCAAGACACTCATTACAATTGACTAAGTACCTACACAAATACGATAATGGGCACCCCTGTCACATGACAGTGTTCATCTCTTTCCCTGCTTCTTCTCTCCTAGTTGCTTTCTATTGTGATTTTTCTTATATTTGTTGTTAAGATATGTGGTTCAATTCTGATGCAACAGGGTTCTTCCTTAAATGCTTTTTATTGTGTTGATACTTTTTCTCTGGATCTTCTTAGTGGTGCTCTGTCTTTATACCCCCTTAGTATGTGATTTTCTTATGGTTACATCTTAAGATATGTTTATTCATATTGTTGATTGTCTAGTTCTTCTCTTCTTTATGTTACCGTTTGCTTGTACTAAATTTGTTTAAATCTCTCTCTTTGTCCCTCTTATCTGGGTGCTCTCTTCCATTCTTTTCTCTTATTTCAAATAGGCTCTTCATATGAGATTTAGTTCTAACTTCTTTTCCTTTATGTCTTTCTTTGTCTGCTTGTATACCTCTTATTTGTATCTAATTTCTTTTAAGTTTTAGATCTTACCTTGATTGGATGTTTTTGCTCGATCATTTTATAGTCTGTTGTGCTTGATAAATAGTAGTCAGAATGAAGAACATAACCTCAGTATTCACTCTAACCCCACTGATCTGACTAAGCCCCCAGATAAGTCCATCCAAAAACCCTTGACATCTATATTTTTGTTTTTATTTCCAGCGTTTTAGTTTTCTTGAGTTTCTTCTAATCTTTTCGAGTCAAGTTTAGGAATCAAGTGCCTGGACAAGTTGGTTTGGATATTCAGGGATCTTTTTCTTCCTCTCTTTCTTTGATTTTTTTTCTTTTGACCATTAATTTCTTCCGTTTTGTATATGATGTACGTCATTCAGGTTCATTAAATTTTACAAATACGTAGCATTTATTAAATACCTTAGCTTTTCTAGCCACTAAGTTAGTAGTTGTCTCTAGTTTTGCTCTGTGTTATTTGGCCTTTCCTCTCTCTGCTTGAGGTTATATACAATTTCGACCCCTGGATTCATTGAGACCGGACAGTAGACTAAGCTCTTAATTAGTATTCTTTTTGTACAGTTTTTCCTAGTTATTTTCTGTTCATTAGCAATTTTATTTAACATGTATTGTGTCTATGTAATGTTAGTATGTAATTTAACCTACCTTTGTGCTTTTTCTTGGAATAGGAAATTGAAGACTCTTGTAAAACAACATGATGCTGAAATCAATACTGGCTATGTTTTATATGGTTGTATTTTTTCGAAAATGCAACTTTCTCCATTAAAATCTTCAATTGTTGCGAAAGACTAAATTGTCGTCCTCAGTCATTAAGAAGAGATCTCTTTCCTGTATAGGCCGTCGTGACACTTTTATCAGACTTGTTCGTGGTAGAAGGGCTCAGGAATCCATCTTGATAGTTTTATCGCGAGCTAAAACTCTCAATCTTCACAACTTATTTGTGAATCAACACATACTGCCAGAATTAGAAGACTACTCATTGGGTATCGGTGGAGAAAGAATGTTTCCTAGTTTGACGAAGAATTATAAATGTTTGTGTTATTTTTGCAACTTTAGTTTTAGGGTCTTCTTTATGACCTATCGCGTTATGCTCTTTTCTTTCGTTAAGGTTTTATCCCTATGAGTTTTCCTTTTCAAGGTTTTTAACGAGGCAACAAATGCGAGTCTAACACCTTCCTGTAGTTTTATCTTTTTCTTACTTATGTTTATTATTTATTTTTATGTAATATGTATAAGCTTATTGTTGTAACTTTGGCTGCTAACGCCTTAAGTTAGTCTTTTTAATGCAATGCCTTATTAAAAAAAAAGAAAAAAAAAAAAAAAGAGGTTGGGACAGGGGCACACATAAATACTCGGGACGGAGGATCTGGACAGTTGTTATCTATGACTCCGTGCATCACTATATGCATAAACATTCGAAGGACACGGGAACTACCAGCCTTGATTATGAACCTTCTTCTTAATTTGTGTTCTGTTTTTTCATAACAATTACATGGCTAGGTATCTGATTAGTAGTAGTTGGAGCAATATTCTTAATAAATTTTACATAATCTCGAATTTTGCTACAAGGCTGAGATACCATTATTACTAAAGCCTAGTCTATCGGCGACTATGGAAGATTAGGACAGAGGACTATGTCGTGCTCACACCGGTTACACAGATAGATGTCAGGTACATTTTCCGTATTGGTGAGTTGAACGCAGCGCATATGTTGCCAAACTTCACAAATATCACAAGCAATCATCCGTTCTCCATCATCTTCCTTAGCTCCACAAGGACAATCAATTATCATATTCTGGTTCTTGTCCTCGAAAATTTCTTCAATGTTAATCTCCCTATCAGCAATTTTTCCAGAAACAACAATACTAGTTCCTGTTGGTTCAACCAAACCATAAACCAAATCCGTTTCTACGGCAATCAAATTTTGAACTGACTCTGCAATGAAACTCTTTAAACCCCAATACATCTCCTTAAACCTCCTCTCCACTTCTATCTTCAGTTCTCTAAATGTAGCATTGGGAGGCAAAATGACCAAGTCCTCATATGGTGAAGGCTGTTCTAAAATCCTCTTGGTTATTTCCATCTCCTCATGGCCGTCATTCTTCAACCTGACTGAGCATAAAAGCTTTAATTTCTCTTCATTACCAATCTCAGTTTTCTGGCATAATTCTCCTTTGTAATCCTTAATGAGATATTTAGAGTCAAGAATTATCCTTACAGCTATTGGTATCACAGAAAGTAGGCCAATATTTTGTGATAGTTTTGGTTCTTTGAAGATGAATTTGTACAAGTAGAATAAGTCCTTCATGAGTTGATTTCTAGTAATTTGGTGACGATATTTCTTAGTGGGGTCACCCGGAGAAAAACCTTCCCGAAAATTAGTTGATAAATCCTCCAAGCAGTACTCAAGAACTTTTGTTACTGGATTTACAGTTCGGCGAACCACATAGCTCCCAACAATTTGGTTTCCTAAAGATTTTAGAACAAAATCAAGTAGGCCGGTGTCACCGATATAAACTCTAGCGGCATCCCTTACTTCTTGCCTTGAAACCCATCGAAACTCTGCGTTCATTAAAGCTTCAACGATGACTCTTGTTGCCATCTCCACTCTCTTGGTAGACCATCGACAAGCGGTTTCTGCACTGACGGCAGTAATTCCAGCACTTGTGGTGTTATTATTTGATGAAGATAGATGGCAAATGTCCGGTTGAAGACGCTCCTTTAGTTCTTGCATGAAACGGAAAATATGACCTAATGTTAACAAAGGATTGCCGGAAAGAGATTGATACTTACTAAAAATGACTAGGATTTCCTGGTATGAAGTGTCTAAATGTTGAATGAGTAAGCATAAGGGAATGCTTTGCACAGCCTCTATGGCTTTCTGGTACATGGGTTGTGTAACACCAAAGCTTCCCCTACCAAATCCGTAACCCCAACGTCCAAACCATGATTCGTTGAATGCAACCCCATGAATCAACCTTAAATCCATGCCGTTTTTCTTTGCAACATCATTTATACTGACTTTCCTACAAAAAGTTTGAGAGCTAGTTAATATGCAGAGCAGCTGACTGATATTCAATGTTGGGCACGTCAAAATATACCTTGCTCGCAAGCCAGTGCATATTCTATCCCATAAGTCCATTATTTCAATGCCAGCCAAACTTGATCCCTTCTCGATCCCATTAATGCTGATGAGATGGCCAAATCCATTGGAGTGCAAGACACCATGCAGTAGATGTCCCTGTAACTCGATGAAGTTTGATATCTCAGCAGCTGTGATAGTTGTCGTTGTGGCTGGTCGTCCACTACCCTCACTTTCATAGCTTGAACATACTGCCATCACCACTGCAGTTTCCTTAGAGGGAACCACGAAATGAAACCTCTCATTGCAAATCAAGTGATTTCCCCAGCCTGAGAAATTAACAAATTAACAGTTTTTACGATTCTTCTTGCATATTAGAATATAATAATGGTCTCTGTTGTGTTTTTGAATGTTTGTATATTGCCTATACATTAGGACACATTTCCGATTATATGGGACAAGGAACTACTTACCTACATATCTGCAATAATGGCAATGACGTGAAGCAGATTTCTCCATTGGTTCTTCGATTATAAAGAGCGAGATACACATAGCAGGATGTCGATTGAGTTCAAGTTGAAAAGACCAGCTATTCATTCCTTCGGGTAATCTACTCTCAACCCTTGCAAATTCAACAAGTTTTCTGATGTTATCGCGAAACGGACCATTAAATTCGATTGGGTGCCCGGGTTCACAAAACGTTCTAAACCTGAAAATCCTTTCTACCCTCTTCCTTTTCTTGAAACTTGTAGAATTCAAATGCTTCATGATTTTTAAGCCTGCTGGCCGGGTTAGAACTCGGTTTTCCGATGAGTATAAGAGGAAGAATGAAGTACATTATAATGAAATGGCATCAACAGAATGCTTCATCACACACTTAATATGTCCTACAAATTTAATTGGAAAGGAAATCAAAAACATTAACTTTCATGAACTTAACCAAGAGAGACTATATATATTGGTGTCTTGCTTTAAGCATGATATGATTCAAAAATATCTCCATTAGAGCGATTTTTTCTTCGAAGTAGTCGCAGTAAATTATAATGAGAACATGCATAAGTTCATGCAGCATTAATCAAATTTACGTAAGATATGCAGCTCCCCTTTTTTATTTGGAATTTAGGTACTGAAAATGGGATAGTTTAGTGAACCCCGAAGTTAGCTCAAGAAAGTAGGTTAAAAACATAAAGAAAATTCACATAAAACGCACTGTTTCTTGCCTAACTAACACTACTCCAAATCTATGCAAACAACAATTCTTGGTAGAGTATATGTGATCATAACACGAGCAAGAAACAATTGATTACCGTCCGTCTGTTTGTGACAAACCGTTGGTTTTGGAGTTTGAATTTAATGAGTGAAAGTTTATTCAGTAGGCTGAATCCAGGACCGTCTCTATCATTTTAGGGGCTCGGGGTAAACTTTCAAAAATGGGCCTCTTTCTAAATAGTAGCATAAATGATAAATGAAGAATGGAAGATTAAATTAATGGAACAATCCATCTATCTATGCATATAAAAGTCCAACAAGACTTCAGAAGTAATCCAAATTCATTTGGAAAAGATATAGTGCTAACTAATACCATTGTAAAAAATTATAGCAGCCAAAGGCCGCCCACATCTTTTTAGCACTTTATTTGTTTTGTTTATTTCTAAAAGGACATCACCCACTGTCACAGGTTCGCACAACCTAAATGTGACAGCCAATTTTGACAATGACGCTATGTTTCACAACACAGTTCAGTCAACTCGCGCACTTAGCCAATTTCTTTAATTCTTGGCCAAACCTCTATTTAGCCCATGCTAAACAGAGATTGCTCAGAAATCTTTCAAGCCTTCAAATCAATACACACTCCATTTGATGCATAAAACAGTAAGCCAAAACAAAGGGACAATGCACCAGCATAATTTAGTTTTGATCTTGGCAGAAACCTTATTATTACCGCACAATTAGGGCTACAGAACTCTTCTTGTTCCAAATTATCCAATCCCTTCACAAGATCAGGCTTATATAGCCTTATAAAACCTATATACAACTGTCACGTAGTTACATATTCATTTTATATCAGGCAGTTGGTCAGCCGTGCCAACTTGCCTAACTGTTCCATTAAAGCCAAACATGCCTTTCCTATCCTTCAAGAAAGCGTAAAGCAAAACAACTTCCGTGCAACCAACTTGAATCCGTCAAGGCCATGTTCCCGGCACATGTCATCTAGCCTTATTGCACTTTGATTGCATTTACCATCCAAAGTCCCGCAATCATTGTTGAGCATCATTCTTCCAATGATGCAAGTGTGTTAATGCAAGTCTTGCTTGCATGCCTTCACGCCACATGCCAAACTCATTTGGCATCTCTTGATGCTAATCTCACATCATTGGACATGTCCAAACCCTGTTTGGCACAAGCCTTGGCCTAGCTGCAACTCTGAATGCGCCACCGCATTTCTGGCATATGCCATGTTGCCAAAAAATTTTTGCTAAGTCCAATAGTTTATTAAATCATACTCAAAAAGCTCTAAAAAACAAACTAACACAAAATAAATAACATCAAGAGATAACTCAAGGAAATTATTAACGCATATATCCTACTCCTCTTAAACGTCCCTTATTTCCAATTCTACAGTTTCTCCTCTTAGACTGTAAACCCGAAAGAATTTCTGTCAAAAGCTCCGAGTCTCCATAATCTTCATACTCGTCATAAATATCATCGTACTCATCTTCATCCGAAGCGTAATTACCAGGAACAAGTTTAATATGAGATTGAACTTTTTTCTTAGTTGAAACTCTATCCATTAGCTCCTTTTTTTCTTTAAAATAATCTTTTCTATATGATGTATTTCTAATGAAATTAGCACGAACCTCATCATTCTTAATATTGTTTGCTTCATCGAGCTCCTCCTTGGTGAGAAGATTTTCATTCTTGTATGAATCACGATGCTTCCTTAGGGCCTCCATTTTTGCACGAAAAGTTATTTTCTTCCCTTCATCTATTGCGTCCAACTCATCTAAAAATTTTAGCTCTTTATCATTATCTGTTGCACTAACGGAAATCTCATCAGAAAGTGTACCCCATTCCTTACAGTTTATGCCATGTTGCCAATAATGCACAATGTTACGCATTATTTATAGTGACCAACCGGTCATAGACCTCCCCCACCAGCTGAACTTGACGCCCTCGTCGATTCTTTTTATTATAGGTAAGCTTGAATTTGTTCTTCAAATTTCCAAAATGTAGTATCCTTCTCCCAAGAAGCTTCGGAGTCTGGCAAACCTTGCCATTTTATCAGAAAATAAGTTCTCATATTCTTCTTACTATGCCCCTCAGCTCGATCATCAAGTATTTCCTCAACTTGCTTGTTGAATTGTGATCTGATTACTGGTGGTGCACGCTTCGCTTGTTGTCTCGAAGTGTCCAGCAAATCAGGATGGTACTTTCTCAAGACATGAGAAGTGGGATGCACTTTAAATCGTTATGGCAAAACGAGTCTGTAGGCCACCTTACCAACTCTTTTCATCACTTCAAAAGGACCATCGTACCTTGGAATTAGGCCTCAATTCACTCTCTTGATAGAAATCTTCTTCCAAATTTGGGGCGTTAGCTTTAAAAACACCATATCTCCCACCTCAAATTCCACATCTCTGTGACGTAAATCAACATATTTCTTTATCCTTCTTTGCGCCTTGGACAAATTATCACGTGCTTGCTTAGTCATCTCCGTTTTAGACCTTGCATAGCGATATGTTGCTGGACTGGAACCTTGCTTCTTAGACTTTGGCACCTCATGAGGGGTTAATGGTTGCTAGACTGTTGCTAACTCAAAAGGACTCAACTCCGTTAAAGAACTCTTGTGCAAATTGTAACAAAATCGGGCCGACAATTTCCCTGGCTTGCCATCACATAACGACGCAGATACACTTCTAGCAATGCATTTATCCTCTCCGTTTGACCATCGGTTTGGGGGTGATTGCTAGTAGAAAACTTAAGTTCAGATCCGATCAATCCAAACAAGGAAGTCCAAAATCTGTCTGTAAACCGTGAGTCTCTATCACTCACAACGTCTTGAGGAAGTCCCCAATACTTCACTACATTCTTGAAGAACAGATTCGTTGCAACGTCTGCATTACAAGAATGGGGATAGGGAGTGAATGTGGTATACTTCTAAAAGAGATCAACGAAGACCATTATCGATCTAAAGCCTTGCACCTTTAGCAGTCCGTTAATAAAGTCCATCGACAAGCATTGTCATGGCCTGTCTGGAATCGGTAAAGGATGTAGCAATCCTGCTACATTCCTCCTTTCCGTCTTGTCCAGTTGACACATTAAGCATGTCTTCACATACAACTTAATATCTTCTTCCATCTTAGGACAGTAATAGGAACGAGCTATCAAAGCATGCGTTCATTCAATGCATGTATGACCAGCCCAAATGGAATCATGCGTCTCTCGCAAGAGGTCCTTTCTCCATCCACCTGAATTGGGTACATAAATTTTTTCTCCTTTGGCATATATGACTCCATCATCTATCCAATATTGGCGAACGATCCCATCACAGATCTGTTTAGTCAGGGGCACACATGCCTGATCATTCTTTGTCTTCTTTGATTCGAGGAAACAACTCTGCCTCAATTTTGGTCAGTACCGCAATATATTATGTCACTAACTTCCTGCTCAAAGCGTCTGGCACAGTATTAAGCCTTCCTGGCTTATGCTCGAACTTGTAGTCGAACTCGCTCAAAAACTCAAGCCACCTTGCTTGTTTTGATGAAAGTTTCTTCTGGATGGAAAAGAACGTAATGGCCACATCATCCGCCCTTGTGATGAAATAAGTTCCCAAAAAATAATAGCGTCATGTTCTTAGGAAATGTATCACTGCTAACATATCTTTCTCAGGTAGAGTGTATCTCCCTTCAGCATCGTTAAGCTTACGACTCTCATAAGCTACCGGATCGCCGTCTTTCACCAAGTCTCCTCCTAGAACCTTGTCTGAAGCATTAGTGTGCACTTCAAATGGTATATCTAATCTAGGCAAGCGAAGAACTGGTTCTGTCGAGACCGTTTTATTTAATGCATCGAATGACCGCTGACACTCGTCAGTCCATGCCCATTATTTGTACTTCCTCAACAAATCTGTCAACAGGGTTACTTTCTTTGAATAGCTAAGTATAAAGCGTCGGTAATAGTTATCCAAACCCAAGAAAGAACAAAGCTCTTCAAACTTCTTTGGTTCAGTCCAGTCCATAATGGCCTCTACCTTTTTCTGGTCCATATGCACGCATCCTTGGCGATATCACATGGCCAAGGAAAGTAATTGTGGTATGTGACAAACTCACACTTTTCCTTCTTCACATACAAACTTGCCTCCTTAAGTTTTGCAAACACTTCGCGAAGATGCATTGCATACTCTTCCAAAATATCATTGTGAATAACTATGTCGTCCAAATATACTACTACAAAGAGGACAATATACTCAGAAAACACATCATTCATCAGGTTGCAAAATATTGCAGGAGCATTCGTCAAGCCGAATGGCATTACACGGTACTCATACGAGACCATTGCAGTATTTGGTTCATCTCCTTCTACTATGCGCACTTGGTAATAACCTGATCCCAAATCCAACTTTGTGAAGAACTTGGCCTTGGATAATCGATAAAAATTTTTTGCCACTATCGGAATTAGGTATTTGTTCTTCACAGTTAGCTTGTTCAAATCCCTATAATCTACACACATACGAAGCTAGACATCTTACTTCTTTTGGAACAGAATCGGAGTACCAAATGGAGCTTTAGACGGTTGCATATAGACTGCCTCCAGCAGTTCAGAAATCTGTTTGCGCATTTCCTCAAGTTCTAGCGGTGACATACGATATGTTGCTTGTGCAGACGGCCACGCTCCTAGCACCAACTCAATCATATGATCGATCCTACGCCATTGTGGTAGCGTCTTAGGCAGTTCTGCATGCATCATGTCTTCAAACTCTTTTAAGACCTTAGATATTTCAACCTCAACTTCTATTACCTTTCCTGGTTTGATCTCAACCAACACGCCTAGGAAAGTAGCCAAGCATTGGCGTGTACATTCTTTCACTTGAATCGCGGACAAACATGGCTTAAATGTCTTGTCTGGTTCACTTTGCCTCACCATAGAGACAAAACATGGATATTGAGGGTGTTGTATCAATATCCCATTTCTATGAGGTAATGGCGTCTCCTTTGCCGCAAAAAAGAAATCCATGCCCAATATCAGGTCACAATCATCCATGACCATCACTAGAAAATATACTTTCCTTTCCATTCTCCAACTTGAACATCTGAATTGCGAACTTTCCCTCGACTGGTTTGTGGTTCTGCGTTAACATCTTTGATAGTGTTAGTCGCGCTAGTAACTGTTAAGTTCAATGCCAAGACAACGTCTGGATGAATAAAGGACTTTGTAGCACAGGTATCATCCATCGCTAATACCTATTCTCCATTGATGTTCACATCAATGTACATCAGTGAAAAAGTGGGGGTCCAACAACCTCGCCCAATATTTCGCTTAGCAATCTGTATGGACTAACTCCAATATACTTTCAAGAAAATCAACTAGACTCAATCTTAATAAAGTTTATCAAAAAGTTATATCTCTCTTTATCGATTCAATACTTACTCAAGAAAATAGAAATCTGCGAGTCTAATTGAATACAAGAGGAATCACTTGAACGGTACCAAAGACCAATGTTCAAGTATCAATCAATGTAAATCAACAACCAAAGGTTGGATATTCTAATTGATTTATTCAAACGCACAACCTGTGATATTTCAATTATATAAAAAAATATAGTGCGGAAAAGAAATAACACAGACACCAAAAGTTTTGTTAACGAGGAAACCACAAATGCAGAAAAATACCGGGACCTAGTCTAGATTGAACATACATTGTATTAAGCCGCTACAGACACTAGGCAACTAAAAACTAACTTCGGTCTAGACTGTAGTTGAACCCCAATCAATCTCACACTGATCCAAGGTACAGTTATGCTCCTATATATCTGATCCCAGCATGATACTACACACTTGATTCCCTTAGCTGATCTCACCCACAACTAAGAGTTGCTACGACCCAAAGTCTAAGACTTTAATAAACAAATATGTATCACACATAAAAGTATATGATAATAGATAAATATGTCTTCCACAGAAATACCTACGAGTTTTGTTCCGTCTTTTGATAAATCAAGATGAACAGTAACCAATTGATAAACCAGACTTATATTCCCGAAGAACAGCTCAGTATTATCAATCATCTCACAATAATCTTAACCGATGCGTCGAAAGAAGATATTGTGGAATCACAAATGATGAGACGAAGATATTTTTGATTACTTTTATATCTTGCGTACCGGAGATATCAATCTCAAGCCAATCGTACGATTGTACTCAACACGATAGAATCAGCAAGATCAGATCAGACAACTAAAAGAAACTAGTATCGGTCTGGCTTCACAATCCCAATGAAGTCTTCAAGTCGTTAACATACAGGGTCTCGAAGAAACCTAAGGTTAAAGGAGAATCTGTTGGAATCTTGCAACAATTGAAGAAACGTCAGATGTATCAAACAATAAATATAAAGAACAGTATCAAACAACTCTACCACGAACAAATTGATGAGGGCAGAATCACAGGTTCAACAAGCTTTCCTTAACACATTAGTTCGCGGGTATACTCTGAAGTAATGCTAAACCCCAACGTGCGAAGATGTGTCCAGGATAAGACTGCCCGATATAACTTGAGTTAGCACAACGCAAGTTACCCACTCTTGAACTCAGCAACAGGGATATCAAAACGCCGCACAAAATATAAGAAGAAGAAGAAGAAGAAAAGTAGACCTAGAGATAGTCGCTGCTTGTGTGTTTTTAAAACAGAATTTCGAGTCATATTTATAGGATGAGATACTTGCAAATCAAGTTAGGTTTTTTGTTTTCTTCAAAAACAAGTAAAACTCGTAAAAGGAATTTCCCACAAATAAAACTCTTAAAAAATAATTTTGGAATTAAATTCCTAAAGAAAAATTCTCCCAAAAATAAATCCGTGTAGGAAAGGGACTTGGTGCATGGTATACGCGTATATCGCATGGGTCAAAATATGTATTTTTGCCCACCCGCTCCACCCACGTTTTACAATTCATACATAAGTGTATGATTATATAGTGGAGCTCCTCTTTAGTTTTCCACAATGTGGGACTAAAGGTTCCACTTCATTCACCCAAAAATGAGTGAGTATCCTTAGACCCTTAGGTCATTAGATCAAACCATACCAAGACCATAAAATCTTTTTAATTAAAACTCATTTTCTCCAACAATCCCCCACATGAATGAAATGTCGGAAAACGAAAAAATCAGAGTAAGGAAAATACCATTTAGGCAAAGGTGTCTATGAGGTCTTGAACCTTGCTTAGTGAGAAGTTACCGGAACTACTAGCTAAACAGTGAACGCGATATCTTGAACTGCTAGCGTTTGGTGTAGTTCAAATAATATCCACGCATGATATCCTCCAAGTGTTGCTAAGTTCGTGCCGTTTTGTCCATTTTGGCCCTGGACATATCCTGTTTCTCAGAATGCTCTAAAGAATTGGCTCCATTCTCATAGGAAGCGACCCACTTCCTCATTCAGATAGGTGAGTTCCATCAAGAGTGTTTACTGCTACACCCCACTTCAATCTTAAATTGAAACTATAGAACTCATTAAGACTTAATTAAAAGTCATCCTCCACATGCAGTCACACTATCACATCAACACCATAGGGAAGGGACAGATAATAAAATTATCTGATAGTGTTTACCTTTAACTACCACAAATTAGTTGTTTCATTCGAAACCTTGATCTTGGAATCTCCAGTCAGCAAGGTTGAGTATCCTTCATGGAAAGTTTAATTATTTGAGCCTAAGCCCCATCCCCTTCGATGCTTTACTAACTATCTCCTTGGACAAGCCTTTCGTCAAAGGGTCCGCGATATTCTCCTTGGACCTTGTCCAATCTATGGAAATAACGCCTGTTGAGATTAGCAATTTCAAAGAATCATGTCTTCTACGCATATGTATAGACTTTCCATTGTAGAAGCTATTTTTAGCTCTACCTATTGCAGATTTGCTGTCACAATGTATAGATATAGCTGGCACAGGCCTATGCCAGAGAGGAATATCTTCTAAAAAGTTTCTTAGCCATTCGGCCTCCTCTCCTGCTTTATCTAACACAATAAACTCCGACTCCATAGTTGAGCGAGCTATACATATCTGTTTGGAACTCTTCCAAGATACAGACGCACCTGCTAGAGTGAATACATATCCACTCGTAGACTTAGACTCCTCTGAGTCTGCTATCCAGTTCGCATCGCAAAATCCCTCAAGGACGGCCGGATACCCTTCGTAATTCAAACAAAAGGTCATTGTGTACTTCAAGTACTTTAGCACTCTATTAAGTGCATCCCAATGTTTCTGCCCTGGATTACAAGTATACCTGCTTAACCTACTCACAGCATAAGCAATGTCTGGTCTCGTACAATTCATCAAATACATCAGACTTCCTATGACTCTCGAGTATTCAAGTTGGTTAACACCTACACCCTTATTCTTCATGAGTTTGCAAGAAGAATCATATGGAGTGAAAACAGGTTTACAGTCAAACTGATTATATTTCTTAAGTATGGATTCAACATAATGAGACTGACTCAGACTATAGCCATTAGAAGTTTTTCTAATCTTCATCCCTAATATGACATCAGCGGGGCCTAAGTCTTTCATGTCAAAGTTCTCATTCAACATTTTCTTAGTGGTATTAATAACATCCATGTTTGTACCTAGTATAAGCATATCATCAACATACAAGCATAGAATCACACAGGCATCCTTGACAAGTTTAGTATAAACACACTTATCAGATTCATTAATTCTAAAACCACTAGAAATCATCACATGATCAAATTTCTCATGCCACTTTTTAGGTGCTTGTTTCAATCCATACAAATATTTCTTCAGTTTACAAACCTTCTTCTCACAACCTTTAACTACAAATCCTTCGGGTTGTTCCATATAAATTTCTTCATCTAATTCACCATTAAAAAACGCTGTCTTTACATCCATTTGATGTATCTGTAGGTTATGGACAGAAGCTATAGCAATTAACATTCTAATAGAGCTAATTCTACTTACTGGTGAATATGTATCAAAGAAGTCTATACCTTCTATCTGTTTATAGCCTTTCGCTACCAACCTAGCCTTGTATTTTTAAATAGTTCCATTTATATTACGTTTTCTCTTGAAAATCCATTTACAATCTATGGCCTTAGACCCTGGAGGTAAATCTACAAGTTCAAAAGTACCGTTTTCTCGAATGGAATCCATTTCACTAATTGAAGCTTCTTTCCACCACGGAGCTTCAGGACAAGTCATGGCTTCTTTATAAGTCTGAGGATCAGACTCGGCTAGGTATGTAATGCAACCAGGATAGGTTTTCATAGTTTTAACCCTTTTACCTCTTCTAGGTTCTATTTCTGGTTCATCTTCCTCTAAAGGTAATGACTGACTGGATGATGTAAATTCTAGGGGATCATCTAAACATCTCTTTCGAGAATCACGTTTCATAGGAAAAACATTCTCAAAGAACTCAGCATCCCTAGACTCCATGATAGTATTCAACCCTATGTCAGAAATTTCAGAACTCACAACCATAAACCTATGAGCACTAGAATGCTCAGGATACCCTATAAAAACACAATCAACGGTTTTGGGTCCTATCTTATTTGTCTTAGGAGGAGGGATGGCCACCTTTGCCAAGCACCCCCACACTTTGAAGTAATCATAAGATGGTTGTTTACCTTTCCATAACTCATATGGACTTTTATATGATCCTTTAAAGGGTACTCTGTTCAGGATGTAATTGGCTGAGAGGATAGCCTCCCCCCACAAATTCGAAGGTAATCCTGAACTAATCAACATGGCATTCATCATATCCTTAAGGGTACGGTTCTTTCGTTCAGCTACACCATTGGATTGAGGTAAATAAGGGGCTGTAGTTTCATGTATTATGCCATGTTCTTCACAGAAATCTCCAATAGGAATTAGATACTCACCACCACGGTCAGACCTAAAAGTTTTAATGGTAGCATTCAATTGGTTTTCAACTTCACGTTTATATATCTTAAAGGCTTCTAAGGAATTGTCCTTCCCTCTAAGCAAATAAACCTGACAGTACCTCGTACAATCATCTATAAAAGTGACAAACCATTTCTTACCACCTATAGTTTGAACTGACTTCATGTCAACTACGTCTGAATGAATCAATTCTAAGAGTTTAGTGTTTCTCTGGACATTCTTCCTGAATGATTTCTTAGCATGCTTAGATTCTACGCAAATCTCACACTTATGACTTTTATCTAAAGTGAATTTGGGTATGCAGCCTACGCTAGCCAGTTTATGCATTGATTTGTAATTTACATGACCAAGTCTACCATGCCAAACATTCGATGACACACACATGTAAGCAGAAGAATCATTCAATTTCACTTCAGGACAGGTTACATTAAGTTTGTAAAGACCCCCAGTCTTATAACCCTTACCCACATAATCATTTCCCTTAGTTACTATAAGTTTTCCAGACTCAATTGAAACTTTAAAACCCTTATCATCTAAAACAGAACAAGAAACATGATTTTTGCAGATGTCTGGAACATGAAGAACTTCATTCAATGTGAGAGTCTTGCCAGATGTGAGCTTCAGACCGACCTTTCCTTTTCCTGCAACCTCTGATGCAGATGAGTTACCCATATAGAGTTTCTCGCCTTCCCCTACCCTCTGGTAGGAGGTGAACAGGTCTCTGTTCCCACAAAAATGCTTGGTAGCTCCAGAGTCTACCCACCAGTCCATCACATTGGTCACCAAATTAACTTCAGACACTACTGCAGAAAACTCGTCCTTGTTCTTTTCAACCAAGTTAACACTATCCTTTTTGTCCTTACGATGTCTACAGTGAACTGCCATATGTCCAGTAACTCCACACGCATAACAAGCACCCTTAATTTTAGTAATTCTAGACTCTGGTTTTCGAAAAATTCCTTTCTTGGGAGGACCACGCTTAGAGTTACGATTGTTACTCTCACCTTTTCCAGCTTTGGAAGATCTGTGTTCAGTCATATGAGCTTTGTTACTCATGTCCCTTGCAGAAGACACGTTCTTATCCTTGGTGCACAGCATCTCTTCCACTTGAATTTTCTTTCCTAATTCAACCATGTTGATCTCGCCAGTTTCATGTCTTAGCTTTTTCTTGTATTCAGACCAAGAAGATGGTAACTTCTCAATTACCGCAGATACTTGAAACGTCTCATCAATGACCATACCTTCAGCAAGAATCTCATTAATGATCTGTTGAAATTCGAGAAATTGATCAACAACAGGTTTATCATTCGTCATCTTGAAGTCCATAAACTTCGCCACCAGAAATTTCTTGCTCCCTGCAGTCTCCGCTTGATACTTTGCATCTAACGCAGTCCACAAATCATAAGCACTGAAATTTTCTTTAGCATTGTAAAAATCATACATCGCATCTTCCAAACCATTCATGATATGATTTTTCGCCAGAAAATTACACCTCTTGTTATACTCGATCGCCTCCTCAGTTAAACCTTCAGCTTTCATCAATTCAGCATGTGGAACAAGTACATAATCCAGTTCATGATGGCTTAGATAAAATAGCATCTTGGATTGCCATCTCTTGAAATCCTTTCCGTTAAACTTCTGTGGTCTTTCAACATCGTTCTTTCCCATTGTTACAAGGAATAATAATGTGTTAAGATTGTTGGAATCTTGCAACAATTGAAGAAACGTCAGATGTATCAAACAATAAATATAAAGAACAGTATCAAACAACTCTACCACGAACAAATTGATGAGGGCAGAATCACAGGTTCAACAAGCTTTCCTTAACACATTAGTTCGCGGGTATACTCTGAAGTAATGCTAAACCCCAACGTGCGAAGATGTGTCCAGGATAAGACTGCCCGATATAACTTGAGTTAGCACAACGCAAGTTACCCACTCTTGAACTCAGCAACAGGGATGGAAGCAAAACGCCGCACAAAATATAAGAAGAAGAAGAAGAAGAAAAGTAGACCTAGAGATAGTCGCTGCTTGTGTGTTTTTAAAACAGAATTTCGAGTCATATTTATAGGATGAGATACTTGCAAATCAAGTTAGGTTTTTTGTTTTCTTCAAAAACAAGTAAAACTCGTAAAAGGAATTTCCCACAAATAAAACTCTTAAAAAATAATTTTGGAATTAAATTCCTAAAGAAAAATTCTCCCAAAAATAAATCCGTGTAGGAAAGGGACTTGGTGCATGGTATACGCGTATATCGCATGGGTCAAAATATGTATTTTTGCCCACCCGCTCCACCCACGTTTTACAATTCATACATAAGTTTATGATTATATAGTGGAGCTCCTCTTTAGTTTTCCACAATGTGGGACTAAAGGTTCCACTTCATTCACCCAAAAATGAGTGAGTATCCTTAGACCCTTAGGTCATTAGATCAAACCATACCAAGACCATAAAATCTTTTTAATTAAAACTCATTTTCTCCAACAGAATCGACTCTAGATAATACAACTAGTATCACACAGGAGGTGTGGGGATTAGGTTTCCCAGTTTCTAGAGTTCTCCCTTATATAGTCTTTCAAATCAGGGTTTGCGATCAATGTTAGCTTAGTAACAAAGCATTCAATATTCACCGTTAGATGAAAACCTGATTAGATTCAAACTAATATCTTTCAACCGTTAGATCGAAAACTTAGCTTGTTACAAACAAATGAAATGCACGATTTTAGGTTTGTGTAACCGTACCCAAACATGTACATTCGTTGGTTCAACAGTAGTTAACAAAATGGTTAGCCATATGAGCACTTTCATATCAACCATATTCTTCTTCACCATAATTAGTTCAAATGACTCAAATTAACTAGTTAGAGATTTGTTCAATTTCTTAGATCTTATAGAAGTATACAAGACACAATCGAAGAAAAAACAATTTGATTCACTCGAATCGATTCATGAACTTTATAGCCACGGTTTGCAAACTTGCATTCCTTAGTTTATATAAGTATAAGTTCACGAATAATCATTTTTAGAAATAACCAACTTAAGTTCGCGGACTTAAGTACCCAAAATAAGTTTGTAAAGGTCTACAAACTGCAGCAGATTTTCTCGGAAAGAGAACCTCCGACATTTCGCGGACTGGGTTCACAGACTGGGTTCACGGAATCTGTTCCGGTTTTCCTGATCATCAAAGTACGCATACTTTGGTTCAAGGAATAAGGACTTATACATATATGTGTTACCACACAATGCTTATATACAACAATGGTTATATAATCTAAACTCTCATTTTAATCTTTGAAACATTCTTAGAGGATGTTATATAGTTGTTATTCACAAACCATTTTTCGTCAAAGCCATTTTCAAGTGATTGAAACTTAACATGACTTTCGTCACTAGGTAAACATGAACTTGGCCAAAGCGAAAGCTTACCAACACATATTTCGAAAAATAGATAGGCGAGATAAACTCAGCTCGAAATAGCAAATGTGTATAATCAAAGTCTATATAACAAAACGACTTTTGTATCAAGATAGGAGATAGAGTAGATAGACTTTTGAGTGATAGATAAGTTCAAGTCTCCACATACCTTTTAGTCGATGAAGTTCCACTAGTTCCTTGAGTAGTTCTTCGTCTTGTATGATGATCGCCGTGGAGTTCTTGAGCTCAACTACACTTTCTATCCTACTCCGATACTTAGTTATAGTAGACTAGAAATCAAGACTTATAGTTTTGATCACTAACATTGACAAACATGCTTGAGATAGCAACGCATGCGAGTTCGACGGAGCAGTGCTCTAACAATCTCCCCCTTTGTCAATTTTAGTGACAAAACTATTCATACATATGGAATACAAAAATAGATAAATAAACTTGTGTAGATCCTATTCCACATGCCTAATCTTCAACATTACTAGAAATCTTCGTCACTTCCAAGTACTCCAATGATTCCAAAGGTTGTAAGTTTAGCATCATCGTTGTTCAAAATCCGTAGTTATAACAATGAGAAAACAATAATTCTCAATCATTGTTATACAGGGTCATAGTATTATCATACAGCATCAAAGTTCAATTGTATCACAACTTCGACAACAATACTATGGTGATATGTATCACTGCCCCTTAGTCAATACTCCATTTCACATGGAAACTACTCCCCCTTACATAATGATCCGAAAACCATATGTATTTTTAGTGTGAACTACATACTCCCCCTTTTTGTCAATAAAATTGGCAATGGTACGAAAACGGAATCCTAATGAAATTTCCAAAGAGACATTTCATGACCAAAAGCAAGCGCATATCAACTTATTTAGATGCAATCATAAAGCCGAAGCTAAATGCTTTCATCAAGGAGTTTATAAAGATACAAGATAACTCCTATAATATTCCACAGCCATACTCCCCACAAAGATTTGGAAATTAAGCACAAGTTCAATTAAGAACTTTCCCCCATAATATGTCATTCCCGAAAGAACAACAAGAGCGACCTTAATTTCATAAGAAAAGAAGGATTTATTTGGACATAACAAATAAAATACGAATATGAATTTGAATCCAAATAATACTTCATTAAATTAACCACAAGAAAACTCATGATTAATCTAATCGGAAGTGCTCAACATAAGAGAACTTACGGAGCCGCACAGTATATACATAAAATATGGATCGGGGAAGATCAATACTGCGGAATAGACAAGGATTCATTCTATTTTACATCACCATTTGCACAATGACATACAATAGACATAATTCTCGCAAAAAAAAGTTCATCCTATCTTCCATCAATAATGACGTAATAGGATTCAAACTTTTGTAATATCAAAAGTTCATTTATTCTTTTATCAATACATGCATATCGACATATGAAAGACTTAACTTTTGACAAGATATGGGACAATCATAGTTCACGGACGCAAACACATATATCCCATAACAAATTGCAATATATAAAACCATATTCCAAATAATTTTAGAATTTAAACAAATAAACCTAAAAACATGAAGATGAAAATGTTGGACATAGCTATGTGTAATCACAATAATGGCGATTCCAAACTCTAGTTATTCTTCTAAACAAAACAAGAAAATAAAATCCTTCTCCGAAGATTTACTAGATGTTAAGACCTTTGAAGAATATTTTATCGTCCCCGAACTCCTTGTCGTCAACAGCCATTGGGACATAAGGTTCATGAAGATAGGAGTTAATATCAATAAACCTTCTTGACTGATGTCGAACCAGGGCCTTCTGAATCTCATAAGTCTTTAACACAAAAGCTTTTATTTGTTGAATCTCCTTTTGCGTCTCCTTCAACACTTCAAGAACATCAGAAACTTCTGAGAATTTGAAGGAACAGTTCTTGGCTTCTTCACATTCCTTCTTTTTCTTTTCAATGTCAGAGATAACGGAGATTTATCTTTTTCCTTCATGATTGATGGCTTGACAATCATATTAACATATTTTCCATCAGAAGACATGTTGCTTGGAATATCCATGAACGTATGGATTTGTGAGAGGAAATCACAATCTCAACAAGTAGTCTTAAGATAAAAGAAGTTTCAGGGAAGGAAAAAGGAATGTAGGGTTACGCAACCTTTTTAACAGGTTCGTCCACGCACAACTATGAACCCTAGAGAGAGTAGAATTGTCGAGAATAACCCTCCTTTTATTGGTAGACACAGAATTCCTAAAAACTAAGAAAAGAAGAGAACAAACTTTTCCTAAATCCTGAGAGGTGCACAACCTTGTCTCTTTTGGTCAGGCACATGAGACAAGATTTACAAATCAACACAATCAAGTTGTGTTGCGGTAAACAACAATTTTTCCACCATGTTCCTCTTCAGAGGAATCCACAGATCTTTGTATAACAAAACGATTTGACCATACTTTCTTCTCTAATGGTCTTGTTTTGTCCTTGGAAACTAACTTCTTAGACGAAGATAAAATCTTACATACCTCAGCGGTCTTCTGAGCGAGTTTAAGCTTGTCTGCTAATTGATTTGCTCTTCGTTGAAGTTTATTGACATGCCTCAATTTGTGTTTTCACTTGTAACACTTTGATAGTTCATGACCCTTGAGTGAACAATATGAGAACGTCAATCTTGGATATAATTCAGGCATCTGAGATGTGCAAGCTGCTAGACACATAGTAGAACCTGAAACATTATACATAGAGTTTCCAATAGAAAGGTCAATTTCATCTTCCAGATTGGTTGAGATTTCTTCTGGAAGAATATCAAGATTGATGTATGTATTGCTATAATTATAAAAATCAATATTTTCACAAAGAAGTGCAACGCTTGATTTCTCGTCTTCATTAGAATCATAGTTGTCAGACATTTCCTCAAGAGTTGCAGCAAGACCTTTGTTCCCACTGTATTTCTTTCGATTTGGACACTCATTTGCAAAATGACCAAAACCTTTACACTTAAAGCACTGAGGCATATCCTCGTCATCAGTTTCATCAATATCACTATTTTTAGGAAGAACACGATTATTGGGTTTATCTGATGACTTGGATTTATCTTTGGAAAACCGTTTACTTCTCTTCAAAAGAAGATCCCTAAATTGTCTTGTGATCTACGAGACTGACTTGTCAAGATCTTCATCTGATGAATCAGCCTCAGAAAGATCATCTTCAGAGATATAAACACTTTTACTTTTATCAAGTAATTTAGTGTTCTTCTGTGCTTTGAAAGCAACATCCTTACTAGACTTGGATGTATGCTCATGATTAAAGATCTTTAGCTTCCAAACCAGAGTATTTCTGGAAAGCGTTGCGAGATTATTTCCATCAACGATGGCATGCTTCTTAGAATCGTATCTAGATGGAAATGATCTGAGAATTTTCATCACAAAATGTCCTTTTCAGGAATAGTCTTACCCAATGCAAAACATGCATTAACAAGTTCAGACACTTTGTGATTGAACCCATTAAACGTTTCTTCATCTGCCATACGAAGGTTTTCCAAATTAGAACTAAGGTTTTGAAGCCTTGCTTCTTTCTCATTGGTATTTCCTTCAAATACGGTTTCTAAGATATCCCAGGCTTCTTTAGACTTAGTGCATATAGTCACATGATGCTGAAGATCTGGGGTAATGGCATGAATCAAGCATTTAAGCCATCAGAATTATGCTTTGCAGCAAGAATTTCTTCTGGACTATATCTACCTATATCCTTCAGTATAGATACATCGCCTTGTATTAACCGTAGGATAATATCCATTAATAACACGTACCCATGTTTGAAAATTACGAGCTTGAAGAAAAGCACGCATAGAAATTTTCCACCATAAGTAGTTTGAGCCATCGAAGACTGGTGGTACGTTTGTGGAGATATAATTCCTGTCCATAGAGTCAGATCGCTACAAACACAGACTTGTAAGGTCTTTAAACGTGTTTGCCTGCTCTGATACCAATCGAAAAAGTGGGGGTACAACAACCTCACCCAATATTTCTCTTAGCAATCTGTATGGACTAACTCCAATATACTTTCAAGAGAATCAACTAGACTCAATATTAATAAAGTATATCAAAGATTTATATCTCTATTTCTCGATTAAATACTTACTCAAGCAAATAGAAATATGCGATTCTAATTGAATACAAGAGAAATCACTTGAACAGTATCAAAGACCAATGTTCAAGTATCCATCAATGTAAACCAACAACCAAAGGTTGGATATTTTAATTGATTGATTAAAACGCACAACCTGTGATATTTCAATTATATAAAAAAATATAATGCGGAAAAGAAATAACACAGACACCATAAGTTTTTTTAATGAGGAAACCTCAAATGCAGAAAAACCCCGGGACCTAGTCCAGATTGAACACACACTGTATTAAGCCACTACAGACACTAGCCTACTACAAACTAACTTCGGTCTGGACCGTAATTGAACCCCAGTCAATATCACACTGATCCAAGGTACAGTTATGCTCCTACGTCTCTGATCCCAGCTGGATACTACGCACTTGATTCCCTTAGATGATCTTACCCACAACTAAGAGTTGCTACGACCCAAAGTCGAAGACTTTAATAAACAAATCTGTATCACACGGAAAAGTCTATGGTAATAGATAAATCTGTCTCCCACAGAAATACCTACGAGTTTTGTTCCGTCTTTCGATAAATCAAGGTGAACTGGAACCAATTGATAAACCAGACTTATATTCCCGAAGAACAGCTCAGTATTATCAATCACCTCATAATAATCTTAATCGACGCGGCGAAAGAAGATATTATGGAATCACAAACGATGAGACGAAGATTTTTGTGATTACTTTTATATCTTTCCTATCGGAGATATCAATCTCAAGCCAATCGTTACGATTGTACTCAACACGATAGAATCAGCAAGATCAGATCACACAACTACAAGAAAGTAGTATCGGTCTGGATTCACAATCCCAATGAAGTCTTCAAGTCGTTAACCTACAGGGTCTCGAAGAAACTTAGGGCTAAAGGAGAATCGACTCTACATAATACAACTAGTATCACACATGAGGTGTGGGGATTAGGTTTCCCAGTTGCTAGAGTTCTCCCTTATATAGTCTTTCAAATCAGGGTTTGTAGTTAATGTTAGCTTAGTAACAAAGCATTCAATATTCACCGTTAGATGAAAACCTGATTAGATTCAAGATAATATCTTTCAACCGTTATATCGAAAACTTAGCTTGTTACATACAAATGAAATGCACGATTTTAGGTTTGTGTAACCGCACCCAAACATATACATTCGTTGGTTAAACAGTAGTTAACCAAATGGTTATCCATATGAGGACTTTCATATCAACCATATTCTTCTAAACCGTAATTAGTTCAAATGACTCAAATGAACTAGTTAGAGAGTTGTTCAATTGCTTAGATCTTATAGAAGTATACAAGACACAATCGAAGCAAAAACGATTTGATTCACTCGAATCGATTCATGAACTTCCTATCCACGGTTTGCAAACTTGCATTCCTTATTTTATATAAGTATAAGTTCACGAATAATCGTTTTTAGAAATAACCAACTTAAGTTCGCAGACTGAGTTCGTGGACTTAAGTACCGGAATAAGTTTGTAAAGGTTTATAAACTCCAGCAGATTGTCCCGGGAAGAGAACCTCCGAAAGTTCGCGGACTGGGTTCGCGGACTTTGTTCCGATTTTCCTGATCAGCAAAGTACGCAAACTTTGGTTCGAGGAATAAGGACTTATACATATATGTGTTGCCACACAATGCTTATATACAACAATGGTTATATAATCTAAACTCTCATTTCAATCAATGAAACATTCTTAGAGGACGTTATATAGTTGTTATTTACAAACCATTTTTTGTCAAAGCCATTTTCAAGTGATTGAAACTTAACATGACTTTCATCACTAGGTAAAGATGAACTTGGCCAAAGCGAAAGCTTACCAACACATATTTCGAGAAATAGATAGGCGATATAAACTATGCTCGAAATAGCAAATGTGTATAATCAAAGTCTATATAACAAAACGACTTTTGTCTCAAGATAGGAGATAGAGTAGATAGACTTTTGGGTGATAGATAAGTTCAAGTCTCCACATACCTTTTAGTCGATGAAGTTCCACCAGTTCCTTGAGTAGTTCTTCGTCTTGTATGATGATCGCTATAGAGTTCTTGATCTCAACTACACTTTCTATCCTAGTCCGAGACTTAGCTATAGTATACTAGAAATCAATACTTATAGTTTTGATCACTAACATTGACAAACATGCTTGAGATATCAACGCTTGCGAGTTCGACCGAGCAGTGCTCTAACAATCAGTCTAGAAGACAATTTCTTCTTGGTGTGTGCTTTGCTCCCTAGCAAGCGACTGATGTTGGGGCCAACATCATGCTGAGCCTTCCCAGCATCGTGTCGTTTCTCATCAGCACTTCCAACGTATCTGGTACCCTTAGTGTAGTTCAGATATGTTGAACAACTCGTTTCACCCTCATCAAGTTGTTCCGAGGACATAATTTGTGTCTGATTATTTCTTGTAGATTCTTGGATATAGGGTTCACATACCTTTAATGCTAACCTTTGGCTTGATCTTAGCTCCATCCTTTTTATGCCTTGTATTCTCTGTGTTGATTCTTCACTTCAAATACAATTCACGGAGAACAACAACAAATTCACTCAACCTTCTATATTCCAACGTGAACAGAGAGACCCTTAACCAGGGCTCTGATACCCGAATTGTCAAAGGTTCGCACAACCCAAATGCGACAGCCAACCTTGACAATGACACTATGTTCCACAACACAGTTCAGCCAACTCGCACTTATCCAATTTCTTCAATTCTTGGCCACTCTATTCAGCCCATACTAAACAGAGGTTCTGCTCACAAATCTTTCAAGCCTTCAAATCAATATACACACTCCATTTGATGCATTAAACCGTAAGCCAAAACAAATGGACAATGCACTAACAGAACTTAGTTTTAATCTTGGTCGAAGCCTTATTATTGCAAACTTAGGGTTACACAACTCTTCTTGTTCCGGATTACCCAATCCCTTCATAAGATCAGGCTTATATAGCCATACAAAACTATATATAACTGTCAGGAAGTTACAGATTCACTTTATACCAGGCTGGTGGCCAACCGTGCCAACTTGCCTAATTGCTCCCCTAAAGACAAACATGCCCTTCCTATCCTTTAAGAAAGCATAAAGCAAAACAACTTCATGTAACCAACTTGAAACCGTCAAGGCCATGTGCCTGGCACATGTCATCCAGCCTTGTTGGACAATGATTGCATTTACTAGCCAAAGTCCCGCAATCATTGCTAAGCATCATTCTCCCAATGATGCAAGTGTGATAATGCAAGTCTTGCTTGCATTCATGCACGCCACATGCATACAGTTTACATGCAGAACTCATTTGGCATTTCTTGATGCTAGTCTCGCATCATTGGCCATGTCCAAACCCTGTTTGGCACAAACCTTGGCCTAACTGCAACTCTGAATGCACCACTGCATTTCTGGCATATGTCAAGTTGCCAATAATGCACAACTGTTGCGCATTATTTGTAGGCCATTTGACCAACCGGTCATACCTAGATACTACACATGGGGAAAAAAAATTCAAAAGATAACTAAATTAAAAAGAATACATTTATTAAATATAAGCCAAAATTTTCAAAAATTAGCATTAACTAAACTATTATTTGATCTCATTAACTAAACCAAAATTTGCATTTTCGGGACCCTCTAAACTCTGGGCATATGACGGCGGACCATCCCAACCTATGCCTAAGACGGCCCTAGATGAATCATATGCATCAGTTGAATTAATTTCACATCTCTCGAGTATGAAAATCACACGGTTGCCCAGAAAATAAAAATAACCCCCAGAAAAAAAAAAGTAATAAAAACAATAGTAGATTGCTAATAGCATCTCCATCAGGTGAAGTTATATTTTCTATATTTAAGACCACGTAGAATTTATTCAATTTTTAAAATGATTTCACCTCTAGTTGGAACATAAAAATTGACGTAGAATATAATTTGAGACATAGTGAACTAATATAAAAATTAAATATATGAGAAGAATTACTAGAATTATAAGAAAAAAGTCATGCAGAATATAATGTGAGGTGTATGTGGTGAATGAATAATTTATAGTTAGTAAATTTAATAATTTGAGAACTAGTCGTTGACATGAAACTGGTGTGATAGTTCGAAGATTCTTTTGTAACTCTTGTCGCATTATAGACCATATGGATGCCCATGTCTCAAGATGAAATCTAAATTCAAAAGGAATCAAGGTGAAGATAGTCATTCCTCCAATCTCGAAAGTAGCCCACCAAAGATTATGATTGCTAAATGGATTCCTCCACAACCAGTTGTTGCCTCGTCGGACTCTGATTTCCTTGTTGAAATCACCAATCCCACTGAGGTTCATCCAGATGTGTAACGGAAACACAAGAGGATAATTTGATCACATGGAATAATACTAAAGGCAAGGCCGTTGCCTCTGACCAGTCTACTAAAGAGAATGAAGATGATATGTTGAGAAAAAATATTAACATTGATCATTTCTCTAACAGGTCACCAAGTCTAAAGATCTATGATATAGGGTCATTTCAATCCCACAACCCCACTATACTTGAGAAGGGTCTGCTAGTTATCCATAAACAGGTGGTAAACCTATCATCTCATAAATTCGAGTCTCATAATGATAGACACATTTTTGTGTCTAATTTGTCCTCAATGTTCTGTATTGTTGGTATTTGATTTCGTATTTATTATGGTGTTTTATATGTTTGTAGGTATTTTTGGGAAATAAACATTTTTGGAAAATTCGGCTCGAAAAGTTGCCCGGGGCACCCGGAAAAGTACTAAAGGCACCCTCATTTTGGATAAGGGCACCCCCAGGCACCCCATCTGTTAAAGGCGCCCATACTCTGAATAGGGGGCAACCATCATCTTCCTCATTTGAAACTGAATTTTGGCAGGAAACTTGTTTCTCACCTGCAGAATTTTTTGTTCGAGATTTGAGGACATTTTAGAGAGACTCAATGGCTGAGAATTGTTGGGATGATGTGACTGGTCTTAACAGACATGGTATGGCTTATTTTTTCGGATAAAATTGGCTAGATTCTCATGTTGAAGAAGACAGAGGCGTACGTGCATGGGAAGATATTCTCCATTAAACTCATGGATATTTGGTCGGATTTTCTCTTGTTTTGGATACTTACCAGCCTGTTATACTACAACAGGGATGGTAAGTGCTTTCAATTCGATCAAAGAGGAAGATATACGGAATCTCGTGAAACAGGGGAAGAAAATTCTGGAGTTATGGAGGATTATTTTCGGTTCTGGGAGGCTATTTAAGGTGTACGTAGAGAAGCATAGGGAGAAATGGAGAGTTAGGGGACGAAAAAGGGTGAGAAATAGAGTTGCAGAGCTTGTCTCTGCTGTTTCCATTGAAGGAGAGAGCGAAGAACATAAGACCCTAAAGAACTGTCGTTCATCTACAGTGAGAACGACACAACAGTGAGGGTCGTAGTGCTACAGTGACAGCGACAAGTACCATATATCGTTCTCTATAACAGTTTGGTTTGTAACAATTATATTTGTTACAAACCCGGTTTTAATCATTTTCTCCCATTTTCATCATTTGTAAACACTTTTTTGAGCAATAAATTATCCTTTGAGCGTGTCTACAATATGAGGAGCTAAAACCCAACATTGGTACAATGGAGGAAGCTGGATTTCACCATTGGGGTAATTCAATTAATTGTTTATTTACTATTTGCATTGATTTTTAACGAATTATTATTTTTATTAATTACTCGTGACTTTGTTTGATGGAGCATGCTTAGTTCTAAGTAATTTTGATGCGCCATGCTTTTGACCTACGCGTAATATTTTATGAAATCTACTTTGGCAAAGAATAGAGTTGATATTTCCTTTGTTTTGAGCTATAAATGTCTACAATTAATTTCTGAACCCCATGAACATGAAAAAATAATGGAATCCTCAGTCCCAGCCCCTCTCATCCTGTCATCATATTTGTATATATTTTTCTTATTTTCTTTATTAAGTCTTTGAACAATTTCTCAACAAGTCCGAGTGAACGACAACCTATTTTCCACCATCAAAATTTCGATCAATTTTTGGCGTCGCCGACGCATATTTGTTTATAGATTTGTTTTTAGGTTTTATTTTATTTGTTCTTTTTTACGCGTTTTGGTATTTTTGTTTGCTTTCAGATTTGGAGCTAAGCTAAAGGAAAAGAGAAAGTGCTGAAAAGAAAGGAAAAGCCCAAAAAGGAAAGAAAAGAGAAATCCAAAAGGAGTGAAGAAGAAGATTTTGTAAATAATTTTATTTTTATTTTTTTAGAAACTGTAATTAAGGTTTTTATTTTTGTAATATTTTTTTTTTGGACTTTTTTTTTTCTTTTCTTTTGGACATTGAACATTGGACTTTATTTTTAAAACCCTACGGAAGGGTAGTTTAAATAAACTGTTTGCAGAGAAGGACGGCGATTACGATATCGCTTCGGCCCCGCGGGTTCGTACATGACATAGGAGTCGTGGCCCGAGTCGAATTCAACGGTTCATCCCCCGTCTGGAACGGGAGGTAAGAATTCTAAACACCCGCGAATCCCCTGTCAGCAGGTTTACTGGATGATTTCGTATGCATATATATTGAGGACCTGAAATCGGATTTAATTTTCTAGTAAAGGGCAAGGCCTTGCCAAATCAAGATAAGGACTCGGATTTCATCACCGTTTCCTTCTTGCCCGCACACGTAACCTACGCGAACCTAAGCCTTAAAATTTGGACTAGAACGAGACTGACAGGGTAACGAACTTATTAGGGAAGTCGTTCGGAAAATATTGGTTACTCTTTTGAGCATACTTTGAAGTTCATGATGGTTTCTGTGAGTTGAATACGCCGCCTTGTAACGCCGGTGAGGCCTTGGGTATCAAAGCTCCACTGAGATTCCCTCGTCTCTATTCAACTTACTTCAACTCGGATTGATTCCAGAGAGGTTTGCTCAGATTGTAACGAATTCCTTTTCGAAAGAATAAAAGATGGTCTAGAAACAAAATAAGGGAGCCATCATGCTTTTTGTTTGCTAGATAAAATAGGCTTGTTGTGGTCGAGTCAGCCTTCTTTGTGTTTGTTTAGAATTCCCTTGCAGTTAGGATGTCGAACTGGTATAAATACAATGATTATTCGACTGAGCAACATGAACATTATTATTTTTATTAGTGTGAATAGTGGTTGGGAACACCAAACTTTTGAAGGTTATGGGTCATACCATGGTGAGCCCAATTATTATCCACATGCCCACCGGTCATACGAGCAAGATTCTTATAATTCCTCTCCTCTAGATGAAGCACGTAAGATACTTGAGGCAACGCGTAAGTTACTTGAGTCGACGCATAAGTTAGCGAACACAAATGACTTATTTATGGATGAAAGAACGGTAAAAATGAGTGAAACTTCTTTAGAAGATACCCTCAGGAAGTTAGCTGAGTCAACATGTAAGTTAACTGAGTCAACACGTGAGTTTGCTGAGTCAACACGTAGGCTTGAATTAGAGACGGAAGAAAGAGAAGCTCGAATTACTCGTGATTTCCAATACATTCTTTCCTATATCACCCGTGAAAATGAGGATAACTTTTATAATAATCAATATGAAGAGGTTAGAATTGGTAACACTACTTGTTTAGATGAGGTTCGATCATTTTCATGTTATTATAATGATGATCATGATGAGGATAGTATTGATGAAGAACATGAAATATGTAGGCATAGTGATCAGGAATTTGTTACTCCGATTGAGCTTTATAATGATAGTTTTGTTTCTAGTACAAATCCAAATAATTTTAATAATCCATTATTAGATGTGCCTATCAGTGAATCGGAGGAAGTAACTTTGATTAACACCTTAGTTAATGGGTCTTTACTAGAAACTTTCTATGATAATCCTTTATATGATTGTGATGATGGTTTAGAGGAACGAGTTTATTTTGGGTCTAGCAATTTAGAAACAACAGTCTTAGACAAAGAAAGTGAACTCGTAAAAATGAGTGAGGATGCACCTGATTACAACTTAGAAGAATCAATTGACCATTTTTAGGAATCTAATGATTTAGAAATTAGGGAAATTGTGACTAGTCTACCTAGAGACACTGAAAACTCTAAGTTTGAGGGTTATTATCACTTTCCTGGTGCCTTACCTTTAACTCTTAGAAAGTTCCCTCGTGTAGGACTTGACATTTGTGCCTCAACCATCTTACAAGATTATCTTCATACACTTTTTCCTGAACCTAGTTGTGTTCATAAGAGAGCTCAGTTGTTAGAAACCCATCCTCTGGTTGATGTGGTTAACCCATGCTATTATATTTTATCTAGACCCTTTCACAGAGCCTGAACCTGAACCACAACTAGATGTAGTTGTCTTAAACAGGAAACTAGACAAGGGTGCGCTTTATTTGTTAATTTTCTTGGCATGTTGCAGATTCCTTTTACTTGTGATAGCTCTATTTGGTTTTCATGACCCACAGATATTTCGGCTATTACTTAATGATACGAGGTGATTAATCCTTTCTTATGTCTAGCTGAAGACGTTAAACTTAGCACTTCTTGGGAGGTAACCCAATCTCATGCAACACGGTAATATCTTTCCTTATCTCTTTTGCTTCAAATGGTAACAGTTTCTCCTTGTTCATGCTTTTAATTTTATCTTTAGAACATTGAGGACAATGTTAGATTTAAGTTTGGGGGTATGGGAGAAACTTTTTAGTTGCAGTATGAATAAATAAACTCCAGAACCTAGAAATTTATGCCTATTGAGGATTGCACTAACTAATCTAAGTGGATGGAAGCATTTTGATTGTAGGAGTTGAGGAACCAATCTGATTAGATGGCAACATCTAAAGAGTCTATTCATAAAAGCACGGAGCTCAGTTGTTAGGAATAACATGATAGTTTCACCATATCTCGTTGAGTCCTTTTCACTTCTTTTTTGATGTTGTTTTCTTTTTAAATATGTTTCTAAGTGATTTGGTGGGGCTCACGATTCAAGTTGTTACCAATGCTAGGGTGAATTAGAGTGATTGAGATACCATGAAAAAAAAAAAGTTAAAAAAAAAAAAGAGAAAAAAAAAATTGAGACCAGACCATTTGACCAAAAGGAATAAATTCAATAAAGTCGACCACTGGTACCCTTGTATATGCCAGTTGTGTTGACCTAAAGTTAGGTTATCGACCACTGATACCCTTGTATATGCCAGTGTGTTGATATTAGTCAGACTAGTATCTCAATCCATTAGGATAGGTTCATTTTGGCGGAGGCCTTCAGACAGATATGGGAAACGCTGTTCACTTAGTAAACATCAAAACCATCTATGTTTTTCTATATCCATCTTCTTGATCTATCCATGTGATTAGTTTTGACTCCGGATATTGATGTCCATAGTGCGACTATCTGAGTAGAGCTCTGTCACTTATATAAGAATTTTAGTATGCTTGAGTGCAAACTCGTGTACAGCAATTGGAATTTCGCATCAGGGTACTTCCTCTTATAGTCAATAAGTATTCCAACCAAGGAGATTCTTTAGTGCCTTCCAAGGTTTTGCGTAGATAGTTAGGGTCTGGAGTAAAGATTTTGTGGGTATATCTCTTGTAAGCCCTCCCGAGACTATAACTCGGCCACTAGGGCCACCTAGGGGTTTAAAGGCTTATTGCATACGCTAAATGCAATCGACGATGCCTGCAACAGTGAGTTAGGATTTTATTTTCTATTTGATTTGCTCGAGGACTAGCAAATAATAAGTTTGGGGGTATTTGATAGGCACATTTTTGTGTCTTATATAATCTCAATTGTATATATTGTTAGCGCTCGATTTCGTATTTATTACGGTTTTTTATGTCTTTGTAGGTGTTTTTGGAGAAATAAGCTTTTGCAGCGAAATTGGCTCGAAAAGTGGTATTTGGGCTCGTAGGAGAAAATTATTATTCGGACTCTCAGTTTGGATAAGGGGTACTCAATTACTAAGGGGTACCCTAATTGCTATTTACACCTCACCTGTTATTCGCACTCCTGGTCTGGATAAGGGGAGGTCATCTTCAACAATTCAAATCCTCAAATTTGGCGAGAAATTTTTGGCAGCAAAGAACAAATTAAGGCTCGATTTTCGGGCGTGCTAGAGAGAGATTCAATGGCTGAGTTGTGTTGGAATGGATTGGATTGGGCCAAACAATGTTGGTATAGTTTATCAAATGGACCGAATTGGATTGGATAATGGTCCGAAGAAAAACAGGGCATGTGGAGAGTTCTCGGAATTTTTCTTAGCAGCAGAATTATCTGGTCTTGATTTAAATGATATTTTCTCATTAGTTGTCTACAGTTTGGTTTTGGAATGATACGGTACATCGAAACAGGGTTGGTAAGAGAGTTTGTTTGGAAAGAAAGAATGTTTCTACGCATATTTCGATTAAACAGGGAATACAGGTTAACTCGGACTCTGTTGTTTGTATTCTTGGAAGTTTCGTGCAGTAATGAACCATATATTCTGTTAGATTCATATTAATATTTATAGGGTATTTGGGAAGTTTTGGAAAGACAGAAGACGTGTTGAAAAGGAAGAAAAAAGGAAAGAAAAGTCTGAGACTTCCGATAAAAGAAAAAAAAGATATTTTGAAGATTTTCTTAGCCTGGTGTGTATATATAGCCAGTTGGGAGGTCAAGGAAGGGGTGGAGACTTTGGGGTGAAGTTAGAGAGGCACGGGAGAGCCAACGAAGGTCTTTGCTCGGAGAAAGAAAGTTGCAGAGTCGTTTCTGCACTTTCAGGGAAGAGGAGGAGGAAGAAGAAGAACTGACGCCCTAAATCAGTCGCAGAGAGGTGTAGTTTAGTTACTGCAACAAATAAGTATCGTTTAGAAGGCAGTCTTATATTCTCTAGTGTTAGTAATCTAATTAGTTAATAATTAGAACAATAAGTTCTTTTATATACTTAGCTATCAAAAATCAGATAAGTGTAGTATTTAAGAAAAATTGGAGAAAAAAATGGATATTAACCTTAGATTTTAAATCACCCAACCAATGTCATTTTTATTTCTCATAATTGGCGATAATACGTAAAAAGATTGAATTTTTATACCTTTTCAGAGCGGTTTACGATTGAGTTTTTCCTTCGTAGCCAACCGTAAGACAAATTTACGGTTAGGTGATGATGAACTCATAACCGTGACTTGGTAAAATTTGAAAAACCCAATTGTAAACCACTTACGGTTGGGTTTTTTGGTTTTACGGTAATGTTTGGTCTTGGTGGAACCCAACTGTAACTGGGTAAAAACCCAACTGTAAATCAGTTACGATTGTATTTCTTGGAGTTTGTAAATAGTTGCAGTTAGGTTTTTTGAGGAAACCCCAACTATAAAACAGTTACAGTTGGGTTTTCTTGACCGTAAATGGTTCTGAAACCTAATTTTTTCCACTGATTCCAATCAATCTAACAATTTCAAATATAATTGGTTTGTTAATTACCACTACTTCTGTCAATTTTATTCTCCACATATTTAATAGAGATTTCAATTGAGGATTATAAGTTTTCGGAATCGCCGATTGATTAAAGATTACGAAATGATTTCAATTAAAAAAATAGAGGAAAGGATTAACGGTTGATGAAGGAAAGGATTTTTAGAAGAAAAAGTGGAGCATAATTTTGTATTAGAATTAGTTTTTGAATTTAGTTTTTAGGTTTTTATTTTAGATAGAGTATAACTTACATTTTCCATTACATCAAGGAGGATGGATGCCTTTACAGGGTCAAATTTGACAGTATCTAACAGGGTCTTTGAGCCATTAGATCGGATTAATATAGATTATATCAATTCCATCACATTACTCCGAGTGATCTCTTTCCTCTTCGTTGATTCCCTATCTGTCTTTCCTGAATATGTTTCTGTGAATTTATTTCATCAATTTATCAGAACCAAATGAGATACCTCGATTCAAAATCATATAGTCAATCCTCGATCTTAAAATTAAGACCTATTACATGAAGTTTGAGTAAAAAGAATGAAACGAGATCATACGTAGATCGTTGATTAACTTTTTTGCAAGCACCGGCATATCCAATTAAGAGAATCGCGGTACTTGGAAAAACATCCATTTCATCTTTATTACTACACTAATTGGTAAACCTGTAACTTCAAAAGTTTATGTCTAAAATCCTCAAGACACTCAGTATTATAATTAAAACAAGATTTTCTAGTAAGTTTCATTCTTAATATAAGATCTGTAATAAGAGTGTGGAAAGTTATCATTCTTACCAAAAATATGTTGATCTAAGCCATTTTTATTTATCTTTTTTTTTTTTGATCTCTTAAATTGCAGAAGCCCCCATTTGATCGATAAGCGTGGATATACCGTTGTTTTAGTTCAAGTTCAATGACTCATAATTTTAGATTATGTTGTTCTCTGCATAATAAAAGTAAATTTGATTAAGTAATAAACCAAGAAATATTTTCGGGTCACAGGTTGATTTGATATTACCCATCTAAGATTGATTAAATCTAAAGAGTCAAAACCATCAGTTTGGTTCGATCCAACTGCTCAAAGACCCTGTTAGATACTGTCAAATATAACCATGTCAAAGAATCCGACCTTTACATCAAGACCCCCATAACAAACTTCAAACTTTTTAGTCAATGGGAAACTATGTGAAGCTCATTTGTTGAATTGTGAAGCTCATATATAGTGTCTAATATTACCCCTCCATTAGGCCTATTCCTATGCACATGTCAAAAAAAAACATGTTGGCATATCAGGTGGCATGGAAAACGAGTTGCGCCACTATGGGAAAACCACGGAGCGACAGAGTTTCTATCGACCGTTATTATCCTAGATGCTGGCGATATTATGAGTGTCGCTGGCGTCATACATCCCATCGCGCGTTATAAATAGCATTGTTGGAGATATTAAGATTATCGACCAGTAGTTATTTTGCAATGGATATTTCCCCATGTTGGTTCCTATATATACTCCCTTGTACTTGTTAGAGCACTGCTCGGTCGAACTCGCATGTGTTGTTATCTCAAGCATGTTTGTCAATGTTAGTGATCAAAACTATAAGTCTTGATTTCTAGACTATTTATAGATGTCTCGTACTAGGACATAGATTGTATAGTTAAGCTTAGACTTCACGGCGTTCATCATTTGAAGACGAAGAACTACTAAGGGGATCTTGTTGACCTTCATCGACAAAAGGTATGTGGAGACTTAAACTCATCTATCACTTGGAAAGTCTATTTCTACTCTATCTCCTATATTGACACATAAGTCGTATTACGATATAGTTTTCTATATACACATTTGAGATTTCGAGCTAAGTTTGTCTCGTTAACATATTTCTCAAAATATATGTTGGTAAGCTTTCTCTTCAACCACATTCATCTTATATCATGTGAAAGTTTCCGAGTAACATCTTACATGGTTTGTGTGATACAATCATTTGGTGTTGTCTTGGTGTTTCGTTATGATTATTTCAAGAACTTGAAAATTTCTTTGATGTTAATAGTGTGTGAAAACGGCTATTGTCATCCTCTAAGAAAGTTTCAATGATTGTAATAAGAGTTTAGAACACTTAACCATTATTGGATATGTCATGTTGTGCACTCTTGCACATATATAATCCATGTCCGGGTACCATAGTATGCACCCGTGTGTGTACCGATTGGTTTGAGAAATCTGGGAACCTAAGTATGCGTACCCGTTTGCGTACTGGCATACAGGTTCATGTTCGAGAATTTTTGTTGGGATTGAAAGTTCGCGTACCCGTTTAAGCACTGGCGAAACCCAATCTTAGTCCGGGTATTTCAAGTATGCGTACCTGTTTGCATACTTGAAGGTTAAAGTTCTAAAATCGGTTATGAACATGAACATAAACATTTATATTATAAGGAATGCAATCTTTGCAAATCGTGGCTATAATGTTCATGATTGATTCGAGTGAATCAAACCAATTTCGCTTCAATTGTGTTCTTGTATAATTCTATGAGAATATAACAATTGAACAACTCTTTAACTAGTTTCATTTGAGTCACTTGAACTAGTTATGGTTAAGATGAATAAGGTTGATATGAGAGTAATCATATGGCTAACCTCGGTTAACTATTTGTGAACCAACATGGCTATAATGTTCATGATTGATTCGAGTGAATAAAACCGATTTCGCTTTAATTGTGTTCTTGTATAATTCTATGAGAATATAACAATTTAACAACTCTTTAACTAGTTTCATTTGAGTCACTTTAACTAGTTATGGTTAATATGAATAAGGTTGATATGAGAGTAATCATATGGCTAACCTCGGTTAACTATTTTTGAACCAACATGGTGTACACGTTTGGGTACGGTTACATAAACCTAAATGAGGGCACATTTCATTTGTGTGTAACAAGCTAAGTTCGATCTAACGGTTGAAAGATATTAGCTTGGTTGAATCAGGTTTTTCATCTAACGTTGAATATTTAATGCTTTGTTACCAAGGTAAATTGGATTGCAAACCCTGATTTGAAAACTATATAAAGGAGAACTCTAGCAACTGGGAAAACTAATCCCCACACCTCCTGTGTGTTACAAGTTGCATAAACTAGAGTCGATTCTCCTTTAACCTTACGTTTTTATCGAGACCCTGTAGGTTAACGACTTCATTGGGATTGTGAAGCAAGACCTAACTATTTTCTTTGTAGTTGCGTGTTTTGATCTTGTCCTATTATATCGTATTGAGTTCAATTGAAATAATTGACTCGATATTAATTTCTCTGATAGGAAAGATAAAAGTAATCACAAACATCTTCGTCTCATCGTTTGTGATTCCACAATATCTTGTTTCGCTAGTCGATTAAGATTATTGTGAGGTGATTGATAATACTAGGCTGTTCTTCGGGAATATAAGTCCGGTTTATCAATTGGTTCATGTTCACCTTAATTTATCAAAAGATGGAACAAAAACTCTTGGGTATTTCCATGGGAGACAGATATATTCAATCTTATAGACTTTTATGTGGGAGACAGATTTTTTTATCAAGTCTTCGACTTTGGCTCGTAACAAATCTTGGTTGTGGGTGAGATCAACTAAGGAAATTAAGTGCGTAGTATCCTGCTGGGATCAGAGACGTAAGGAACGCAATTGTACCTTGAATCGGTGTGAGACTAAATAGGGTTCATCTACAGTCTAGTCTGAAGTTAATTGGTAGTAGGCTAGAGTCTGTAGCGGCTTAATACAGTATGGTGTTCAATCTGGACTAGGTCCCGGGGTTTTTCTGGTGTCTAATCAATCCCAAGATTTTTCTACATTTGCGGTTTCCTCGTTAACAAAACTTCCGGTGTCTGTGTTACTTCTTTTCCGCATTATATTTTGTTATATAATTGAAATATCACAGGTTGTGCGTTAAGTTAAATCAATTAGAATATCCGACATTTGATTGTTGATTAAAATTGATTGACACTCGAACATTGGTCTTTGGTACCGTTCAAGTTACTCCTCTTAGATTCAATCGGGCTCGCAGATTTCTATTTGCTGATTGCGGATTGAATTAAGAGTTAGAGATATTAAACTCTTTGATATACTTTACTCTAGATTGAGTCTGACTGTCTAGTTGATTCTCTAGAAAGTATTAGAGTAAGTCCTCTCTGATTGCCAAAGGAATTGTTGGGTGTTGTTGTTAGACCCCCCGCATTTTCAATTGGTATTAGAACAGGCAAACGCATTAAATACCTCATAAGTTTGTGTTTGTAGCGATCTAATGATGGAAAATATAGTCTCTGAAAACGCTTCACCAGAAATGGATAAACTCAATATTGAGCGTGTTCTAGAAACCATCGATAAGGTTGAGAATCCTGACTTAAAATACTCATCAATTTTCTTTGCCTCGAAAAATATAAGTTGATAAGAAAATTTGATGATCTTCATTGCAAAATATATACCAAAAATTATGTGCTTCAAGAACATGTTGAAGAGGTAGTTGACCTCTAGAAGAAGTTGGATGAACAAATCCAGATCAATTCTGATCTTGCTGCAGAAATTGCAAAACTTAAGGATTTGAAATCTGTAAATTCATCTTCAATGGTTTTAAATAACTCCTCTAATTCTTCCTTGAAGACTTGCCGTAAATCAGGTGATAAGGGAGGTCTAGGCTTTGTGAAATTTGATAGTGCTCAGAACTTGTCGAACAAGGATAAGGATATTGGCACATGCTTATTTTGTGGTGCTCATGATCACCTTCAACATGCTTGTTTATCTTTCAAGAAAATATTAAAAGTTGTGAGTGATCTTCATAAGAAAGTTGTACAACTTTTGTCTTCTCTTAAAAGACATTTAATACTAACAAGAAAACCAAATATGGTTAGTAGTGCTAGTATGGGAGATTTTTCTCTAAATTCAACATCACCATTTCAATGGTTCCTTGATAGTGGATGTAGCATACATATGACTGGAGATCTCTCTTGGTTATCAACTCAAGCGACTTTGATGGTGGACCAGTAACGTTTGGATATGGAAGTTGTTGTTACATAAGCAAGAATGGGACGATCAAATTGCTTGGTGTTCCTGAAATACATGATGTCGTATACGTTAAAGGTATGACTGCTAATCTTCATTCTGTTAGTCAAATCTGTGACAAATGCCATAAGGTTGTCTTCAATGATAAAGGATGTGACATTGTCGATAAATCCGGAAAATTAATTTTTCAAGGATCACGTGGAAAAAATAACTGTTATCTCCTAGATACTCAGTTCAGTAGTTGTTGCAATTTGACCAAAGTGGAATCTACACACCTCTGGCATGAGCGTTTTGGTCACATCAATTATCGTCTTCTAACTAAGATCATTAACAAAAAACTTATTAGAGGCGTTCCCAAAATAAATGCTAAGGTTGAAGGTATATGTGGTGCCTGTGAAAGGGGTAAACAAACGAAAGTTCCACACAAATCATCTCGAAATATTCTCACCAAAGATTCACTTGATTTAATTCATATGGATCTTTTCGACCCAATTCAACAATCTACAGTGGCTGGAAAGAAGTATGCTTTGGTTATGGTGGATGACTACACCAGATTCACTTGGGTGGCGTTTTTGGCTCACAAGAATGAAACTCTTAGTGAGTTCAAGATTATTGTTAACAGAATCCAGAATGAACAGGGTCGCAAAATAAAGAAAATTAGAAGCGATCGTGGCACTGAATTCAAAGACACCAAAGTATTTGAATATTGTGACTCTCTGGGAATTATATAACAATACTATCCACCTATCACTCCACAAGCAAATGGAGTTGCAGAAAGGAAGAATATAAATATTCTGGAAATGGCAAGAGTAATGCTCCATAACAAAAACTTACCTTTAAGGTTTTGGGGTGAGGCTGTCTTTACAGCTTGTTATTTGATCAATCGTGTTTATTTACGGTCAAAGATCTTAAACACTCCCTATGAGTTGTGGTACGGGAAGAAACCTAATTTACACTATCTCAGAGTGTTCGGCAGTAAGTGCTACATTTTAAAGGATCGTGAACAGAAAGGGAAATTTGATTCAAAAAGCGATGAACGTATTTTTCTTGTCTATACATCTGACAGTCGTGGTTTCCGAGTCTATAATCTCAGAACCCAAGTCATGATGGAATCGATAAATGTTATCATTGATGATCTAAGTAATTTTCGTCATGATGACTCTCCTGTTGAATTTCTTCCAACTGAGACAATTGAGAAAATCAAAGAAACTTCAGAATCAGAAGAAGTTGTCCCAACGGTTGCTGATCCTGATGTCTCTAGTGATGAGGAGAAAATACCTAGTCAGGCTATTCCTACTGAACAAGAACGTGTACCTCCACCACACCTTTGGGTTTAAAGGAATCATGATACGAACAATATCATTGGAGGTAGGGATTATACTGCTAAGACGAGAGGTCAACTTCAAAATATTTGCAATTTTGGTTGTTATCTATCGCAAGTGGAGCCTAGGAATATTGATGAATCTCTTAGTGATCCATTTTGGGTAAATGCAATGAATGAAGAGTTAAATCAATTCTAAAGACAAGATGTATGGAAACTCGTACCTGGTCCCCCCCCCCTCCCCCAAATATAAATATTGTTGGTACCAAATGGATATTTAAGAACAAGTCTGATGAATTTGGCACTATTGTCAGAAATAAAGCTAGACTTGTCGCTCAGGGATATTCACAGATTGAAGGAATCGATTTCGACGAAACTTTTGCTCATGTGGCACGCCTTGAGTCCATTCGTTTATTATTAGCTCATGCTTGTTTTCTTAAGGTTAAGCTATTTCAAATGGACATTAATCCGTTTTCCTAAATGGAAACTTAAAGGAAGAAGTCTATGTCTCTCAACCTAAGAGATTCGAAAACCCTAATTTCCCCGATCATGTCCTTAAGCTCAACAAGGCATTGTACGGGTTAAAACAAGCACCTCGTGTCTGGTTTAAAAAACTAACTACTTCCCTTCTTAGGAAAGGTTTTTCAAGAGGTGGAGTTGATAAAACATTGTTTACCAAATAGAGTGGATAAGATGTTGTAATTTCTTAAGTTTATGTAGATGATATCATTTACGGATCAACATCGGAGAAACTTGCAAAAGATTTTCAAGTCTCTCTTGGTAAGGAGTTTGAAATGAGCAACGTTGGTGAATTAAAATTATTTTGGGGTTTACAAATTCAACAACACAAGGATGGAATTTACTTATCTCAAGAAAAATATGCAAAAGATCTTGTTTCAAGATTCGGTCTTGATAAGTCAACTCCAAAACTTACTCCTATGCCTACCATGGGTAAACTACATAGAGATGAGAAAGGTGTAAATGTGGATCAAAAACTTTTTTATCTATCATAGGAAGTATTTTGTATCTCACGACCACTAGACCTGGTATTGCTTTTAGTGTTGGTTGTTGTGCCAGTTTCAGGCAAATCCAAAGGAATCTCATCTTGCAGCTGCAAAGAGGATCATACGTTATATTAATCACACTGCCGGGTTTTGGTCTTTCCTACACTTTTGATATTAATACCGATCTTACTGCCTATTCAGATGCTGATTGGGCAGGGTGTATGGAAGACAGAAAAAGTACATCAGGGGGATTCTACTACGTAGGGATGAATCTTGTAGCCTGGCATAGAAAGAAACAAAATTCACAATCTCTCTCAACATGTGAAGCAGAATACATTGTTTCCGGTTCATGTTGTACTCAACTTCTATGAATGAAACAAATGCTTGTTGATTAAGGAATTGATTCCGGAATAATGAAGATCTTTTGTGATAACTCAAGTGCGATTCACATCACTGAGAATCCTGTTGAACACTCAAGGACCAAGCACATAGACATAAGGTACCATTTTATTCGAGATCTTTATGAAAATAGTATCATTACTATGGAATTTATGCCTTCTGAACAACAATTGGCTGATATTCTCACCAAACCATTAGATAATGCAACATTTCAACACTTACGGCAGTCTATTGGTGTTGTTCTAGTTCACTAGTCCTCCATAATGCTTTTATTTCAATCTGTTGGGCAATTGAGGTTGGAATTCCCAGAGTGGTGTTCTTTCATGTTTGCATTTGTTTATAGTAGATGTGTTTCTGTCAAGTATCCTAGTGTTTCTTAGAAATCCTTCTTTTCTTGTAAAATCAAGGTCGCCTTTGTTGTCCTTTCGAGAATGACATATTATGGGGGAGAGTTCTTTTTGAACTTATGCTTAATTGCCAAATATTTGTGGGGAGTGCGGCTGTGGAATATTATAGGGGTTATCTTGTATCTTTATAAACTCCTTGATGAATGCATTTAGCTTCAGCTTTATGATTGCATCTAAATTAATTGGCATGTTATTCTCTTTTGGTCATGAAGTATTTCTATGAAAATTTCATGAGGATCCCACTAGCTTTCGTACCTTTGCCATTTATATTGACAAAAATGGGGAGAATTAATGTGTAGTTTCATACTACAAATACATATGGTTTACGGATCATTATGTAAGGGGGAGTGATTTTCATGTTGATGTGAAGTATTGACTAAGAGGGAGTGATACATATTACCATAGTATTGTTGTCAAAGTTGTGATACAATTGAACTTTGATGTTGTGTAATAATACTATGACATTGTATAACAATGATTGAGAGCATTTGTTTTCTCATTGTTATCGCTACGGATCTTCAACAACTATGATGCTGAGTTGAACACGTTTAGAATCATGGAGTACTTGGAAGTGACGAAGATTTCGAGTCGTGTTGAAGATGCTAAGGAGATCAAGCATTTGGATGAGAAGCTACAAATTTTTATTTATTTTGTAATCCATATGTATTTATAGTTTTTTCACTAAAATTGACAAAGGGGGAGATTGTTAGAGCACTGCTCGGTCGAACTCGCATGTGTTGCTATCTCAAGCATGTTTGTCAATGTTAGTGATCAAAACTATAAGTCTTGATTTCTAGCCTATTTATAGATGTCTCGGACTAGGACATAGATTGTATAGTTAAGCTTAGACTTCACGGCGTTTATCATTTGAAGACGAAGAACTACTAAGGGGATCTTGTTGAACTTCATCGACAAAAGGTATGTGGAGACTTAAACTCATCTATCACTTGGAAAGTCTATTTATACTTTATCTCCTATATTGAGACATAAGTCGTATTACGATATAGTTTTCTATATACACATTTGAGATTTCGAGCTGAGTTTATCTCGCTTACATATTTCTCAAAATATGTGTTGGCAAGCTTTATCTTCGACCAAGTTCATCTTATATCATGTGAAAATTGCCGAGTAACATCTTACATGGTTTGTGTGATACAATCATTTGGTGTTTTCTTTGAATGTTTCGTTATGATTATTTCAAGAACTTGAAAAGTGCTTTGATGCTAATAGTGTGTGAAAAACGGCTATTGTCATCCTCTAAGAAAGTTTCAATGATTTAAATAAGAGTTTTGAACACTTAACCATTATTGGGTATGTCATGTTGTGCACTATTGCACATATGTAATCGATGTCCGGGAACCATAGTATGCGCACCTGTGTGCGTTCCGATTGAGTTGAGAAATCTGGGAACCTAAGTATACGTACCCGTTTGTGTACTGGCGTACAGGTTCATGGCCGAGAATTTCTGAAGGGATTGAAAGTTCGCGTACCCGTTTAAGCACTGGCGAAACCCAATCTTAGTCCGGGTATTTCAAGTATGAATACCCGTTTGCATACTTGAAGGTTAAAGTTCTAAAATCGGTTATGAACATGAACATAAAAATTTATATTATAAGGAATGCAATATTTATAAACCGTGGCTATAATGTTCATGATTGATTCGAGTGAATCAAACCGATTTCGCTTCAATTGTGTTCTTGTATAATTCTATGAGAATATAGCAATTGAACAACTCTTTAACTAGTTTCATTTGAGTCATTTGAACTAGTTATGGTTAAGATGAATAAGGTTGATATGATAGTAATCATATGGCTAACTATTTGTGAACCAACATGGTGTACACGTTTGGGTACGGTTACATAAACCTAAATGAGGGTGCATTTCATTTGTGTGTAACAAGCTAAGTTCGATCTAACGGTTGAAAGATATTAGCTTGGTTGAATCAGGTTTTTCATCTAACGGTGAATATTGAATGCTTTGTTACCAAGACAACTTGGATTTAAAACCCTGATTTGAAAACTATATAAAGGAGAACTCTAGCAACTGGGAAAACTAATCCCCACACCTCCTGTGTGTTACTAGTTGCATAAGATAGAGTTGATTCTCCTTTAACCTTAGGTTTCCATCGAGACCCTGTAGGTTAACGACTTCAAAGACTTAATTGGGATTGTGAAGCCAGACCCAACTATTTTCTTTATTGTTGCGTGTTCTGATCTTGCCCGATTCTATCGTATTGAGTTCAATTGAAATAATTGACTCGAGATTAATTTCTTTGATAGGAAAGATAAAAGTAGTCACAAACATCTTCGTCTCATCGTTTGTGATTCCAGAATATCTTGTTTCGCTAGTCGATTAAGATTATTGTAAGATGATTGATAATACTATGTTGTTCTTCGGGAATCTAAGTCCGGTTTATCAATTGGTTCATCTTCACCTTGATTTATCAAAAGACGGAACAAAAACTCTTGGGTATTTCTATGGGAGATAGATTTATTCAATCCTATAGACTTTTCTGTGTGAGACAGATTTGTTTATCAAGTCTTCCACTTTGGGTCGTAGCAACTCTTGGTTGTGGGTAAGATCAACTAAGGGAATCAAGTGCGTAGTATCCTTCTGGGATCAGAGACGCAAGGAATGCAACTGTACCTTGAATCAGTGTGGGATTGATTAGGGTCAACTACAGTCCAGTCTGAAGTTAATTGGTAGTAGGTTAGAGTATGTAGCGGCTTAATGTAGTGTGGTGTTCAATATGGACTAGATACCGGGGGTTTTCTGCATTTTCGGTTTCCTCGTTAACAAAACTTCTGGTGTCTGTGTTATTTCTTTTTCGCATTATATTTTGTTATATAATTGAAATATTATAGGTTGTGCGTTAAGTTCAATCAATTAGAGTATCGACCTTGGGTTGTTGATTTAAATTGATTGACACTTGAACATTGGTCTTTGGTGTCGTTCAAGTTACTCCTCTTAGATTCAATCGGGCTCGCAGATTTCTATTTGCTGATTGCGGATTGAATTAAGAGTTAGAGATATTAAACTCTTTGATATACTTTACTATAAATTGAGTCTAACTATCTAGTTGATTCTCTAGAATGTATATTGGAGTAAGTCCTCTCAGATTGCCAAACGAACTGTTGGGTGTGGTTGTCAGACCCCCCGCATTTTCAGTATTTCTCCAAGTTACTTACACCTACTTCTACATATATTTCACCAATTTCTCTATCTCTATTATCAATTTTAAATTTCATAATCATCAACGATGAGATCCAATGAAGAGAGAAATGTTAATTATTATGAATTGGTTTAGATTACAACAAGAAATGCATCGAAGGAGGTTGCAAGAACTTGACGATGAGGAAGCTGAAGATAATAAACTAATTGACACTTTGATGCTTGTACATACGGGCCAAATACCTAGGATTCCAGAGCCACAAGAAGTATTCTCAAGAAGGTATACATATCGAGGGAGAGAATTTTACCACCAGAAGCTGATGCACGATTATTTTCTTCCCAATTGTGTATACTCTGATCAAAATTTTCAAGGTCAATTCTGCATGCCTCGTCATCTGGTGAACAAGATTATTGAAGAGCTTTATCGAGTAGAACCTCAATTCAATTATCAGTTTAATGCACTGAATATTAGAGTTCATAGTCCTTAGAAAAAAGTTACTTCGGCTTTAAGGATTCTAGGTTATGGAAGACCAGCGGATGCGAATGATGAGTACCTTCGTATGTATAAAACAACTTCATTCACTTACCTTTCATTGTTTTGTTAAGTAATGATTAATCATTTTGGTCCAACATATTTATGAAAACCAAATAAGGAGGATGTTAGACAAATATTAAGGGAGAACGAGGAAAGGGGATTCCCAGGAATGCTACGTAGTCTTGATTGTATGCATTGGGTATGGCAAGGATTCCCTGTTTATTGGGACAGTCAATATAAAGGTCATTATCCAAAACCAACTATTATCCTTGAAGTTGTTGCTTCTTATGATTGTTGGATATGGCACGCTTTTTTTGGTCTTCCGGGTTCACAAAATGATATTAATGTTTTGCATAAGTCGCATATGTTTGAAGATCTGAAGTATGGAATTTGTCCCCAAGTCTATTTCATGATCAACGGTCATCATTACACTCATGGGTATTATCTTACGGATGGTATCTACCCAAAATGGTCCACCTTGGTTCAATGCTACTGTCAGCCTCCTGCCGATGCATTGGGCCGTTCATACCGGCATTTTAACACCTCCCAAATTGCAGCGAGGAAGGATGTGGAACGTGTTTTTGGAATTTTGAAGTGGAAGTTCGCTATCATCTGTGGGCCATATCGTGGGTTGATTCCTCGTGAAATTCACAAGACTATGTTCACTTGCATAATTCTTCATAACATGGTCATTCAGGAAAACCGTCGTGATTTAGAGTGGACTAACTATGAAGATGAAGATTTGAGGCCGGAGATTCAACCACAAAGAGGCGTCCCTGCAAGAAATTCTGCTCAAATGACTAATTACATTCAGAACCAGAATTTGTATGACAGTTTAAGAGATGATCTGAGAGTGAATCTTTGGGCAGAGCATGGAAGACAGTGATTATTAAGTTATGTATTTTGGTTTAATTATATTAAGTTATGTATTTTGGTTTAATTGCGACAAATGTGTTCATCTTCTGCTATGGTGTATTTTGCACCCCAGACTTTGACCTTTTACCTTTACTGTTGCCTTGGCTTCGAGATTGTGAATCCGTATTACAAGAAATTAAGAATTATAGAGAAGGTGCGATTGTTTTAGATTTGAAGAAGATTGAGAGATTGAGAAATTCTAGAGATTTAGAAATTCTGGTGTGAGTTGGAATGAGTTTGAAATTGGATATTTATAGAGGGAAAAAATTATAACCGTTGGATGAGGAACTGATGAGCGATGATCAAAACAGCGAGCGTCAACTGACTAGCGGTGGCGCTGGAACGACCAGCGAGCGATATTTAGACCCTCTAGCGATGAAAACTCTATCGCTCGCTGGAAAGTCTGTCGCGTATGCCTACATATTATAATTGACATATATGCATATAAGTTTGGCTCTTTGGCATACCCATAATGGGTGCATATATGGCAAAATCTGATATTTTTCATATGCATAGGAATAGGCCTTAAAACAAGGAATCGAGACACTTCATTTCAATTTAGTCACTCCCTGTCCCAGCCAGTGTCCCTGCTCCTTCTCCACCTCCTCCTCCTCCTCCTCCTCTCTCTGTCAACACAAATTCAGATCATTAGGGTTTTGATCGCAGATTCAGGTATAAAGTTTTACTCTGACAACACGTTCTTTCTTTCTTTTCATTGTAAAGCATTATACAAGAAACTTGAAACTACTATTTGAATTGAACTTCCATTATATTTGGGGTTTAGGGTTTACTAATTAAAACCCACAGATTACTTTAATTCGTTAATTAGGATATATCCTACGTAGATTTTTTTTGTCAATTTAGTCATTTAAATGTCCGTCTTATTGTGATGTGATTCTATATTTGTTATGCAAAAAATAATTGAAGTTTGCAAGGCTGCTAATGGGGGTGCCATGATTACTGGGGGTGTACCAAGCGAAGGCAAAATCCTGTCCTATATAGAAACATGTTTTGTTTTATCTTGTTTTTGGTACACTCCCACTTAATCTGGTACCCCTATTAGAAATTTTGGAAGTTTGGTTCAAATGTTTGAAGGTCCATGCCAAACAGGAATAATTGCATTCTGGAAATTTAAACTTGTTTCTATCCCTAAATGATGACATCATGGAAAATAAATTTGCAGAAAAACTTGACAAGGAAGGCAGTGGAATGCAAATAACGAGCAAGCAGTGGAGAAGAAGAGATTGTATTGTAGATGTTAACAATTGTGAAAGGAAGGACAATAGTCCCACATCACTAGTTTCCGCATAATGAATTTAAAATATAATATGAAAGGACCGCTCTACTCATTGCTAATTGGTTTTGAGTTGGATGCCTCGGACTTTAACAACAATGATATTAGAACCCCTTTTAGTCTACTTGATGGTCGGACTTTGTGTGAAATACTGGTCCGACTCCCGGTGAAGTCATTATTGCAGGTGAAGCGTGTTTGTAAACATTGGCGTACTGTAGTTCAAGATCCATACTTTGTTGGTTTACACTACATTCGATCAAAAGCTTGTCCAAAACTCCTTATTTTTGTTAGCAGGAACATTGGGAGGCTTTTGTTTTCAGTGGACTTGGTTGAGGGCGGAGTGCTTGTAGATCAGATGAAAGTTGAGTTACCTTGTGATCATGATCCAGTTCAAATTCTGAATCCTGTCAACGGTTTGGTGTGTTTCATAGATTTTATGGGTAAGGTTCTCATTTACAACCCTAGAACCAGAGACAAAACTAACTGGATTGGATCAAGGGTGTGGGAAGAAGAGAAAAGAAGAAATAGCCCAATTTATGGATTTGGATTTGATTCCAATACTAAGGAACACAAAGTGGTTTGTTTATGGCAATCAACCGGTGTTGGATATAAAATTGGTGCTAATGATGTTTGCGAGGTCTTGACTATAGGGCAAAATACATGGAGAAAGATCGATGACATCCCACCTTACAAGGCGCACGGAGAACTTGTTTATGTGAATGGAGCAGTGTATTGGCTGAGTACTTACAACTATTTCGATGTGTCAACTTGTGTTGATGCTAAATCCATAGTAGCATTTGACGTTGGAAGGGAGTGTTAGCCCAGGTCTTCCGCAAGATATTATGCCAGCTACTGCAGTTGTTACTGAGTCCAAGTAATCTAGTCAGGTCTTTGTTATTTACTAGGATCATAACAATTTTCAGTTTCATAATGTACGTATCTCTAATATAAATAGAAGTGTTTCATCTCCACAAGTTCTGTGGAAGATATTCACCATTTATCCATTTTGTCTTGGTATCAGGCTCTTGATCCAAGTTCACCTTCCGCAAATATCAAATAAAAAAAAAATTAAGAACCAACAATCTTCTCACAGCGTCAGATATGGCAGATACAACAATCAATCTTCGACAAGTTCAAATACATCATTTAGTAACTCTGAAACACACAGAAACCAATCACATATTATGGAAAGATCAATTCAAACCTATCTTAAAGGGGCATGGGCTAACTGGATTCATTGATGGATCCAAAGAAGTACCAGATCGCACTCTACCTGACAGTGATGAGATCAATCCTGCCTTCACTGCCTATGAAGCACAAGATGAATTAATCATTGGTTGGCTTAACTCAACCCTTACACCAGAAGTTCTAAGCGTTGTTGCAAAGATGGATACTTCAAAAGCAATATGGGATGCGCTGGAAACTGAGTTTGCACCTAAGACTTTTGCTCACCAGATGAATCTCAAAAAGAAACTGCATAACTTATCCAAAGGTAATAAGTCTTTGAAAGCTTATTTAAATGAAGCTAAACGATTGTTTGATGAACTTGCAGCAACTGGTTACACAGTTCCTACTAATGAGATGAAACAATCCATTTGTAATGGGTTAAACCAGTCTTATGATCCAATAGTTACTGTGTTGGGTACTGCTGATAATATGGATATCCAGACGTTTAAGTCTCATCTTCTTACTTATGAGATGCGTCAAGAAAATCAACTATCACAGGAGTCACAACCCATTGCAAATCTTGTCACTGCTAATTCAGCATCATCCAGCAGAGGTTCACCTAGGATGCACAACAATCAACCTAGACGACAGCCACCACCGAACAACAACAATCGTCGTCCTCCTTACCAGCAACGTGGTCCTTCTCAAGGTGATGTGTACTGTCAAATTTGCAAGAAGAGGAATCACACAGCGGATCGTTGCTGGTTCCGCTATGATAGAAGCACTGACAATCGGCAAAGGCCTGCTGAAGCTTATGTTGCTTTTCCTGATGACACTAATGCTCAGTGGGTCATAGATACGGGTGCGACAAATCATATGACTGCTGATGCTCAGAATTTGTGTATTTCTCATGAATATGATGGACCTGACCAAGTGAGAGTTGGTAATGGTAATACTCTACAAATAGCACACATTGGTAACACTGAGTTTAATTCTAGTAACCGAAAGTTTGCATTGCATAATGTCTATCATGTGCCACAAATCAAAAAGAATATGCTATCTGTTCATCAGTTTTGCAGGGATAATAATGTATATTTTGAGTTTCACTCTAATCTGTTTGTTGTGAAGGACAAAATCACGGGAGCAACGCTGCTGTCAGGAAGGAATGAGAATGGACTATATGTGCTGGATACTTTAAGTGGCATGAAACCATCACAATCTCCCTCAACTTTTCTCTCTGCAAGTATTCCAGTGTGGCACCAGCGGCTTGGACATCCCATGCTGAGCACGGTTTCTAGAGTTGTCAAGCAGTTTTCCCTTCCAGTTCAAAATAAGAGTTTTGGCTTCTGTCATTCTTGTCATGTAAGCAAGAGTAGGCGTCTTCCATTTACTCCTAGTACTACCATTTATGATACTCCTTTGAGTCTTATTGTTTCTGATATTTGGGTATCCCCAAAAACTTCTCGTAATGGATTTCGTTATTTTCTGATATTCATGGATGCTTACTCTCATTATACCTGGATTTATCCTTTAGTGCAAAGATCTTCTGTTTTTAATATCTTCTGTCAGTTTCATAAACAAGTAGAAAATCTCACGGGTCATAAAATAAAAGTATTCCAATCTGATAATGCATTAGAATACAAGAAACTGTCTTCTTATCTAAACAACTCAGGCATAGTGCAACGTTTCTCCTGTCCTCATACTTCAGCTCAAAACGGTCTAGCTGAAAGAAGGATTAGACACATCACTGAGAGTGGTCTAGCCTTATTATTTCAAGCACATCTTCCAAAAGATTTTTGGTCAGAAGCTTTTACCACGGCCTGTTATCTCATTAACAGGACACCAAATCTGTCATCTAGTCATAAAACACCACTTGAGTTACTCTTTGGCAAACATCCAGACTATTTATTTCTGCGTGTTTTCGGTTGCTTGGCATACCCATGTCTTAGGCCTTATAATGCCAACAAACTAGAACCTAGGTCTCTCCCCTGCATTTTTCTAGGATATAGTTCGGCTCATAAGGGTTACATTTGCCTTCATCTACCAACAAATAAGCAATATATATCAAGACATGTTCGTTTTGAAGAGCACATATTCCCATTCTCTACTTCCCAACAGCGTTCTCCCGAGGTAAGTTCTGCTATTCAAGACACAAGTACTGATATTTTTGGATCTTCCATTTTCACACAAGATCGAACTTTGTTAGTGCAGCCTCACCAAAATGTACTGCCTACTGATGCACAGCAACACTTACCGACGATTCTACAGGGTGTCACCCCTCAGCAGTCTCAAGCTTCATCACCAGTGTTACCATCACATCAAACTTCACAGGACCAGGGTGACAACGGGCCGGCTCATGGTTTAGCTGCTCCTGTACATACAATGATCATTAGAGAAAAAGCTGGGATTTCAAAACCAATACAAAAGCTCTGTCTGACTGCCACTAAGCATCCACTTCTTGATCAGGACTTCATGGAACCTACTTGTTACTCTAAAGCTTGTCAAATTCCAGAATGGCGTGACGCTATAGACGTGAAGATAAATGCTTTAATTCAAAATGGCACCTACACCTTGGTTGAATATAAAGATGGGATGAATATCGTTGGGTCCAAGTGGGTTTTTCGAATTAAAAGAAATCCAGATGGCTCAATACAGCGTTACAAAGCGCGGTTAGTGGCAAAGGGTTTCAACCAGAAGCAGGGTATAGATTACGAGGAAACCTTTTCTCCTGTCATTAAGCCATGTACAATCAGGCTAGTCCTTTCCCTAGCAGTAATGAGAGGATGGACTCTACGACAGCTCGATGTAGAAAACGCTTTTCTTCACGGTATCTTAGAGGAAGAGGTCTACATGAAGCAGCCTGCTGGTTATATAGACCCTAACTATCCTACGCATGTATGCAAATTACACAAATCGCTTTATGGCCTTAAACAGGCTCCACGTGCTTGGTTCTCTCGTCTGAGTAATCATCTGTTGAAGCTAGGTTTCACAGCCTCCATTGCAGACTCTTCGTTATTTGTTCAAATCAAAGGCAACTCAGTAATGTATGTACTGGTTTATGTAGACGACATCATTGTAACTGGTTCAGACTCACACCTAGTTGCAAACTTAATTACTGATCTGGGTCATGAGTTTGCTATCAAAGATATGGGGGTGTTGTCTTACTTCTTGGGTGTGGAAGTTTTGCAGCAAGGAAGGTCTCTGGTGCTTTCCCAAAGAAAGTATATCTCAGACTTATTACGACGCACGAAGATGGATGGTATCAAGCCAGTTTGCACTCCTATGGCTGCTAATGCAAAGCTGCACAAGGTGGGTTATACAAGGTTTGAGGATTCCACTCTGTATAGAAGTGTTGTTGGAGCGCTGCAGTATTTGCATATCACACGGCCTGACATATCTGTGGCTGTCAACAAAGCCTGTCAGTATATGCATGAGCCGTATGTGGAACACTGGGAGCTAGTTAAGAGAATCCTACGGTATTTGAAGCATACAATCGATTTTGGTGTCTTCATTAAACCTAGTCAGAATTATACACTGCATGCTTATTCCGATGCAGACTGGGCAGGCAGTCTTGATGATAGGCGATCCACAAGTGGTTATTGTATCTTCTTTGGAGGCAATCTCATTTCCTGGAGTGCAAGGAAACAGAAAACCGTTTCAAAATCTAGCACAGAGGCAGAGTATCGTGGTGTAGCCATTGCTACTTCAGAACTTATATGGATTCAGTCGTTGCTGCTAGAGTTGGGGGTTAAGTGTCCTCCACCTTCTTTGTGGTGTGACAATCTAGGGGCCACTTATCTCACAGCTAATCCTATATTCCATGCACGCACAAAGCACATAGAAATAGACTATCACTTTGTGAGGGAAAGAGTATCTCGTAAACAACTACATGTGCGTTTTATCAGCAGCAAGGATCAGCTGGCAGATATCTTCACCAAAGGACTGTCTTCACCAAGGTTCCAACTACTCCGAGACAAGTTGAACATTCGTCAACTCCGGTTCAACTTGAGGGAGGGTGTTAGCCCAGGTCTTCCGCAAGATATTATGCCAGCTACTGCAGTTGTTACTGAGTCCAAGTAATCTAGTCAGGTCTTTGCTATTTACTAGGATCATAACAATTTTCAGTTTCATAATGTACTTATCTCTAATATAAATAGAAGTGTTTCATCTCCACAAGTTATGTGGAAGATATTCACCATTTATCCATTCTGTCTGGGAGAAATTTAGAATGATACCCATTGCTGATTGTCGCCAGAGTTCCCTTTTGAGCGATAATTGTCATGATTTATTGGTAGTTGATGGATGTGTTGGTCTTTTGGATAGAAAACTTATAGTTGATGGAGATAACAAAAATGTGATCAAGATGTGGATACTTCATGATGACCACGAACGGAAGAGTTTCACTGCTTCTAACTGGACTGAAGAAACGATTTCAATCCCTCTCGAATGGAACAAAAGTGGATTCATTGCTATCCACCAATTCCCTGCTCAGAACTTTTGTTTCAAGCCATTACTGGTACAGACCTGATCAGTATGAACAGCAAGGAGGTGTCTTCTCTGTTTATTGTTATGATCGGAGAATGAAAACATTGAACTTTGTTGAATTCAGTACCGTTAGTAACGGCAAGGGCTTCCTCGTAGATGAATATGTTTATGGCTATGAGTGTGGAACGTTTGTCGAAAGCCTTTATCCAGTGCAGCAGTAGAAGGGAAAGGAGGAGGAGATGATGAAAAATCAGATTGCATAACAGTGACCAGAAAATGCAAACAGGTTCTTATTCTACTAATGCTTGGAAAATCTTAGTCTTTATTTTCTTTTTCATATCAATTAAGTGACTGCATGAAACAATCAAAATGTGATGTGTCTTACTGTTTTTTAATTGGTCGAGTAGCACTATGATAGTGACGACCGAGGAGAGGTTTAGTGTTATTAATAGTGAGATTGCAGACGATTGATTCACATACTATTGGGAAAGTGTGTTTGAGTTTAGTTTTTGCAACACTGTTGTTTCTAGCATGCATGTTTACTATCCTCTTTCCATCATTGCAACCACTAGAGGTGACCAGAGGATGGCATCCATCGTCGTTGGGCCAATCCTAAGTTGTCAACTACAGAAAGAAGACTCTGATGATGTCACAAATAAAAGCAAACTATGCCATCAATCTAATTAAGCGTTGGTATGGAAAACAAAATGTAATGTGTCAATCTAGTAGTCGATTGTTTGAAGTTTAGTGTAAGGTAGCAAGAAAACCAATTTAGGCTTAAACAGATGTATAACTGATAAACATCAACTTAGACATGCCTCCACAGAAATTTAGAACATGAAGGAGATGTACTGATATTGCTTCTTGTATAGAGTTGCCCGGTTTCTAAGAAAATGTTAAATGTTACCCTTCGAGTTCTATATTAGCAGAGTTCCAGTTGAGAAATAGTGTCTTAATCTTCACTATCACCTTGCCTTCCAACTCTTCCTTTTATTCAAGAAACCAGCAGTTGTTTTTTATATATACACATGCCTAGATTGTAACTCCTCTCGAACTTGGTTCCATGATGTGAGCCTCGTCAAAGGGAGACTTAAATCATCATCTTGCTATCAAGAACAAGACAGCTGGTAGATTACGATTCTGCTTTGCAGAATACACGTCTGTCGGTCAAATCTCACTCCCCTTTTTGCTAGATTATCTTGGGTCATGGTATAATAACAACAGAAGATCCGCCATTTTGTTTGTGCAGACTTATATATTTTAGGAACACAAGGATACCCATAAGAGCCAGTTTGGTTTGGGAGAAGGTTGACCTGTTCGCAAGGTTGTTCTTTTTCTCGAAAGCGTCCTTAGACGAAATTCATTACTTTAATTCTCCCTAATTAAATTCATGTTACTATCCAAGTAAGATAATTACAATAACCACAAAGATATTAATGAATGTTCCCAAGGGAAGAACACGAAAACAATTCTATACCCCAAGAACTTGGGGATAGTCGAGAATGACTGATTATCCTGGGTACACTGTCTCCATTTAGAATGACTTGGTAAAGAGAACAACCAATCACAATTTAAACTTCGTATGTGAAGTCCAGGCTAACGCAGACCTACGACGCCTGGTGTTCTGAAAATGGCAAGTAGAAACCCTCTTGAGGATGTATGTGAATAGGAAGTGGTGAAAAAGCAAATTTTGGGGTGAACAAAAAGGAACTCCTTGTTGCGTTTTCTTTCTAAAACTGGTTTTGGTTGAAAGGGTGACTCGGTTAGAGATTTACCCGTTTCCTTCCATCAAAAACAGAAGAGTGCAAAGGCAGTGTGCAAACAAGTAGGTGAAAACGTCACAACAGGCGATTCATGACCCGCAGATTCTGCATTATAATCAACACAACCAAAAAGGCTATGGAGTTTCTTTGGTTGGTGTAATCAAGGAAATTTGTAGGGAGCTTGAAGCAAGAACAAGATGCTGCAGACCTGGGTTAGTCAACTTCAGTAACAACCTAAGTAATAGTATTTTCCTAAGCTCAAAATACTTCCAATTTTATAACTCCTAGGGAGTAAGTTAACTTCTTGTTTTCCAAGTATTCCTTCATTGTGGCTGCAGCGTTGTTCTCTAATTTTCTCTTTTGACAGACATCTCTAGTATGAATCCAAATAATTTACAACCCGGTGAACCCTTTTCTGATAACAGCAGTAGGCACTTGGATTCAGAGAGAACGGAGTAAACATAAAAAGCATATGGAGCACAAAAAAAGTCAATGAGATAACGAGAGCAAGCGAAACATGTATAACAAAATTAAACATGTTCTGATTACACCTGCTCAGTTTCATCCTTCCTTTTTTTACATTGATTCTTTTGTTGTATGGGTATACGGATCATCTGAAATGAGAAGACAATAATTATCCCTGCTTCATCCACTCTCTCTTTCTCTATCTCCTTCTGTTTCTCTCTATATATCCCCCCAATATGACCGTGTAATCTCTTAAAGCACCACCTTTGTCGACTAAGTTCAAAACTGCACCCTCCTTCACCTCTGTTTTGTCAATGCAACACCTACTCTCCCATGTAAAACTAACTACTTCATGCCTGCCTTATAATCCGGCCTTCTGTATTAGCGGGTCAAACTTGCCTTCTTTATATACACACAAGCAGACAACAGCAGTGGAAACTGCCCACGGCCTTGAAAGGGTACACCTTTTGATGTGCTTGCCCAAGAGGCCAGGGTGATTGAACAAATTTACAGAGTTGGCAATACTGCTGTACCACATTACCACCAACCAAGATTAGATTTGATTCTGGTTTCTATGTGTCTAAGATCTACCCTCTGTATCCTTTCTTTTCTTGCTCAGCCTTGGATTGGTATCTGTAGTAGGAGGACTCGCATCTGAATCTGGCGGAGGACTCTTCTGGTAAATGATGTTAGCGTCAAGTGTGTATATGCGAAGGGCTAAAGATGAAATTGTGGAGGTTTTTGCAGCAGCTGAAAGAGATGACCAGTAGTACCAACTATTCTTCAAGTACTCCGTCTTGATCATGTCCTCGAATACAATTATTGCTTGAATCATCTGAAAGATCAAAACAAACTTTCACTTTATCATGGCAAGAAGGAAAATTGAAGAAAAATTATTCATCAACATACTTGCAGAAAAAAAATAACATATCGTGATAATACGTAAACAATGGAATGTATAGATTATTGATGTCAAACTAAAGCTCTCCTGAAATCTAATGTTACGAATTGCTCAACAGTGGCCAAGTACATATTATGTAAATTCTTTTCTACAGCACTTACCACATTTTCTTATTATCTGCTAATAACACAAACCGGAATGGAAATTGACCACTGGTTAAAAAATGATGTAATGACAGTTCTTCAAAACTGTAATTATAACCTACTAAGTCGACCATTTTAGGAAAAAAGGCAAGGAAATAGACAAGCTCACCTCAAATATAGACTCTGCAGATTTAACAAATGCACGCCAAGCAGATCTTTTCAATGGGTCAGACTTTAGTGGCCTCGGTGCTTCTTCAGGAAGAGCAGCATCCATGTCGAGTAAGTTACTTTTGAGCCGCCTTAAAATTGGAGTAACCTTTCCCACCACAGGTCTCAATGAACGTTCAGGCACTACACAGCAGGGAGCCTTAGGTGCTGGAGTGTTCTTCTTTGAAGATTCTGGGTCTTTCTTGTTTGAACTTTCTGAAACCAATGACTTGCCTTTTGGCTGTTCCTCCTTCAGACTGTTCTTAGCACTTCTTTTTGCAGAATCCGTGGGATTTTTATCAGCTGATACAGTCTTGTTTTTCTGTTGAGATACCACCTCCAGAGCATTACACCTAGTACCATTTTCAGCTTCTTTCTGTTGGGCAATGTTTAAAATTAGTGTTGGATCATGGAGATACAGAGAAGTGGATGGGACAAGGGATGGAATCCCGTCTGAACCAATGAGTCCTATTCCTTTCACTAATTCCTTGTTGGAATCATTGGTGATGAACTTTTTTTTTATTTCCTCCAGGTTATATGGACAAACCATTTCCTTCTTTTGAAACTTTATCACTCTAGAACTAGTGTCCAATTTTCCACTCTTCGATGCCTCAATTCTGCTTGTTTCACTTGCATGCTCCTCACGATTGCTGCTTACTTTCCCTTTCCCTTTTGTGTGATCATCAGTCTCCTTGCGTTCATCATTGGCTGGTGACAATGAGTTGCACCTCCCATCATTATGCCCTTCAAGTTCCAAGTTGGTGGAGAAGGTCTGATGGCAAGTAAGACAATGGGGTCTGGAAGGCCAGACTAGTTCTAGGCATTCACACCTATATATTTTATCATCAGAAGTTGCTTTCAACTTCCTACCCCGCCTCTTTGGGATGGCATCAGAGGTTTCTGGGTCCATGCACGGACCATACATCGTCTCCAATATTGTTGAAGCTTTTGTTGCAAGAGAAGTTCCATCTTTTCCACCATCAAAAGACCTCAACCCAGTGACTTGGAAGTCACTAAGAATAGGATTTCCAGCTTGTTGAGAGGACTGAGACTTCAATCTGTGCATCTGCAGAATCGATTCCTTCAACTCTCTCTCCCTTGGATCACTACTATTCAACCATCCAAGAAGTTCTTGGATTTCTACATCAGAATCATAGGAAACCCATGATGAAAACCCAAGAACTCCATCATGAGATTCATAGCCGCAAGCCGAAGTTGAACCCTCCATACCGGGCAGAACCTGCTCTTTTGAATTGCTGCTCTTTGCATCATCTGGAGTACTATTGACTGGTGTACTACCATCAACAACCAACCACGGACATTTTCCTGGCATATTCAGAGCCCAGTAAAGTCTACCAGCATTGTCCCTACCTAAAAATTCCCTACGCATAGATAGCTGAAGAAGCTGCGATTCTAAGCCTCCAATTGAGTTTTCCATACGTGAAATCTCATTCTTGAGTGAGTCCACCTCAAGGTTGTAGGCTCGTGGTTCGTTTAGAACTTCAAACATGGGCTGCACACAATCAGTGGTTTCCGTACCAACTTCATGTTTCTCACTCATGGTACTTTCTGTTGGAAGTTCCTTTCTCAAGTCACCTACTTGTTTTTGCTGGAGAGCTGGTAGCTGTACCTCGCTGTGTTTGTTTGATTCACTACTCTTAGAAGCCTTAACTGGGGAAAGACTTTCAAGTGCGAGATTGTCATCCAGAACTGAAAGACCATCTGGCTTTTGACCATCACTATCTGCAGCCAACACACTTAAGTTTCTACTTCCATTACAATGATCCCCAGAATTGCTCTTCCCGAGTGACCAATTAGAATTACTGTTCACATTGTTAGAATCATTTTCCCCGGCAACATCATCAAGCTGAATCATACCAGGGAAGGGTGAGCAGAAGTTGTAACTATTATTAGAAGTTTGGTGTTGACCGCTACCCCTGCTAAGGTTCAACAGCATACTGGCTACTCCTTCTTTTCCAGCTTCACCAACTCCATTAAGCGTGACTTTGCTTTCTTTTGTGAGGACTTCTTCTTTATACTTTAGGTTTCTTAATTCTGTAGAAAAAGAACGCAGTTTCTGCTGCACATCAGCCGACATTTCGGCACATTGATCAAGGTGTTCACGAACAACAGATGAGCTCAACGCCTCGTCGCTCAAAAACTTCAGCAAGAAGACCCTCTACATCAAGATAAAACTGAATTAATGCCACAACAAGTGCCCTGAAAAGGCCCTAAGCAGATCTACCAGAAGAAGAAAAAATGAGCATCCATTAACTGACATTAACACTTTTTTTAACTTTCTGAGTTGCTTACAGAGTTTTGATCAAACAATTCAGGACTTATATTCAACATTTTGTTGTTCGCAGCTGAAACAATCCATCTTTACTACTAGCAGGAAACAACATGGTGTAGTCGGGACCAAAAACTTTCACTGAGAAGTGAGACCAAGCAAAAAGGTTGATGGTTATCAGTTTCTATAAACAAGGGAGGTCATTTTTGTAATATGGAGCAGATAGAAACACTCACGAAAAGAATACTTTCAGCTTGCTAATTTTCTAAAACTAAGTAAGAAGTTAATCGTAGAAATAAATAAAATAACCTGACTATATAATAGGGCAACAATGACGTGGCCACAAAATATATATTAGCAATGAACATCTTTTGGACAATTTGACAATAAATGCAAATAAAGTGTCAGGAACATACCTCCTCCAGGCTACAATCCCAATACTCTTTTTCTTCCATAACAGCAGCTAACTTGTTCAGTGTCTCTGAGAAAATACGAGTTCCTTCACCTTGATATCTCTTCTGTCTACGCTGATGAATGACGTGAGTATCGGGTGGTGCCTTTACTTCACCACTTTCAATACATGTGGGACAATACCAGTTTCCAATGGGAATCTTAAGGAGAGGAGGTATCAAGCAGTAAGTATGATACTCAGAATCGCAATGATCACACAGTAACACAGTTTCATCACTTTTGTCAATGCCACAGAGTCTGCAGACACCATCGTCCCAAGGAGCTTTAGGGATCTCCTTGCCACACAGAAACTCATCTATTTCCTTCTTTAATGCGGGGCTTAAGCATTGGGGATCAGCATGCTCCTTAATTTTCTGTACAAGATCAAGAACCTGTTTGGAAGAATATACCGTAAAGTAAATTAACAAGGTAATACAGGAAATGGATGTACAAGCAGATTGCAAGATTGACCAATGGAAAATAATCACACCTCTTTTGCATACAGCAATTCAAAATTTCCAGATAATTGTTCAGCTAAAAGCATCAAATCCGGACGGTCTCCATAAGCAGTGCGTATGTTGTGCCAAACCTGATAGAGCAAATATTAGTAACAATACAAGTTAGAACCTAGAACTCATCCTAAGAATTTCTCGTCTACACAAGACTATGATGAGCTTTGGTGCCAAGTATTTTTTTTAATTCACAGGAAGTAAGACAGGAATCAACATACCTCACGTACATCCTCCAGAAAAGCTTCGTAAGATCCACCATAAGTGCCTACTGCTAACCTCAAGTCAATGGTTCTAAAATCCAATGCACGAGATACCATTGTAGGATATCCAAGAATGCCATCATCCTCATTAGCATTAGGGTTTAGTGAGGTTGTTCCAAGCAAATTGCAGAACATTTTTGCCTCATCTTCAAGAACAGTACGGCGCAATACATAACGACATTGTTTCATGACAATATCAGACATTGTTTTGACACGTCTTTCCTTTTTTACTACCACAGGTTTCCTCTGTGAAACTTCGTCAGCCACACGTGTCAGCACCGAAACAACAGCTTTCTGCGTATCCGATAAACAAGATCAATATAGATTCAAAAACAAGCTGGCAAAAAAAGAGCTCATTGCCAACTCAAAAATGAAACAATAAATTGGTTATTTCTTTTAACTTTTGTGTAGCTCCGCAAAATGAAGTAAAACTGAAGACTTGATTAATAATTAATAAGAAAAAGCAATCTGAAGAAGAAAATTTCCCCATATGCACTCAAAAAGAAAAGCACCTTTGTAGGCCCTGATGCGTTGCCCTTGTATACTTCCTTACTAATAGAATGTCGCAGTATCTTCTTCGCCCACTCTGGCGGACCTCTATCCAACGCCTCGTAGACACATTTCCTAATCCTGGTTCCAACATTTGTGGGTAGCTTTCTTGCAGGTTCCAAGACTTTTGCCCACTCTGGAATCTCGTTGCTGGTTTCAGTAACGATGGTTTCAGGGGCATCAACTTCATCAATATACTCCATTGACCAAATATCATTTTCTCTCTTCAGGGAACCAAAAATATGCTTTGTAGCCTCTGCAAGTAGCTGAGAATCAAATAAATGAGTGCTCCCCTAAAATAGGTATCTATCACTATCACCTGATTAGAGTAGGAAAGTCTTAAAGCTGAGAACAAATTTGGAATATAACATAAGGACAAGTGAAAACCCAAGTATGGTACTACGGCCATGCAGCATTAAGTTTCTGACAGCCCATACGGCAACAAATCAGTTTCCTTACATTAAATGGAAATTACTACTGTAGGGTCCTTACTTGTAAGATCTTTAGAGTGACTTAGGGGCCTTACTTGTAAGGTCTTTAGAGTGACTTGACACACTCTTGCATTTAGCAATATGTGGGGTATTTTACCGCCACATCGAGCTGCTACTTAACTTTACTTCAATCTTCTACACACTACTTCCTTGACTTTGCCTTCAGAAACGACAAAGAAACAAATACGAGAAAGGAAAAACGGCACGAACATGAAAGAAACATGACAATATTCTAATGTAGACTCGCATCGGTAAAGAATTTATAGTTCTTACCTAGCACGGCTTCAGATTATGGTATTCGAGCAATGGTCTCAAAAAAACAGAGCAAAAAATTTTGATTTATCGCAGATCTTTTGTATGCTAGCCTGGCTGTTAGCTCCATAAGCGTCAAATACTAATCCAAAAATATTTCATAATATGCACTCGAGACTAGAGAGATGACTAATTAAGACATTCCTGACTATGACAAAACAATAATTCACGAACTACCATTGTATACCCTACTAGGCTCTTATTGAGATACAAGAAAAGTAATCTCAACAGAGACTACAGTAAATATGCTGCAAAAAGAAAAAGGAACCAACCACAGTGATACTCGGCGAGAATTCTGATTATCATGTTGATTTAATTTTGAAAAAAATAGATAATGTGCTACCAAAATGCATTTAAATGCCAATGGTCATTTGATGGGGTAAGGCTGATTGTATGTTGTCTGGGTGGGGGGATGGGACCTTAAATATGGAGGCATGGCGTGGTAGAGCCGCGATGCCAGATGATACACATCATCATATTTACTGCGTACTTGAATCCTTAAACTGTGTAGCTCATTGAAACACAAATCTGTGGTCTCACTAATTACTTGTTTCAAATGTAAGTCCCATAACTTTCTCTTTAAATTAGGTTACAAGAATAGGCTCATAGATGTCCAGAGACTCCAGACCACAAATACCTTGGGCTAAGTTGACTTTGTTCCCAAAAGTGTTTTACCACGCTATTAAGCTTAGCTGGGGTGGCCCGGGCAAAGAACACACTCATTTGCCGGTTAGAAGAAGCCTTGAACACCATGGAGTGATGACAAACTTCATCAACGTTATCCTACCGATCAATAAGAAGATGGCAATCTATGCCCTTCACAAATCCATACCAGAGAACTTTATAACTTAGAAACTCAAATGCGAACAGAAATAGCATAAGAACTAGCCTACATGATAGTTGGACAAAGAGTAAAGTTGTGATATAATCTTACCAGGGCATCTGCTTCAATTCCACCCACTCCAGCTAATGAGCCGCAAACCATCCCACCATCACCTTGTAGGCAACGGAACACCTTTATATCCTCACGAGATGAAACTTCTGAAGAATCCAGGTTGCCTTCCATACATAAGTAAGCTAGAATGAATCTACGGGCTAATTCAGGCCAAGTTAACTCATTCACTGGGAGCATATCAATCTTCAATTTTCTTAAACTTGACAATTTGTCTGCGTCTTTCCTTCTCCCTCGCCTCGATTTTGACTCTCCAGCATCAAAATTGGGATCTACAAGGACAGCAACTTTCGCCTGGAGCTCACCTACCAGTAAATTCAGCAAAGATCTATGCACCTTAGTCAAAGCCACCCCTGTGCACCTATAGTAAGTATGAGAAGCTAGTTTAGCTTGTGCAGCTTCTTTTTCAGATGCTGTGTCCACTTTGATGAACTTTGGTGAAAGATCCCCTAAAACTATAGAATTTGGTTCACCACTTGGGGTTACATTATGGCCAACCATACCGTGACTACTATGCAACACGAGGTCTGTATTTTCTTGATTTCCCTTCTCAAGTTTCTGCATAAAAGATAAATCATGAAACCAGGGATTTATAAGCTCCCCTTCAAGCTCCTCAAAAGATAAGGTTTCCCTCAAAGCCAAGACATCATTGAAACGCCAAAGTAGCTCATACACCTAATCATAAAAAATAAAGATAAAAAAAGGATAAGGAAAAAACATAAAACAAAACCAGAAAGAGGTAAGATAAAAGAGTCTGGCAAACTGGGGTTACATCCAAATTACAGCCTACGCCACTTGGATACTTAAGATCCGAAATACACATACCTGTAGAACATCACCAACCAGCTCTGTTGATAGCTTTGAGCTCAACGGCTTGCCATGAGGAAAATGTCTTCTGATACCAAGGTCTTGAACCATATTCTGCTTCAGGCTTTTACTTTTCCCAAATAAACCATCTGCAGCTTCTCCATATTCCATACCTTGAAACAGACCCTTTCTTTTAGCATGAAGTAGCCCATTTCCAACAACTTCAAAATTGGAGTACTCACTTCGTCTAGTCAGGAACTCATATTCTGAACATGCATCGGACCCAGGAAGTTGTTCAATCATTTCCTGCACAAATTCCATATCGAGTCCAAACCTGTCCTGGTTCAACCATTTCTCCACTTCCTGGCACATCATCTCAAGCTCATCTAAACTTTGAATTACACGGGGTATGTGCCTGGGACCAGACATGTCACAGAATTTGGACGGGGAACCAACACCATTTCTGTCCTTGGAATTTATAACTGACCAAGAATTCGTACCATCTGACTCATGGGTGCAATAGAACTGAACACTGCAAGTCTTCTTAAAGGCTTCACGGCAGGCCTCAACAAACATCTCGGAGACCTTACCCCACACTGAAGATGATGACCTTCCTTCAGCAAAAAACTCACCAACTTCATCCTGCAACCCCAACTTACTAGAGAAGAGTCCACCGGATTTTTGGACTAAGCACTTGGTTTGTGGGGTGAAAATATCCTTCGTAACACGGTAAGATTCACTAAGGGTACTGACTGCAAAACATGATAAAAGATCTTGCTCCGGTGGACAAGGATCGGAAAGAAGCACCTGAATGTCGGTGTCCTCGGTATCGCTCAAGTCTGACAAAATGACTATTTCGCTTTCTATTTTGCTTTCAGCTTCGGACTGACCAAGAATCTGTCTCAGTAGGACTATTGATGCATCAGGTATAACTGATGCAGAGCAAGGACATCGTCTGACCTTGAAGATTGGTCCAGAGCTTCCACCATCCAGTACGTCACACACAAAAAGAGAACCGGTTACCTTATCGTGCCAACTAGATCTGTAACCAACAGGCCAGATATGACTCCTGTCATGATATGATGGTCGAGAATCAACCTTCCCCAAACAGGTAAGGAAGAGATCTTCAAACTGAACGGGAAGTCCATTCTGAAATCACAAACAAAATCATGTATGATGAGCTGAAAGAACTCGAATTAGCACAAAAGCATGACTAGACTACCATGATAACATTACAAAAAGGAACTGAACGAAGAACCAGTAACCTAGTTTCTAAGAATTACAGGTGGAATGTATTTATATAAGGATGAGAAGAAAATGCATCTCACATTAGGTCGATCGGACTCAGAGCCACCATTTTCCCCCTGTCCGGCTTCCCTAATTCTTGCGCTTCTCCCAAGATTGCTGGCATGAGGTTCCACAATCTCAACATCAGAGGAAAAATCCCCACTTCGACTATTTCTCAGAGCTTCTCGATTATCTGCAGAACTATTAGTTCTTGAATGTCTAGCAAGCTCCTTTCTCCTAGGTGAATTAAAGGAATTAGTACTCCTAAATCTTCTCATAGGAGTGGGGTTCAAATCTGCCTCCTCCCAACTCTTACTCATAGTCAGTTCCCGGTTTAAGAACCTTTCTGAAGCTAATTTGATGGGGTGTGAATTTATGCCAGATTCTCTTTGTACAGCAGCACTTGGATGCCACAAGATCGGATATTTCACAGGAGTACCGTACGGAAAACCACTAATATGGGTATCACCCAGAGTACGCATCCTACAAAGCGTAACAAGACAAATCAAACTAAAAAATTTGAAGTTTGAGCAATCAACAACAATATTAACCACAGACCAAAAATCATGCTACAACAAATTTTACATGAATTAACTGCTACGGATAGAAGAACCAGTGATCTCCTAAGTTTTAATTAGCTGAATATTATTTTTTTAAATGTCATTGCCACGTGAAACAGGAGCTCCAGTTTACTCAAAACATCAGCTGTTCTTGTGTGCTAAGTCACAGGCACTGCGTATTCCCAACAGTATTAGCCAGATGGAAAATAACACACACGGTGAGAAACCATCTAATCACTAGTTACAGTTGCAACTTGTAATTAAATGTGTATCTTCATTAATCTGTTAAGAAGAAACCTAGGTGCACACTTGATGGTCTATGACTAACCATATAAAACAATAAGTAAAGGAATTTAACAGATTCAAGATCCTAAAATATTACGTACTACATCACATACACAATATGCATATCATAGCAACCAAAATTCAAGAGAGCCCTTGACCAAACAAAATTCGAACATTATGATTACTGGGCAATATCTATAACGCCCTCTTAACAAAGTAATGAAATGAACATTCGTAGTTCTAGGAAGAAGTCTTCAGTTTTGTGAGGTCTATTCATCTTTGTTCTCCTCTGCTTAACCAGCCAAACCATTTTCAGCTTTACATTTTATCAGTCGGCTAGTTCCCCAAGTGTATGATCAACCCAAACTGAAGGGCTAATAGTTGCACCAATGATGTCTAACACGCAAGGATTCAATGTCACAACATCCTAGAGAACGAACCAGCAAAAATTTTCCTAGTTGCCAGCTTATGCATGAGTGCACGGCAGCTGCCAAAATGGCAGGCATGAGAATCTTGGTGGTGATACCTAACTTAACACCATAAACTATCCTTCTCCATTTTCCTACAAGGCTACAACCTCTGGAGTTGGGAACTACACAAGCATAAGGTGACTCTCAATGTAAAACTACTTGTTTGATCATGATGATCGGAACTAAAGAATTCCACATGAAGGCCCTTCAAATGTCTGGTGGTTATTTTATAATGCCAGTGAAACTTGTGCTACATGAAAAGTCTTAAAACACAGCAAATTAGAGCTATCCATGTTTGCATGCTCGATCCACTTCGAATGCAGATATGCTTGAAATAATAAATATGTCTTTTCTTGTTCATTTATCCCTTGGATAGGTTAATAGATTAAACCTAGAAGATTTCACACATTCTGAATGTAGTTAATAATATTCAGTACTGATTAATATGATTCTACCCCTTGAACCTAGCTAGAAGTATATGCCACTAGTCCTTTATCAAAATGCTCGAGCTTTCAAGAAGTTGTTGTTAACAGCGAAAGCACCTATGAGATGCCCTGCATGCATAATATCATGGAACCCCAGTACGAACCCCCATATCCTGATTACTTTCCCCTCTTTCCAAAGGATCAATCTCTTAGGGTTTGTTATTGTTAATATTGTAGTAAATCTTTAGAAACTGTGGTACCCTAAAGTGGAGAACTGGTTTATAAGAGTCTATCAAAATGTTTGAGCTTTGAGACTAAGCAGTTGACAACGTCCCAAGCCCTTATATAATGACCTGCTTGCATGGAACATGCATATAACTACTTGGACTAATTTCTGCAACTAATGCAAGAAAAAGGAAAAACCTTTCTACTTCTAGTATACACTTTCACCTCCAAACTCAATGTTTTCAAATTGTATATAATATCTATCATATTCACAGGGTGTTGGCAGAATTTGATCATACCCCACTACTAAAAGGAGCTAACTTTAGAAGAAAAATCACTAAATAAAGGTGAAATCTTTGGTTGAAAAACTTCATATTCAAACAAGTAGCACCAAATTAAGAAACCCCAAATCAGCAGAAAACGAAAAGAACAAGAAGAAAGGGGGGCATACCTAGAATGTTGTTCAAACTCTTCAACATCTTCATCTCTAGGTGGAGAAGAATTGATATCCAAAAGCGGCCTAACAGCAGTACGTTTAGTCGTCGGAGGAGGAGGAGGAGGAATGGCGACAGTAACGGTATTTGAAACACAACCCAAGTTCCATCTCTTAGCACCAACACCATTCCCTAAACAAGAAGAACAAATCCAATCTTCTAAAACAATAGCTTGACGAGAACGCATTGAACAACAGCTCAAATGAAACCATCTATCACAACCATCACAAACTAGGACACCACCTCTAGCTTCAGCTCGGCCACAAACACATGGTACACCACGTACATCAGCTGGTAAATCAGTAGGCGCTCTAAATGGTAACCTAGGATTACCATGTACACTTCTTACGACTTCATTTGCATCCAGTAGAGGCGGCGTAGCACTGAAGACGGAAGGGTCTTCCTGTCTTGATGATGAGGAATAAGGGATCTCATTAAGATCGATTTCAAAAACCAAAGGTTGACGAGATGATGATGATTCTGAGGGTTTAGCAGTATCAGGTGTAGTTGAAGAATCCATTAAATCAAGAATACTAGGGATTTATTTTTCGATGATTTAGTCTTGGGTTCTTGCATTGTTTGAATAGAGAGATTTGTCGAGAAAATCAAAGTTGAAATGACAAATGTGATGGGTGAAACTGAGTATAGATCAGAAAGATTGTAGAGTTTGTTGAACCGACTTCTGAGATATAGCGCCAGGTTTCGAAAAAGGGGTTACAGAAGAAAGAAAGAAAGAAACGCCTAAAAATAGATAGAGACGGAACGGGATGATGATGATGATGATGATGGAAGAAGAAATGGAGAGAAATCTAACCCCAAAAAAAAAGTATCAAATCCGGCCCAAAAGAAATAAGACTCTGTTTCTCTTTCTCTCCAGTCCTGTGTGTTGTTTAAGTGAGAAAGAAGAGAGAAAGAGATTTAACTGAAAACCCAAACCCTGCTTTTGAGACACAGGAAGTGGAAAACAAAATCAAAAAGAGGAATTTTTTTTATTTCTGATTTTCTTTTTTTTACTTTATTATCTATCTATAGTTATCGAATTTATTTGTGTCACAATTACTTTAACTGCCCTTTAGCTTTTATTTATGCAACTGATGATGAATGATGAACACCGAATACAACACCACACGGCTCACCCAGTGACTCGAAATGTTTGGGGGTTTTTCTCGTGAGAATTTCTTTTCTGTTTAAAGTTTTTGTTCTTTTCTTTCCTAAATTAACTTTTTTATTTTTTAAATATGAAATTCAGTTCGAGTGAGTTTTTGAAGGAGAAGAAGGGAACTGCCCGACTTAAAACCACATAAGACATGCGACTTCTTTATTCTTTATCTCTGTGGTGCTTCAGATTTAGGGTTGAGTTGCCACGGAGACTAACTAGTAACTAGGGTTGGTTTGGACTTTTAATGGCAGGGAATCTGGATAGGGAGAAAGAACAACTTGCCATGACAAAATTGAAAATTTTGGTAGAGAAGAAAAAGAAGAGAAAATGTGCGGATAAAATTTTGGATTCGGTAATTTCCATAAATTTGTAAATTGATTTTCTTAAAATGTTATTTTTGTGTGTTAATAATGAAATAACACATATGTTACTGATACAGATATTAATGGTGAGTTCGTTTGCGGAATTCATCATTTTCAGGAATTTATAATTCCATGGGATTACAAATTATGGGATTCATATAAATTTTTTGTGTATTTATAAAGTTTATAAAGTTTTTTTGTATTAAAGTCTTTGTACCGCTTGGCATTACCCTAAAATCTTAAAATTGCATATATATGGGATTTAGAGTTAAAAAAAAGTGGGTCCATAAATCCCTTGATAAGTTTCCCAGCAAATCTTAGTGGGAAGAGTCGGACTCCATATGGAGGATTTGCTGGAAAACTGAATCCCGTAGGAAACGTGATTCCAAGGATTCAGACAACCAAACGTACAAAGGGAAACGTAATTCTACCAAATCCCCTAAACCCATAAATTCCACCTTTAAAATTCTACATCCAAACCCACCATAAAATAATTTAACCCTTGGAAAAATGGTTGATATTAAAATTATTTAACCCTTTGGGTACAAGAACATTTAAAGATAATGTTGAACATATTGATAAACAACTAGTTTGGAATGGGTTATTATTGTTCAAAGTCGATATTACGGGTTTCGCTATGAATATCTACCTAAACGTAAAACTAACATAGGCTATTATCATGAAAAATCTTTGCAAAAATAAACATGAAAGAGACGAGAAGCAACAAATCTAAGAATATGAATTTTTGAATATGATCACTAACCTCTTGCATGCCAGAATTACATGACAGCGCATCAAATTATATACGAAGCTCGACATCAACTAACACAGTCTTTGTGTCCAGGGATTGATCAAACGATTTTCAGTCTCTCTATAACAAAACTAAAGGAAGAAGAAAGACAGATCCATTTGGAATGATATATGTGTTTCGGAGAAAGTTTATAATCAATATTTTCATAAATGGAATTTATTTAAGAAATTCGATATATACGAAGGTATTGATACACGTGGATCTCAAAATTCAGTACGTAAATTTTGAAAGCTAATGCATGAGGCGAGTTGTCAAAGGTTTTGCAAGCGCATGCGAGCCCAAACGCGCCAAATACTTGCTACTTAGCTACGATTAAAGAAATCAATACCATATATACATGTATCCATTCAAATATCGGGAAGTATTGTAGCGATTTCTATTAGAGCATTGATGTGACGGACACGGAAAATTACGCCTGGCACGTTTGGGCGCGCAGGCCATAACTCTCCCAATGCGCCATGATGATGCTACAGTCCGGACCTTAACACTAGGCAAATGCACGTCCATTTGCCCTTGCAAGCATGCTCGTGGAGTATGATGCATCTAACTTAGATTCCACACCGTTCCAAACTTACCCTTATCCGCTAAAGGGTGTAACGTCATTATGCCAAGGCCAATGCATTCTTGCATGCATCACTGGCTCTGCCTCAATGTAGGGAATTCATCACTGAATTTCCTATCTAGTTGAGCAATCGTCATACCGTCGAGCCTTATGCCTTAGTTGCACAAGGCATAAGCCTTGGACTTAGGCATAGGCCGACCCAATCCTATTGCAATTTCCCTACTGCACTTACCAACTCTGTGTAGCTTGATAGGAAGTATGAGCATCCACTTGCTGGCATGCAACTAAGCCTCATCAAGCTTGGACACAATCATCTCTTGCGTCGAGCTACCGAGCGTAGATGATATGAGGGGCCAACATATTGGACCAGCAATACTGCAACTCATTGCGGCTGCCTACGTACCCTTCCCTACTCTAAAGGGATCAAACAAAAACCGTAGTTCATCCTCAAAGGGATAGAAAACTTAATCCAACTCATTTGCAAGGCCGTGGCCAAGCAATAATGGTAATGGCCTAGTCCGTGTAGGCCGTTTCGTCAAAATGCATATAGGGTATACATTATCGAGCCCGTGGCATGGCATAGCAATTCCCATGCTTAACATGTTCCATTGGCAAGTCTACGCATCTATAATTGAGGCCTAAGTATAATTTACACCATTCCGGCTAAGCTATAAAGCTTACTTGGTTCATGGTCCACATATGCACCTTCAACCAACTAGCCCTCTCTATATATGTTAACTTGCAATTTCTACAAATTTGGAAAGGGGTGAAAAATGACTTCATCAAGTCCCAAGGCCGTGATGGCTGCACATGACTCCCCTGGAAAAATGCAATGTACGACCGTGATGGTTGTACATTTAGTTCTGGCTCGCAGGCCAGTTCCAATGTTCGGCCATGATGGTTGAACATTTCCTGAGCCAGGTCCAGTGAAGGGTCGTGGTGGATGTATTTCCGGCTTTGGCCCATAGGCCACTCCTGTTAGAGCATTTCTCGCTCGAACTCGCATGTGTTGTTATCTCAAGCATGTTTGTCAATGTTAGTGATCAAAACTACAAGTCTTGATTTCTAGTCTACTTATAGTTAAGTCTCGGACTAGGATAGAAAGTGTAGTTGAGCTCAAAACTCCATGGAAATCATCATACAAAGACGAATAACTACTCAAGGAACTGGTGGAACTTCATCGAATAAAAGTTATGTGGAGGCTTGAACATATCTATCACTCAAAAGTCTATCTACTCTATCTCTTATCTTGAGACAAAAGTCGTTTTGCTATATAGACTTTGATTATACACATTTGTTATTTCAAGCCGAGTTTATCTCGCTTATCTATTTATCGGAATATGTGTTGGTAAGCTTTCGCTTTGGCCAAGTTCATCTTTACTAGTGACGAAAGACATATTGAGTTTCAATTACTTGAAAAATTGCTTTGACGAAAAATAGTGTGTGAACAACAACTATATAACGTCCTCTAAGAATATTTCAATGATTGAAATGAGAGTTTAGATTACATAACCATGGAAGGATATAACATTTGGTGGTAACTCATACGTGTATAAGTCCTTATTCCTTGAAACAAAGTATGCGTACTTTGCTGCTCAGAAAAACCAGAACTATAGTCTGCGTACCAAGTCCGCATACTGTCGGAAGTTCGCATCCCGTGAATTTCTACTGGAGTTTGTGAACTGAAAAACAAACTTATTCCGGCTACTTAAGTCCGCGTACCAGTATGCGTACTTAAGTTGGTTATTTTCTAAAAACGATTATACGTGAACTTAAACCTATATAAACTAAGGAATACAAGTTGGCAAACAGTGGCTATAAAGTTCATGAATCGATTCGAGTGAATCAAATCGTTCTTGCCTCGATTGTGTCTTGTATACTTCTATAGTATCGAAGCAATTGAACAACTCTCTAACTAGTTCATTTGAGTCATTTGAACTAGTTATGGTAAAGAAGAATATAGTTGGTATAAAAGTGCTCATATGGCTAACCATTTGGTTAAGTACTGTTGAACCAACTAAGTGTACATGTTTGGGTACGGTTACACAAACCTAAAACATGCATTTCATTTGTGTGTAACAAGCTAAATTTCGATCTAACGGTTGGAAGATATTAGCTTGAATATAATCAGGTTTTCATCTCACGGCGAATATTGAATGCTTTGTCACTAAGCTAACATTGATTGCAAACCCTGATTTGAAAGACTGCATAAAGGAGAACTCTAGCAACTAAAAAACCTAATCTCCACATTTCATGTGTGATACTAGTTGTATTATCTAGAGTCGATTCTCCTTTAACCTTAGGTTTCTATCGAGACCTTGTAGGTTAACGACTTGAAGACTTCATTGGGGTTGTGAATCCAAACCGATATTACTTTATTGTAGTTGTGTGATCTGATCTTGTTGTTTCTATCGTACTAAGTACAATCGTAAGATTGGATTGAGATTGATTTCTCTGATATGCAAGATATAAAAGAAGTCAGAAACATCTTCGTCTCATCATTTGTGATTCCGCAATATCTTCTTTCGCTAGTCGATTAAGATTATTGTGAGGTGATTGATAATATTGAGCTGTTCTTCGGGAATATAAGTCTGGTTTATCAATTGGTTCATGTTCACCTTGATTTATCAAAAGATGGAACAAAAACTCGTAGGTATTTCTATGGGAGACAGATTTATCTATTACCGTAGACTTTTCTGTGTGATACATATTTGTTTATTAAAGACTTCGACTTTGGGTCGTAGCAACTCTTAGTTGTGGGTGAGATCAGCTAAGGGAATCAAGTGCCTAGTATCCTGTTGGGATCAGATACGTAAGGAGCGAAACTGTACCTTGGATCAGTGTGAGATTGATTGGGGTTCAACTACAGTCCAGACTGAAGTTAATTTGTAGTAGGCTAGTGCATGTAGCGTCTTAATACAGTGTGTGTTCAATCTGGACTAGGTCCCGGGTTTTTTTTGCATTTGCGGTTTCCTCGTTAAAAAAACTTTTGGTTTCTGTGTTATTTCTTTTCCGCATTATATTTTGTTATATAATAGAAATATCACAGGTTGTGCGTTGAATCGATCAATTGGGAAATAAAACCTTTGGTTATTGATTGAAATTGATTGATCCTTGAACATTGGTCTTTGGTACCGTTCAAGTGATTTCTCTTGTATTCAATTAGACTCGCAGATTTCTATTTGCTTGAGTAAGTATTGAATCGAGAAAGTGAGATATAACTCTTTGATATACTTTTATTATGATTGAGTCTAACTGTTTAGTTGATTCTCTTAAAAGTATATTGGAGTTAGTCCATACAGATTGCTAAGCGAAATATTGGGTGTGGTTGTTAGACCCCCGCTTTTTCAATTGGTATCAGAGCAGGCAAACACGTTTAAGACCTCATAAGTTGGTGTTTATAGCGACCTGATTATGGACGAGTCTATCTCTAATAACGTACTTGTTCATAAATTACCGGATGATTTTGAAATATTGGATTCACCGGAGAGGACTGTCACATCTAGGTCAGTTGCTAAATATTCTCTTAATGTAAAACCTGTTGAAGTCTGAGAAACACGCCTAGAACAACAGTTGGATGAACTTTCTTATGAAGGTGATTCAGATATTGATAGAGATGTTGATGAGGAAGTCTCTGAGTATGTGAAGGTTTTGAATTCGTTAGGAAATAATAAGATGACAACTTCTCATGTCACTCCTCTTCTGACTCCTCTATGTCGAGAAAACAAGAAATTGAGAAAATGTTACGCAAGTGTTTATATTTTGAATCGTTATAACGAATCGATCCTCAAGGATTCTGAGGAAAACCTACGTATGAAGTCACTTGAATGTGATAATCTTCATCAAAAGTATTTTTTGTTGGAAGAGAAACTTGCAGAATCTGAAGCAAGGATTAACTCCCAGCAACCAAGTTTTGACGACAGTGAAAGCGCTTATCTCGCTCGAGAAAAACGCCTTGAGGCTGATTTAACTGCTTCTCTTGATAAAATCAAGATGTTGGAAGATGACTTGAAAAAGTTCAATACTAGTTCAAGCAAATTAACCACTATGCTAGGAGCAAGTAAAAATCATCATGATACACGAGGATTGGGCTATAGGGGAATAGATGCTCCAAGTACTAGCAAAGAGGTAAAATTTGTTAAGGCTAGTGATGCTTCTCAACAAAAGGTTTCCACTGATGGCAAAAGTGAAATACCTTCACCGGCAGTTAAGGTTCAAAAGAGCAAAGTATATCAACCTCCAAAGTCAGCACACATGGATCGAGGTAAGAACATTCCTTATGTTTGTCAGTATTGCGGAAATAAAGGTCACATGGAAAGGAGATGTCGTTTCCGTATAAGGAATGATAAACTTCGTGATGTTCTTGTTTAGGCATCACAAGAAGTTGTGAAACCAAGATCATATGTTAAGACTAATCCCCTTAATGCTACAGGTTGTAACTGTCCAACCTTTAGGCAAAGGAATCAGTGCTGTGATAAATCTAAATTTGCCTATAAACATCGTACGAATCCATTTCACAATCGTAATGGTTATCAAAAGAATAACTTCGTAAAGATTAAGACAATATCCAACGCTCCCAATTGGAGAAAAACTAACTTGCAAAAGAATAGTCAATCCAATTCTCTTCCGAGAAATCTTGAAGAGAGTAATGGGAAGAAGGTTCCGGTTGTTCATAAACGCACTCAAAAATGGGTACCAAAGAAATCCAATGATACTTTCAGTGTAAAAATGAATGATCTTCCAGAAAATTCCATGACTATGGAGAAGGAAGTATCCATGATGTTGGAACTTAACAAGTTTTTTGGAAAAAAGGAATTGGATGTGAAAGGTTCTAAAAACGATCTCTTTCATGATAATCCAAAGGTCACTTGTGGTGAGCAAGACATTGTTCACCCCAGCGCAACTTGATTGTGTTGTAAGTGCATCCCACCAAGGAATGCCCTGCTATGTATACGGTGAGGGAAGCACGAGAATTGGAGCACACGGATTATGTTCGGTAAGGTTGTAGAATTCTACTGGATTCTTGTAAAAAGGTATGTCTATAAACCTGAGCAAGATTTATTTTTTTTGCTTAGAGTACTTATAATGATCCATGTAGCTTGCTTATTGTTCACTTCTACCTAACTTGATTTGTGTTTAAGGTTCTTAAAAGTTTAGGTTTGAAAATAATAGTTCGGGATGTTTGGAATTCATGGCACACCTACCTGGTATGCATAACATCATTTAAAATCAAAATACAGGGGTTTAAGTACACATACCCGTTTGCATACTCTCCCAGGTCATGAAAATTCGTTTGCAAACCGGTATGCATACTTAACGTCGATGTTCGGTAAACTTGTTTTGATCGTAACTTCTTCGTCCGAACTCGGAATGACCTAATTATTTTTGCATTCTCTTCCTCTCTGAATTCTCTTCAAAATGGTGGTGAGAAATCCTAAATTTGAATGAGTTGAGGTTGGTCTTTGTCCCGTATCTTGGTTTTGAGTAATTTTCTCCGTTTCGTCGCACTTGTTATACTTCCGTTGGACTTGGCCACTTGGATTCTTGGAGTAATTCTCTTATAAGATCATTTGTAGATTTTACAAGAATGATGTTGGTGAATCACAAAGAACGAAGTTCAAGAATAAGCAGTAGTACGCATTGCTATGGGATTCTTGAATGTTCACAATCATCTTATGTGAACTATGATGCATGGTCTTTAATGACTTTATATGTTCTTCTTTGTTAAGAAAATCTTTTTATACGCCCGTGGTAACCACTCTTGGTGTAAATCCATGCGAAAAAGATTGATTCTACCTTCAAAGGGCAAAGATTGTTTTTCCAATTTTAATCTTCATGATTTTATATATTGCAAACTGTTATGGGATATGTGTGTTTACGTCCGTGAACTATGATTGTCCCATACCTTGTCAAAAGTTAAGTCCTTCGTATGTCGATATGCATGTATTGATAAAAGAATGAATGAGCTTTTGACATTACAAAAGTTTTAAGCCTATTATATGTCATTATGCAAATACTGATGGAAGATAGGATGAACTTTTGTTTATGAGGATTTTGTCTATTGTATGTCATTGTGCAAATAGTGATGGAAAATAGAATGAATCCTTGTCTATTCGCAGTATTTATCTTCCATGATCCATGTTTTATGTATATAGTGTGCGGCTCCGTAAGTTCTTTTATGTTGAACATTTCCGATTAAATTAATCATGGGTTTTTTTGTGGTTAATTTAATTGAGTATTTTTGGATTCAAATTCATATTCGTATGTGATTTGTTATGTCCAAAGAAATCCTTATTTTCTTGTGAAAGTAAGGTCGCTCATGTTGTTCTTTCAGTAATCACATTTTATGGTGGAGAGTTCTTAATTGATCTTGTGCTTAATTGCCAAATCTTCGTGGGGAGTGCGGCTGTGGAATATTATAAGGGTTATCTAGTATATTTATAAACTCCTTGATGAATGCATTTAGCTTCGGCTATATGATTGCATCTAAAAAAGTTGATATATGCTATCTTTTGGTTATGAAATGTCTCTATGGAAATTTCATTAGGATCCCACTAGTTTTCGTACCTTTTCCAATTTTATTGACAAAAAAGGGGAGAATTAATGTGTAGTTCACACTACAAACACATATGGTTTTCGGATCATTATGTAAGGGGGAGTGGTTTCCATGTGAGATGGAGTATTGACTAAGGGGGAGTGATACATATCACCATAGTATTGTTGTCGAAGTTGTGATAAAACTGAACTTTGATGTTGTGTAATAATACTATGACACCGTATAACAATGATTGAGAATTCTTGTTTTCTCATTGTTATGGATACGGATTTTCAACAACGATGATAATAAACTTACAACCTTTCGAATCATTGGAGTACTTGGAAGTGACGAAGATTTCGAGTAATGTTGAAGAACCAAGAAGATCAGGCATGTGGAAAAGAAGCTACAAAAGTTTATTTATCTATTTTTGTATTCCATATGTATTGATAGTTTTGTCACTAAAATTGACAAAGAGGGAGATTGTTAGAGCATTGCTCGGTCGAACTCGCATGCGTTTCTATCTCAAGCATGTTTGTCAATGTTAGTGATCAAAATTATAAGTCTTGATTTCTAGTCTACTTATAACTAAGTCTCGGACTAGGATAAACAGTGTAGTTGAGCTCAAGACTCCATGGAGATCATCATACAAAGACGAAGAACTACTCAAGGAACTGGTGGAACTTCATCGACTAAAAGTTATGTGGAGACTTGAACTTATCTATCACTCAAAAGTCTATATATTCTATCTCCTATCTTGAGACAAAAGTCGTTTTGCTATATAGACTTTTATTATACACATTTGCTATTTCGAGTCGAGTTTATCTCGCTTATCTATTTCTCGAAATATGTATTGGTAAGCTTTCTCTTTGGCCAAGTTCATCTTTACTAGTGACGAAAGTCATATTAAGTTTCAATTACTTGAAAATTGCTTTGACGAAAAATAGTGTGTGAACAACAACTATATAACATCCTCTAAGAATGTTTTAATGATTGAAATGAGAGTTTAGATTACATAACCATGAAAGGATATAAACATTGTGTGGTAACTCATACGTGTATAAGTCCTTATTCCTTGAACCAAAGTATGCGTACTTTGCTGCTCAGGAAAACCGGAACTAGAGTCTGCGTACTGTCGGAAGTTCACATCCCGTGAATTTCTGCTGGAGTTTGTGAACTGAAAAACAAACTTATTCCGGGTACTTAAGTCCGCGTACCAGTATGCGTACTTAAGTTGGTTATTTTCTAAAAACGATTATATGTGACCTTAAACTTATATAAACTAAGGAATGCAAGTTTGTAAACCGTGGCTATAAAGTTCATGAATCTATTCGAGTGAATCAAATCGTTTTTGCTTCGATTGTGTCTTGTATACTTCTACAAGATCTAAGCAATTGAACAACTCTATAACTAGTTCATTTGAGTCATTTAAATTAGTTATGGTAAAGAAGAATATGGTTGATATGAAAGTGCTCATATGGCTAAGCATTTGGTTAACTACTGTTGAACCAACTAAGTGTACATGTTTGGGTACGGTTACAGAAACCTAAAACGTTTTTCATTTGTGTGTAACAAGCTAAGTTTCGATCTAACGGTTGAAAGATATTAGCTTGAATCTAATCAGGTTTTCATCTAACAGTGAATATTGAATGCTTTGTTACTAAGCTAACATTGATTTCAAACCCTGATTTGAAATACTATATAAAGGAGAACTCTAACAACTGGGAAACCTAATACCCATACCTCCTGTGTGATACTAGTTGTATTAGCTAGAGTCGATTCTCCTTTAACCTTAGGTATATATTGAGACCCTGTGGGTTAAGGACTTGAAGACTTTATTGGGATTGTGAAGCCAGATCGATACTACTATCTTGTAGTTGTGTGATATGATCTTGATGTTTCTATTGTGCTAAGTACAATCGTAAGATTGGCTTGAGATTGATTTCTCCGACAGGCAAGATATAAAAGAAGTCACAAACATCTTCGTCTCATCGTTTGTGATTCCGCAATGTCTTCTTTCGCTAGTCGATTAAGATTATTGTGAGGTGATTGATAATACTGAGTTGTTCTTCGGGAACATAAGTCTGGTTTATCATTTGGTTCCTGTTCACCTTGATTTATCAAAATACGGAACAAAAACTCTTAGGTATTTATGTGGGAGACAGATTTATCTATTACCGTAGACTTTTCTATGTGATACTGATTTGTTTATTAATGTCTTTCACTTTGGGTCGTAGCAACTCTTAGTTGTGGGTGAGATCAACTAAGGGAATCAAGTGTGTAGTATCTTTCTGGGATCAGAGACGTAAGGAGCGCAACTGTACCTTGGATCAGTGTGAGATTTATTGGGGTTCAACTACAGTCCAGACCGAAGTTAGTTTGTAGTAGGCTAGTGTCTGTAGCGGATTAATACAATGTATGTTCAATCTGGACTAGGTTCCGGGGTTTTTCTGCATTTGCGGTTTCCTTGTTAAAAAAACTTCCGGTGTCTGTGTTATTTCTTTTCCGCATTATATTTTGTTATATAATTGAAATATCATAGGTTATTCGTTGAATCGATCAATTGGGAAATCCAACCTTTGGTTGTTGATTGAAATTTATTGATCCTTGAACATTGGTCTTTGGTACCGTTCAAGTGATTTCTCTTGTATTCAATTAGACTCGTAGATTTCTATTTTCTTGAGTAAGTATTGAATCAAGAAAGTGAGATATAACTCTTTGATATATTTTTATTAAGATTGAGTATAACTGTTTAGTTGATTCTCTTAAAAGTATATTGGAGTTAGTCCACACAGATTGCTAAGTGAAATATTGGGTGTGGTTGTTAGACCCCCGCTTTTTCAACTCCAATATCCATCCGTGATGGCTGTCCGCTGCCAAACTGATGTCCTGCCATGATAGCTGAACATTTCAACGCATTAGCCAAGGGCCAATGTTCCTTTTCCTACGCAACAGAAGCTTTGGATGAATACAAGCTCTACTGTTTATGGTGTTAAGACAAAGGCTTGAGTGGAATATAAGGTATTACCAATTTCGTAAAATTCTCAAAGATATGCAGAGAAGATTATTTATAAAATTAACAAATACCAATTGTATTCCAACTCATAAAACGGAATCGCTCATAGTTGACAACTAACATTAGCTAGCATACAACCATATACTTTAACAATATGGTAAATAGAGATACACAAATTTACATGATATGGTAAAAATATATTTTTGAATACCTAGACAATATTGAAATTTCGGTTTCGGGATCTTGCCTTAAGTATCAAAGGAAAATACTTGAATCATTAAGATATAAGAATCTAACACATATTCAAATCACTATGTGGTATCTTATGAACATTTCAAGTTCAATCCATGTACATATCGATGTTTGCGGAAACCCTAAAACAACAAACATGTCAAAAATGTGGAAACAAAATTGAACTATGTTAGGATCGGTTCTGACTTGGGATCGGTCCTAAACTTATGATCGGTCCTGAATCAACGTTAGACTATGAAATGATGTTTCGCAAGTCCACTTCCTTAAACTTTGTTTATGAAATTTCTTTCAAACATAATTCCAAGGTTTAAACTCATCCAGAAGTTCAATACACTAAATAATAGCGAATTACCAATCAGTGTAATCGATTTTACGAAGTCCATAGATAAACTATACTTCATAACTCAATATTCTCAAATTATATAAGACAGGTAGCATATCTTTTCTTGACACTTTGATCATAGTGTAATGACCAAGTCACCAATATTAAGGGAAAGTAAACAAAATTTACTTCGTATGTTATGTTCTCAATAAATAATGACTTGAAGGAACAAAGGGGTGCCCAATGGAAATATATAACTCTCAGGTAATCACTAACATGCTATTAAAATATAGAATAATTAAAGTACAACAATAAAGGAAATCAATTAACACTTACACTTTCACTCTCAACTCAATACGTAATATCGAAATACGACATTCAAGAAAGAAAATACATTCCACAACATAATCGTTTCAAAACAATCAAGTATGAGATGCATACAAATGATTTCCCCACATAATATATAGTATAATATTCGCCACGACATCTCGCGTAATAGGTAATATTCGCAAACGTCTTCCCGTCCTAATAGAGACATAAATTTATTATATAGAAAATAAAAGTAATAATATTCGCCACGACATCTCGCCTAATAGTGCTTAGCAAGGAACTGTGGGGAAACCACAGACACTCCTCGCGGGGAAACCACACAACGCATAACACACACATACATTAAAGTACACACAACATGCGCAAAAATGGTAAATACATATCATGCTCGCAAATAAAAAGGAGTCTTAATGATTACTAGAAAGTTACATGAGTTCCCACCTGTTTTGATGACAAGCCTCACCTACCTTGAGATCCTCAATCCACTGGTTCATTCTTTAGGTCGATTGTTGTTAATAACAATTAAATGTTAATCACACAAGCACTCTAAAGATTGGACAAAAGGCTCATACAATTCTCTAGTTATAGGATAAGTGAACTATCTAATAGTTCTACATCATTTCATTATCTATCATAACAAAGGTTTACTAATTCAATTAGGTAGAATATATAGTCCATTTGATAAGTCTAAAGAGTATCTACAATTTTGTAGAAGGAACCAAAGGTAAATTCGGACCATAAGGGGTCCAAAACGCCTAATTACGTAATCTAGCACTAAACCCAAGTCCACTAAACATGCCCATTAATCTAAGGTCCAGTCCATAAGAGTTAACTAACGGTCAAACTGACGGTTATAGGTCAACTAACAGTCCACGTACAAGTCAAATGTCAAGGTCAACTGGTCAGGTCTCTGAGTCAGCTCAGGTCGAGAAATAGAAACTCGGTGAGTCAACACCGATTCAACTCAGTCAGAAAACCGAGTCAGGTAAACTAAATTAGTCAGACATCTGACTAGAGTGACAGAACACTGTCCAAGAACACTAAGATAACAACAAAAGACAAGATGCTCAAACCAAGCTCAAATGCAACTGCGACTCTACAACCATTATGTCTGTAGTCTTCAACTATAACATCACTTATAACATTTTACAATACAAAGCTAATGGCAAGAAAACTCACTACCATATCCACTGCATACTTGTAATATCCTAATCATTCATATCTCTTGAACACTAACAACACTGCCACTTCATTCATTTTCATACCATTACCATCCACTCTTCATTCTTGTAAACTTTAGTTTTAGAAACACCTACAAGATCTCAATACATACCCTCTTCATCTTCAACGACAACCTCATTCCTAATTAAGGCAAACCACAAGAATCAATACACCACAACCATCACAAATACTCAAACTCCTCTCTATAATTACCACTAAACCAGCAACTGCCTATACCTGCAATCTCTCACTTCTCTTTGAAATTACATCAACTCCAACAGACTACAAGACCATATCTCCTCATTCAAACCCACCAACTGCAGCCAATTCATGAGGTATTTCACCAATGACATCTCAAGACAACTTTATATTCACATTCTACAATGTTTCTATTTCAAAATAATTACAACTTCCTCCACCAGCAACCAATCATCTACATACAATACCAAAAGCCCAGTTTCTATTTCTATGTTTCTGAAATCAATATCTTTCAACTTAAATCCACTAACAGCTTCATATGTGAGTCAATTTAGCTTCCACCAACAACAATCCCAATTATTCTATAAATTTTAACCTCTCGCCTGCATTATTCATTAATGTATGGTTTATTGACTATTTTCCTATGCTATGTTCCCCGGCTGAACTTTTAGTATTGATATGACATGACAATTAGTGTTCACTTGCAGCTGAGTAGCATGAATTTCCCGAAGTATCAAGATTAAGGTATGCATGAAAGTACTCAGTCAGAAGATCACTGACTACTCTCTGAGAATAAAATTAAGAATTTTGTGTCAACACACAGAATTCAACAAACTTGACCAATTTTGTGACAGCTCGCAAAATTCAAATTTTAACCTAATTAATTTGCAAAAGTTAGGTTTTTTTGCGCCCTGCGCAACATCTCGAACCCTATTGGTCGAAACTAAACGTAGGAAAGATAGGAAATTAATCCATCATGGAGCTAGTAGGAGCAAGATTCTACTAAAAAAGCAGAAAACAAAGAAATAAAGAGGAACTGCGGCAAGTAAAAGCAGCAACAAAGGGAGGCGTGGCCACACCATTTGGCCGACCGATCTTCTCCAGCAGGCGCTACCCGTGGACGGTCGGCTACACTCCATGTTGCCGCTTGCTGGGCCCCTTTCCATCGACCAATCAGATCACTTTAAATGCATCACACGCACTTTTAATAAAGTTAGAAGTTGGTTGGTCGACACTAAATTCCTTAAGGAATTTAATATGGGCTGCCCATGTCAGTCTTAAAATAATCACGTCTGTATGTTTTGGCCGGCTGATCTATCAAGCTTAGCCGCTCTCTAACGCGACCGGACAAGCATCATCAGGTAGACTGAATTGACCGGCCTAGATTCAATTCCGATCGACGGACAAGGCGTGGATATGCGCACTGGTGGCCCGACTATAGCACTGGTCGGTCGAATAGTCTATAGCATGCCGCCATCATCAAAAACCGTTGGCCCAAAATGGATTGTCTACACGGATTTTAAAACCTAAATTGAATCAACGAAAGTCATTAACTTCCACAAATCATCTCGGCTTCCCAACTTCGCTAGTCGAATCAGCCGGCCTAACTCCTATTTTAGACAGCCAACAACATGTGGCCATGATCATCGGCCACCTCCCTTCCATAAGGAACAATCGGCCATGCAGTGGACTGCCCATATGGCTCCTAAACGATCGCCCAAAAAATGGCTGGCCGCGCTTCTTATAAGAGTCTTAAATAAATTAGCGTCAACCAATAACTGCCGCAAATCATCTCATCCATCCAATTTGGCTAGCCAATTTAACCGGTCTAGATTTAACTTGGACCAACCAATAGGATGTCAAAATGGCTACCATTGATCACTCCTATATGGAATGACCGGCCTACCTTTGGCATGCATAAATAGTTCCCAGCATCTTCCTGAAAGTGGCTGGTCATGCTCTTTTTAAGACACTAGGTTCCGCGACCAACCAAGACAGGCTCAATATAACAATGCTTCACATGCATCGATCATTTTGAGTTGCTTGCTTAAAAGCGATGCTTTACATGCATCGAATACATATGATATTTTATGAGTATTGGCTTCACAAATAACTTATAGTTATTTAACCTAATGGCGCCACATACTATTCTTTGCGGCAAGTCTCATGACTTGGCTCGTCACACATGACTACCCGCCACCTAGCTTGCACGTGATTGGTCAGAATAATTAGGAAAGACCCACTCAGCAACTTGCTACATATTTTCTATTAAATACTCGAGACATCAAACATTTCACAAACTGGGGGATGTTCACCAGGGTATTGGTCTGGCGGTTTACAGCGTGCGGCATGCAACACGCCCATTATGAGAAAGTGCCAGGAAAGGCGGACAGTTAGTGGCAGCAGATAAGTAGTGGGTGTAAACTGACTCGTCTTCCCTCATAGTAAGACTTGGTTTTCTACATTTTAACACGACCCCAGTTCTCCATCACAACTACTCCCACTTCCTATGAGATTAGGGTGCGTGCAACTATGACTTATATAAATAGGTTTTGACCTATTTTGACCAACAACAACAGTTTTGGTTATCAACACAGTATCTAGAAAAAACACCAAAGAACTGATAGCTTACATTCCGCAAGCCAGTTCCATATTATGATACAAGTCATAAAATAACCACACCTTCAGAGTTAACCATTCTGATCTCAACACCTTCTTCGCTTCCCTCCCTAAAATCAACCCTTCTCCTTCATTTCATGACTGAAGCAAGACTGGAACGGCCATTTCTTGGTTTAGGACAGAATTGTGCAGATTGATCTCTCGAACCTAAAGTACTCCCGTGCAGTGCATTTGTTTAAGGTTTAGATTCGTTTCTCGGCGGCATACCCAAATTTACCATTTCCAGCAGAATCAGTTTTTACCCCAAAACAGAAGCTATACTTCAAACTCTCACATCTGACTGGGAAAACTTTTAGAGAATTGCTTGGTTGAACCCACCAAGAGTTGGTATGTCAAGTTTGGTTGTCATATTTTAGTGAATCAAAACTCATGTTAAGAGTCGCTTGATTATGTACTAGAGTCATCTTCGTATAGGTTAGCTTGAAAGTATTAGGATATGAGACATTACAGGTATTGCGAAGTCTTGAAGATGTGAAGAAGCAAGGAGCTACAACGAAAACAATCATCCTTCCACTTGAGGTTAGTGATATTTGACTTGAACTGTTTCATTCCCTAACGTATCTTTCAAGTCGTGCATATTGAAAACATAACTGCGAAGCATATTTGAACTCTAGATAGACATAGTATTAAGGAATACAATACGAGGTTTATTGCTTAACCATTAAACTTTGTAGATAATACATCGCCATAATCATTTGAATGCTATTGTGATTATATATGGGTATGAGGTGAGGATTTCATCCTAGGGAACAATGTTTATATGTGTTCTAAGGAAGTAAGTTTATAAACTTGTTTGTGGACCAAAAAGGAAATTGCCAGGTGTTATTGGTTCTGTTATTCATTGCATATCTTATTAAAAACCAATATGTGTGATAGAGTATACCCGCTCACAACTTGCTGTGTTATTGGTAAAACTATTCACAAAGGCCTGACTTATGTATTAGTATAACTTTTATTAGTAAAACCAATCTTAAGTAATCACCTGTGGTATGATCGGATTTTGTATGTCTGACCAATTAAAAGATAAGGGGAACCGATCCTTGTAAGGAGTGCAGTACATCAAAGGGAACCGATCCTTGTATGGGGTGCAACAAGGTTTATAGCAGAAAGGGGAACCGATCCTATGGACATGTGCAACACGTTTTTAGGCAAAGGGGAACCGATCCTATGGACATGTGCAACACATATAAGTTAGATACCATATTTATGTGGGGAACCGATCCTAGTACCTAGTCAACCGAATTTTTGGAAAGCTAGTGTGACTATGCACAATACTCACATGGAGTTAGAACCGAAACTTGTCTTGGTAGAACCGTAAACCCATGATTGTGATTGAATGTTGGTTTGATCAATCACATAGTTCTTGAAAGTCATATGAACCAATTATAAACTTGTTTGGAAATGTGGCAAATCGGTTTCAAGGTTGTAAGTGTGAAAGAGAACTTACAAAGTAAAGATGTCGACAAACTTTGAACACGTGCTGTGAATGTTTATTTCTTTAATTGTTCAAAGATATTCCTTAACGGCTAAGGAAAGAGAATCCCAGGATCGAAACATAAGTAAGTTAAGAATCTTTTAATTAAGGTTATTAATTTCATTTTGTAGGGAAATTACAGAATTAGTAATGTGCATTTACTAATTAGATTTTCCGAGAGATTTCGATCGTGATTTTTGGACAAAGCATTTCCAGGAATTATGAAAACCGAATCTGTGCTTTAATGAATATCTTGAGAATATTTTCGGTTTTGGAAATTCCTTGGTGTCCAAACTTCCTTGTCTATAAATACTCGAAGTTTTCCTTTCTAGCAAACTGATCCTTCGTAACAACAAATTTACTCTTTTGTTGTTGTTACTGGTGTAACTGCCTATTCAGAGAGGAGAGTAACTTAATTAGGTGAAATCTCTTACGACCACTCAGTTTAAAGTCTTCTTTGGGATTGAGAAGCTCTAGTGTGTACCGTTGGTGGGAAACTAGAATTGCGGTTTATCTTTTGTTTTGGATTGATTTGATTGACTAACGTTGGTTGAAATCTGATTGCACCTAGTTTGTTTATTCTTGAGAATCTTCTCTTCTGATATAAGATTCACTCAAACTAGTTCAAAGTTTCGACAGGGATCTTTAGACTGTATTTTTTTTTAGTTATAAAGACGATCTTGTGATAATCCATTGTTAACAGACTCCGTTCTGTGCGTGATTGATCATAAGAGATTCAAGTGATTGTGCGCAGGTTTTTCTTGAAGATTTAAGAAGATTTGAAGACAAAGAAGATATTGAAGATCTGACTTGGGTTTTATAATATTTGGAGTGCACAATACTTGTTTCGGTAAAAGAGGATCCGATTAATAATCGGTTTATTCTTGTGGTAGATTAGATTGATTAATTGAGTAGATCGGCATCAACACGATTCTTCGGATTAAAGGTGTTGTTGGATTAATCTTAAACGATTACCTTTGGGTGATTGAATATAAGATAGATCTAAGGACCCGACGAAGGATTTTATGTTGAGATAAACGGAAGAGCCTTTGTCCGACTCATATCACTTGGTTGAATAGAGTTGATACCAAACAAATTTGTTGTTCCTTTACTGTCTGGAATACGAACCAAAGGAATTGTTCCAAGTACGTGACTTATTTATAAGTTGGAGGCGTGGGAATACAGAAGGAACTAGGTGAACTATAGGGTTAGTTACTTGGTCTCAACTATACGAAGTTAGTGTAATTTTGTGTAGCGGCTTAATCCTGAGAGTATTCAATTATGGACTAGGTCCCGGTGTTTTTCTGCATTTGCGGTTTCCTCATTAACAAAATCTTGCTGTGTCATTTACTTTTATATTCCGCATTATAGTTGTTTTATTATAATTAAAGTAAATTACACAAACGTTAATTCTTATTTACTTGATAAGCAATCCTATTGTTGATGGTGGTTTTTAGCTTAGGGTTAAAATCGTAAAACCTTGCATCAGATGTGATGTCACTCTCCAAGGAAGTGATGCCGCGAGTACTAACCTCTCCGCCGACATATTTATTGGGCCGCTCAATACACTTTTATCCATAACACTTTGTATATTTCGGCACCTCTCCAAAACGAGACTCACCGAGTACTTTCCTGTGCTATGTTCCCCAGCAGAACCCTTAATCGGTATGGCATGACGGATTTATATTCACTCGCAGCGGAGTAGCATGAACCTCCAAGTACCAAAGTTAAGGCCATTGCACGAAATGCTCAGACAGAAAGCACAGTGCATTCTGTAGATAAAGATTTATGTATGACAACATACAAAATCCAGCTAATTATTGTGATAACTCGCAAAGAACTCATAAACCCGATTTGCAAATTAGTTTTTCGCGCCCCGCACAATATATTGGACCCCGTTGGTCAAAACCATTCTTAAACAAGTTAGGCAACCGAATCCGCCACAGCGCGCTAAAAGTGCAGCCGCGCCCTAGCATGCCGGCCCTCTTTCCATCGACTAATCAGGTCGCTTCAAATCCGCCACCGCTCGTTAGAAGTATGGACACGCCCTAGCATGCTGGACCCACTTCCCGACAACCAATCGGGTTGTTCCAAAACTTGCCACGGCCTCAAAAAGGTCTCCATACTAAGTTGGCTTCCCAAAACACGCCAGCTTCCCAAAAACGCGCTAGCTTCCCAAAAACGCCAGAATGCCGCGCATGCCGCACATGTCAGGCGCGCATGCCATACACGCTTACCAGACACGCATGCCAGACGCGCTTACCAGACTCGCATGCCAGACACGCTTCCAGGCACGCATGCCAGGCACACATGCCGCACGCGCATGCCAAAAAACATGCGCAATCCATGCCAGTCACGCCACCACGCCTCTGACCAACAATGAAAGGTAGCCACGATCAACGGCTGCCCTTCCTCCTGAGATGCAAATCTCAGCCGTACAAGTTTGCCACCAAACTTGTGGCAACTTTTGGTCACAATGCCAAATTCCATGGTTTATGCCAAACCCCTAACTTGGCTGCGCCTAAAAAATGCGCGAGCATGTTGGCCATGCCGCCATGACAGATCTACTAGCACGTCGCTATGCCACGGCTACTGGCATGCCACATGCCACAGCTACTAGCACGTCGCTATGTCATAGCTACTGGTATGCCACCATGCCACATCTACTAGCACGTCGCTATGTCACGGCTACTGGCATGCCACCATGCCACAGCTACTAGCAAGTCGCTATGCCATGGCTACTGGCATGCCACCATGCCACAGCTACTAGCACGTCGCTATGCCATCGCTAGTGGCATGCCACCATGCCACAACTACTAGCATGTCGCCATGTCAAGGCTACTGGCATGCCACCATGTCGCAGCTGTTATCACGTCGTTATGCCACGGTTACTGGCATGCCACCATGCCACAACTACTGGCACGCCACCATGCCACGACTACTAGCACGCCGCCATGCCACATCTACTAGCACGTCGCTATGCCATGGCCACTGGAATGCCACCATGCCACACGTAGCAACCTGCTACACGTTTTCCACGAAAACATTCGAGACATCAAAACATGTCACAAACTGGGGGATACTCATCAGGGTATTGGTCTGGAAGTTTACAGCGTGCGGTGTGCAATACGCCCGTTACAAGAAAGTGTCATAAAAGTGAGGCGGTTAGTAAATACAAGAAGTAATGGTGAAACGTTTTCTTCATTATGGAAACATCAATTCCAGGCGTTACCCATTACCGCTTTCTTCCATTACTCAACCGTTTCCACTTCTTTCGAGGCCAGGGTACGTTTCGTTGCGACTTGTATAAATAAGTCTCAACTATTTCTACCAAAGAACAAGTTTTGGTCAGGAGAACAATACACATCCATAAATCACCTAGTAGATTTCTATTCAGCTTTTCATTTCAACTTTCGGATACAAGTCGCAAAACACCTACACTTCCAGAATCAACTATTCTGGCCTCAACACTTTCTTCGCTTCCCTCCCTAAGACCAACCCTTCTCCTTCACTTTGTGACCGAAGCAAGCCTGTAACGGTCATTTCTTGGTTTAGGCCAGGATTGTACATCTTTCGAATCAAAAGTACTTCCGTGCAGTACATTTTTTTGGGTTTAGATTTGTTTCTCACCCGCATTCACACGAAATTACCGAAATCAGCAGAAACGGTTTTCACCCACAAACAATTGGCGACCACAGTGGGAGATTAATCTCTTAGTTACAATATAAATTTCCAATTCACGATTTCATTCTTCAACCCAGATTCTAAGATGGTGAAAGCAAACGATCCGCTCGGGGATCAATGGCTCGGTCACCAAACGTCTCAGTTACCAGTTATCACACGACAAATAGTGACTGGGGACTTCTCGCGGTCAGGATGGCGTCGCCCATAAAACTATGGCGTACATGCCTATGGCTAGGGTTTGTACCAACACCAGAAGAGCAAACAGAAAGAAGAAACACGGAGATACATACCTGGAATATGTTCACCTGATCTATTGCTACCACTCTGCCGTTAGCACCAAGACATTAAAAAAAAGCCAATAATACGAGCGCTAACAGCTTGCGTCCTTCCAGCGCCGGCAACTTAAATCTTTTCCAGTGCTAACGGCTTGCGTCCTTCCAGCGTCGGCAGCTTGCATCTTTCCAGCGCCAACAACTTGCATCCTTTCCAGCGCTGAAAACTTGCATCCTTTCCAGCGCTAACAGCTTGCGTCCTTCCAACGCCGGCATCTTGCATCTTTTCCAGCGTTAACGGCTTGCGTCCTTCCAGCGCCAAAAACTTGCATCCCTTCCAGCGCTAACAGCTTGCATCCTTCCAGCGCTAACAACTTGCATCCTTTCCAGCGCTAACAGCTTGCATCCTTTCCAGCGCTAACATCTTGCACCCTTCCGGCGCCATCTTTTCGCTCTACATCCATCCAAAGTCCAGCGCCATCTTCTCCGCTCCACAACCAGCCAAAGCAGTGCCATCCTACCCCTTCGAAACAACGCCATGGATCTAGCACTCCGTGATCAAAACCGCGCCACCTCTACACGATACTGTAGATGGGAAAAAACGATTTGCTGGTTTTTAAGGAATTGAGGAGATGACCGTGCGGAGACTCCTTGAACCGAGCAAATGCTCAACCTCACATAGATGCACTGCAATAAGGGAGTGCTTTAAGTTCGAGAGATCAATCTGCAGGACTCCGGCCTAAACCAAGACAATGGCCATTCCAGAGTCAATTCGGTCATAAGAGAGGATGGGATGATCTGTAGGAGGGAAGCTGAGAAATGTGTGAGATCAATGGTGATCGAGATTATAGGTGTGTTGTGTATTCTGCATAAGAAAGTTCTGAATGATTGAATTTTACTCAGTTGAGAGTGATTGCTCAGACGATGAGTTCGTGTAGACGAAAGATTGTCTGTGTGAACTTGTTGAGAAATTCTTGTGTAAACGAATGTTGTTCTTTTCAATCATGATTCAGAGGCCTTTTATATTGCTGAATGGAAAACACCATGATCCCACGAAGTGTGACAGTTGCTGGAGTGAAAGAGTGGGGAAGTGAAAATCGTGTTGAAACTAGTTAGTCATCGTGCGGATACTTGGTTAACTTTCCACCCACTACTTTGCTAAGTCCTCCAACTAATTGCACGACTTGCCCACATTGTCATCATGTGTATGAACACACGTGCCGTAGACCGCCAGACCAAAACCCTAGTTAATATCCCCCATGTGACACGATTGATATCTCGTGATTGTGAAGTCAGTTGCTGACTTTATGGGACGATGAGTCCTTGTGTTGCTGAGTTGAACGTGACTTTGCAAATGTTCTGAGACTCATGAATTGAACATATCTGTTGATACAGAGGTATAATTATGTTGGTTGTTAAGGTGAGCAAATATTGCTCGTATGAGCAAATGTTGCTAGTTTGATAAATTGTTGAATGTTGATAATCAATATTCATGGACTGAGCAAATATTGAATATTGATAGTTGAACCAATATTCATGGACTGAGCAAATACAGCTCGTCTGAGAAAATGTTGCTCATTTGCTGAATATTGATAGTTGAACCAATATTCTTCAGTGCGAACAAATATTGTTCATATGAGCAAATGTTGCTCATTTGATGAATTGTTGAATATTGATAGTTGAACCAATATTCCTTAGTCTGAAAAATATTGCTCGTCTGAGCAAATGTTGCTCATTTATTGAATATTGATAGTTGAACCAATATTCTTCAGTGCGGACAAATATTGTTCATCTGAGCAAATGTTGCTCATTTGACGAATTGTTGAATATTGATAGTTGAACCAATATTCTTTAGTCTGAGCAAATATTGCTCGTCTGAGAAAATATTGCTCATTTGATGAAGTATTGGTAGCATGACCAAATAAATATTAAATTAAAATACTGGCGACCAAACCAAGTATAATTAATTAGAGCGCTGATCATGGGATCAATATAAAATTTAGTGTTTGAATCTGGAATTATGAACCTTGAACTCAAAACCCTAATTTTGATCAATTGCTGAATTGATGATTTATTGAAAATCATTTATGAAAATGAAGGAGGGACCGGTTACATGGGATGATGAATCGACTATGTAGCACCCAGAGGTGAGCAAAATATTAAAGTCTCTTGAAGACCAGTTGGTGAAAGGATGATTAAATGCTGGTTTAATCATTTATTAAAATAATGCTCGTGTGAGCGTCAGGTAGTAGAACCTGATTATGGAAAGATGAGGGACTGACGAAGGGATCATGAGACCGACCTTTGGTGGTCATGGGACCAGCTGATGGTCATTTGAACAAACTCAGGTCCAGCCTTGGTCGGTCAAGGAGACATGCCCGCGTCACCATAATGTCTGTGTCTCAATCCTGAGAGTTTCGATATTTTCCGGTGTGCGTTTGAGCAACATTTTGAGAAAATATGAAGAAATCAGAGATTTTTCCGAAACCGTGAAACTTCATGAGATGAAGGAATAAAATTATAAAATAATGAAGGAATCATGAAGTGTGGGACCGGCTAGGCCAAGACATGGTCGGTCGGCCAAGGATCCAGTCCCAAGGAATTTGTTGAAATCAAGGAGTTTCCATGAGATGAGGGAAACATAAAAAATAATAATGATAAAATAAGGGGCGTGTGGGGCCGGCTAGGGCGTGACCGGTCGGGTATGGCCCGGTCCCACGGGTTTCCCTAATTTTATATTATTTTTCATGAACTTGAGTGAAATTTCATGAATCCAAGGAGTTTGCTGAAACTAGAGAATTTCCTTGAAGTGAAGGAGTTTCCATGAGATGAGGAAACAAATAATATTAAAATAATAAGACATGGGCGTGTGGGACCGGCCACGGCTAGGGGATGGCCGGACGGCTAATGAGCCCGGGTCCCGTGCGTTTTTCTCCCTAATTTATAATATTTCATGAATTGAGGGAAATATCATGAAATCAGGGAATTTTCATGTGATGAGGGAAATAATAAAATAATAAGGAGTCATGAGGTGTGGGACCGTCTACGGCTAGGGCATGGCCGGCCGGGTAGTGGACCTGGTCCCGCGACACCTTTCCTAAATTTTATTATTTCTTTGATACGAGGAAACACCATGAGACCGGGGAATTTCCTTGAGACGAAGGAGATTTGCTCAAATGAAGGGATTTTCATGAGATCAAGGAAAATAATAAAAATATGATAAAATATAAAATTGGACGTGGGACTGGCCACGGCATGACCGGCCGGCCGGTGGGCCCGGCCCCCAGCACCTTGATTAATATTTTATTATTTATTATTTTCTTCCTACTTTTTATAGGTTTATCGTTCATTCATGTTTTGGAATGCTCGTTTGCGCATTCAGGTGCTCGTTCGTGCATTATTGCTGAATACACTAACACCATTTTGGTCGGGGCTTACTCCATAGTTGCTCAGATGCCCGTACGTTGAACATTTATCACTAACTCGTGGAATTCTGCTGGGAAGAACCACGAATTGAAGTGACGAAATATTACGAAGAATCGTAGAATATTGCTGAATATTCAGTTAACGATTAGAGATAATTAATTGATGGCTCTATACTAGAAGGCATGCTGTCTAGGAGCATTAATTATCTGAGAATTGAGAAATATGAGCTTGTTGAAACGTCATATCTCTTTTATATAGTCAGGGAAAACCTTGTTGCATCCTGAAGACGTTATTGCTCTATACTAGCAGGCAAGCTGTCTAGGAGCCGTCCAATCATAATGATTCTATACACATGTCTTTTATATAGTTAGGGAAAACATTGTTACATCATGAGGACATTATCGCTCTATACTAGCAGTCAAGCTGTCTAAGAGCCGTCCAATCGTTCGATTCTATATAAAAGTGATTACTGAAATTGCTCAGTATTCATGAGATATGCCGTTGTCTCAGTTGAGAGACTGCACATCTTCATATGCTCTGAGAGACAGTATTCTCACTCAGAGGTTCTTGCGTCATGAAATTTCATGCTTCAATGAGAGACATGAGCGTCAATACTCATCTGATTGCTAGATCAGGAGTATTTACAATTATGGTTTTACGATTTTAGCCTTTGTCTAAAATCCACCATCTACATTAAGTCCCCTGCTTAGTGAGGGACAGTCATGTTCCTCAGTCAGCACTGGATGGTAATTTTCTAGTCATAAAAGAAATAAGTAATTGAACTTAGTCGTAAGATAAGATGTTACCGGATTTTCGATTGTACGAGCGAACCATGGTTTGAACGAAGATCCCAGTGGCATGATAGAGCATTGTCTAACGAGCGTAAAGTGGTGTAGCACCGCTGATTTGGTGATGGAACCTTGGTCGGTTTAGGATTCACGGATCCGGGCCCAAGAAAGGAATCCGTTTTAGCGCGGACGTTCGTTCGTTCGTTCGTTAGTTTAAGAAACAAACGAAATAGACCTGAGTCTAATGATAAAAATTTTGTCCATGAGCTTTCACGAAAAACAAAATTTTATTTTTTAAATACGTGAGATTTCACAAAGTGGAATAAACTCTCGTTTCAAAGGTGGATGCTCGTACGAGAGATTTTTTTTTTGAACAAACGTGCGTCTGTTAGTAATAAAATTTTGTTTATGAGCTTTCATGAAATTTTTTATCTTCGAGCTTTCAGAAATCTTGGAAAATATACTCTCGCCTCAAAGACAGATGCTCGTGCGAGGGAGCAAATATATATATATATATATATGTTATTTTTCAAACTTACATGAGTTTCACGTTAAATATATAGATTTTTGTAAAACCAATGTTTTGATTTTGAACAACTGTTGAAAGTAGACAATTATACATGGTGAAATAATGTCTGTATGTAAGTTTTCACAATTATAGAATGGACGTCTATCCAATTTTTGAAAAATCAGTGGATGTTAAAATTCACGTGGGTTGTCACGGTTTTATGAAAATCAAGTCATGATTTTGAATATAATGAATTTTGCTCGTCTTTGCAGGTTTGAAGGAACAAGCAAGTTTTCGAAATTCTGATGTTATAATCACTACAACTAGTGAAATTGTAAATAGGTAAGAGTTGGATTGTTACCATTTTGTTACGCGTTTGTTATTGGTATATCCATGACTCCATGTCTTTCGCATCAGATAGTGGTGACTTCTGGTTACATCCACTCTTCTGGCTCTTCCGGGGAACGCTCCAGAAATACCAAGTCAAGGATCAGATGTTCATGCCGAGGTGAACCAACCTTTAAGAGACGCTGGAAAGATAATACATTGTATGTCTCTCGATCATCTGGGAGTCGTCCATGGTAGAATCAACGCTTTCTTAGTCTTAGCGGATGCAGAAGAGAAGCAGGGACGAGATGAGTTATTACTGAAAAGGAAAGCTGAAGATGAAAGGCTTGCAGCTTATCAGCAAAACGCCCCCGGCTTCAGCAAATGAGACTAGCAGCTGAAGATGAAGTCTGATCTCGCGCAGGACGCATAGCTTCTGATTCAGATGTAGATGAATGAAGAATTTCGTCATAATTCGTCATCAGAAAATTCAGAAGTCAGGTCTTCATTGAAAATGCTGTAGAATCTTCGTCCGATGTTGGATTTTCGTGATCTACCCATGTTTCTTCATCCTCATAAAATTTTCAATCTTTTCAAAGAAGATTTTCGGCTTTTGTGCACGTTTAAGGGCCGAAAATGATGAAACAGTAAACTTCCAGGAGACTTCCAGAAAATTTTCAGCTGGTATGTAGTCCAATGTTTTGGCCACATCTTTTTGCTCGTTTCTCCAAATGCTATGAATTTTGGATATGTTATAGAGGACATCCATAGGAAGAGACTGGTATATGACCCATCCCTATATTCGTCGCCAATTTATCCCAGATCGCTGCTTTGTGCAGGACAATGTAAAATCATCTCAGACGAGCTTGTTTTAAAACACTCTTGTTGTGTCTTTGGACCATTCGCTTGTATCTTGAACGGTTGGTGAATGATTTAAATGTCATTGATTCATTTGAGATCAGGACCCCTTGATTGATACATGAGCATGGTGCTTGCAGCCATCTTGTTTCTGTCAGTCGTGGAAACATCACTTCTGGAACCCTGGTCACGAGACCATAACTGAGGTTGCTCTCAAGAGGGGTGGTGTAATGACCATGGTTTCATGTCCTGGTGGTAGCATTCCTTTTATAATGAATGACTAGCACATGATAGTCTGGTGCCACGAGGCTTGGACTGTGAAACTGATCGTCATGATCAGTGGACCGTCAGTTCCTAGTATTTTGTTAAATTTCTCCTTTTCGTTTTCTCTTCTTCTGGCAAGACTTGGATAGAGGACCCAGGTAGAAAAATTAATGTAAAGACCTAGATGGTCAAAGTTGGAGGTACCTTGATGAAGTACTTAGTGGAAAGACCTGGTGGACACCGATCGAATGTGGAAGATATGAATCCCGTCTAAGAATTGTTGCTTGCATGTTGTACGCTCTGGAAGCTGTAGCAACCTCATACGACGTTGGAATTCGATGCTTGACACCAAATTTTGAATCTAAGAGACTGAGTTAACACATGAGAAAAGAATAACTCAATTTAGAGTTGTATATTTCATCCAACGAAGCATGCACATTTGTAATTTGTAATCTCGTACAAATTTTTCAGATTACGTAGACCTGACGGTAAAGGCCATATCTTTCAGCTCGTATGTCCGATTGATGCGCCCTTTTGGTATGTTGTAGAAAAGACGTAGACGAACATATTTTGTTGAGGAAGCATTGTCCCATTCCTCATCAATTGGTACGCTTTTTGTAAACCCATGGCCTGAAGTGTGTTGTATCTCATTTGTAGAGGTGATGAGAACATCTTGTAGAAGACTTTGGATTGTGCCCACCAGTCGTGCAAGATTTGGGAAGACTTTCATGTGAGAATGTTATCAGGTATACACATCTTGATATGAATCTTTAGTGCTTGGAGAAGTCCGCTTCATCGAGCAATACTTCAGAGAATGGTTAATTGATGAAGCCCTGTCATGAGGATGTTGCTCTTAAGACCGTTGTTGATGCTAGATCACGATTGAAATTTCTCCAGAAATTCTTGTTGATGCTGAGACCATGAAAGGAGTTCCTCCACATATCCTTTTTGATGCCAATACTATGGTTGGAGTTGCTCCAGAGACCGAAAAAGGATAGAACCATGATTATCGATATAGCCTTTGCTCCTTCATCCAGTGAGCCTTTTACATTCACGAACTAGTTGGTGAGTTGAGCATTCATAAGATGAATATTTTCTAGGATTTCATCCCAAATTCTCCTGAATATGACTTTACTGTGAAATGGCTTTGTCAGGGAATCAATGTTGTTGTGGCAGATAACAGCGACAGTCTCCTTTCTGGATGTGAGGAGAAAAGTTCCTTGGTCGTGAAAGGCTTGTGATGTGGAGAGGTTACGTTGATGAAGTTTCATGGAATCACATCATATTGCAAATTCCAATAAGATCAAGTCCCCAGTGTTTATTGAAGGAGTTTGTGCCATCCTTTGATGAATGATTTTGCATCTGCTTCAGAAGTCTTATCATAGGATAATGAAGAATTAGCAATTGTAATTTAGTTACACTTTGATTGCGCTGGTGTTGAATCAGTGTGTCATCGTCGAGATATTTGTATTGAAGCTAGATACCCGCTATAGGAGGTGTACTCTTTGATTGGGAGTATAATTTGAAGACTTCTTGAGCATTGAGTGTTGAAGCGTACATTCCTTAAGCATCGAATGTCTTAGGGGTTTGATCATCTCGGCCTTGGAGTATCTTCTGTTGATTCAGCATCCCTTTCGTTGCGATAGTGGGATTCGACACTTGTGCAGACATCAGAGCTTTTTGATTTTGCGGCACAAATGAACACTCCTGCAAGGCTATGGAGAAATGCCCAAATTTTTCTTTGCCGTGCTTGAACATCATATCTGTAATGAATGTCTCAGTGAGATTCTCGATTCGGAGAAATGTCAGATTCAACCACTTGGTAAAATATTGCTGAAGTGAGATTACCCATTTATTGCGTCTTACAATAGCAGAGATGCTAGCATAATTGAGTCCCCATGCTAGAATAGCATGTGGGGAAATAAATGACATATACATGGGAGGAATGTGACTTGCTTGAGTGTATGACCTTTTAATGAATGTCTATGCATATTTTGCAGGTTCTTGTTTCAACCTCGTCAAAGTTCGAAATTCCTCCAAGTGCTATGATGATGGAACGTCCGCCAAATCTTCTGGATCAGAACTTTGTTCGTTGGAGAGACGTGTAACCAAAGGCGCTTTGTAAGTACCCATCTTTTCAGCGTGGATCCACGCTCGTCTGAAGGACATGTCATATCATGGATCTTCCTGATGGAACTTGGTTTCTGTCCAGGTTGAACTTATGTTCACTTTGAGAGTGATGTATCCATAAGTATTTCCGAGCGTTCCTTCAAGGTCTCTGATTGAGATGGGAGCATAAGTAGATTCTTGTCGAGTGATGCCTGTGGATCCGATGGTTTTCAGTGGAATGTTGTTGATGGCGGTGCCAACATCGATCAACGTTCTTCCAAATTCGTTTCTTCTAAGATTGACTGTGGTAAGCAGTCCCCGGTCGCACATCTTTTGGTCTGTGGCTGGAGGCTCAAGAAGTATTTCCGGAATAGACTTCTTGACACGATGTGGTTCAGTGCTGTGAACATGTCTCTCTTTTGTTCCTTCGACAGATAGATCAATTCACGTTCGACCAATGATTGAACTGCCTCTTTAATAGGTTGTTCAGAGAGTGTAAAGGTTCTAATTAGGAGAGGATTCTTGTGTATGATAGACACATTTTTGTGTCTGAATTGTCCTCAGTGTCTCTATTGCTAGTGCTTGATTTTGTACTTAATATGGTGTTTTTATGTTTGTGTAGGTGTTTTTGGAGAAATACACTTGTGTTGAAAAAGTTTCTCAAAAAGTGATATTTGGACCCCTGGAGGACATTTGCTATACGGACCTAAGATTTGGATAAGGGACATCCAAGGTTATGCACATCCCAAATTCATCCTCAGCACCCATCTGCTATTCACACCCTTGAAAAGGATAGGGGCACTTCATCTTCAACAGTTCAAAAACAAAAATGGCGGGAAAAATATTCACTTCACTGGCAGATTTTTCGATCGGATTTTGGAGGAGTTTTTGTGCGATTCAATCGCTGAAACTTCATGGGTAGTTGTGATATGTCCTAACAGAGCTGGTATGGGTGTTTGTTTTGATCAAATTTGGCTGGATAACTTGGTTTAATCCAAACAGGGAGTTGGAGGAAAAACATGAGCTTGCACGAGTTGTGAGGAATTTAAACGTGTTCTGCTCATGTTTGATGACTCGAGAAACACTTTGGACCTTGACAAAGATAAATAAGGAGATTTTGCAGATGTAGAAACGCGTGAAAAGCTAAATCAGGGAAGAAAATATTCCCAGAATATTTTTCATCAAGGCCGAGTTAAGAGAGAATTATCTTGAGTTATAGCGAGATTTCTTGGTGCTACTGGGTATAAATAGCTTCCTAGGATCACATAGAAGCGTTCAGGAGAGTTTGGGAGAGTTTAGAGTAACAACAGAGGAGATTGATCGTGTTGCAGAGAAAACTTTTCTGCTGCTCTAGGAAGAACACGAAGAATAAAAGACCACCAGAGGCGGTCGTTTATCAACAGTGACAACGACAGCCACACGAGGGTCGCAGAGATACAACAACAACAGTTCTTTTCTATCGTTCTTTGTAACAGTGTTTTGCAACAATTATAAACGTTGCAAACACCCGATTTTCATTATTTTCTCTCCATTTCATCTTTGTAAACAAATTTTGAGCATGAATCAATATTTTGAGCAAGTTTATACAATGATGAGCTAAACCCATCCTCTGGGGCGACGGGAGAAGCTATTTCGCCAATAAAATGTGGTAATCTCTATTTTATTTAATTTATGCAATTATTATATGATTATTTGCCTTGATAAATAAATAGAAAAAATGGTTTTTGTTAAACAATTGTTATTTCAATTGATGGAGCATGCTAGCCTAGGGTTTTGATGTCCCATAGTTTCGATTTACAATTGTTATTTTTAAAAAAATCAACTTTTGCAATATTTAGAATCAATTTGAATGAAGGATTTGCATAATTATAATTAGAGAATATAAATCACTTTGATATTGGTAATTAGTGGAATCCATAGCATGTTATCAGGTAATTAGTGGTAATTATGATATGAATCTTTGAATGAAGGATAGCCCCAGTCTTCTCCATATTTTTCATATCACTTTTATTTAAGTTTCCTATATTTTTATTTAAAATTAAGTCTAAAATATGCTTTCACAAGTCTTGAACGAATCTTATTACTACAACAACTTTGAAAACACATCAGTGTACTCCAGGGATTCTCTATTTCTTCAGTTGGCTCTCTCCTGATGAACGATAATTTGATTGCACCATCTTGAACCCATACTTTTGGTAACTCGATCACTCCTTCATGAGAAGATAGAAGTTTGAGTCTGTCTGATCATTTCCCCGTTTATTGATGTTGGGTCGAGGTTTGTGCATTTCAGGATTGGTTATCTTTTCTTCGCGCCTTCGGAGAAGCCTGAGATGTTGGAAAAGCGCTCTGATGCTGTGTCTCGGCTTTCTTTTTATTCCTTTCAGCAACAACGTTTGTTGAAGGCTGAAGATGTACTGATTGTTGACTAGGAGTCGACTGCTTCAAGGTTCCTCGACTTTGCAGACTTTTCTCTTTCCAATAAAGCAGGTGCAGTAGTCGCTAATAGTTTGGCTGCTTCGTGAAGCTCTGAGAAAGTCTGCAACCAGATATTTTCCAGCAAGAATCTGTAGACCGGGATCATTCCGTTGATGCACAAGTCCACCAGTTGTTGTTCAGTGAGACTCGGTCATAACAATCCAAAGATTGGATTCTGAATCTGTTCATTGCTCTTCTAAGACATTCATCTTAAGTCAGAGAGAGTAATCTGCTCTGAGACGAAGAATTATTTACGGTAGAAAGCATTAACCATTTATCTCCGGCCAGTGATGCTCCTAGGTGTAATGTTGTTGTACCATGTGTATGCTCGGCCTGTCAGGGATTTCCAGAATTCCTTCAGACGGTCGACATGGTTGTGCTCATGTTCGCCCAGTGCTTCCAGGAATTGAGATACATGTTCTCAAGCGTTCTCCATTCCATTGTATAGTATGAACATTGGAGAGGTGTAGCCCTTCGGGAGAGGAATTATTTGTGTAGCACCAGGATATGGAGGTTGGTGGCCGACATGTGGTGTCTTGTATTTTCCATGGTTCTCCAGGAGGCTTTCCAAATCTTCTCGAGTAACAAAGTTTGATGATTCCTTCGCTGATGAATCGTCTGCAGTTTTGCGGACTTCATTGTCATCCACTGTATGAACTGGAACGACCTCAGAGTCAGCATATGAGGATGTTTCTTTTCCTTTTCCCCTTTCTTGAGTTTTCTCTGATACCCTGTGTGTAAGAGTCTTAAGATAATTGAATAATTCCTTCTGGGTGGAAGCCATGTCAGTATGATTTTTGGCGAGAGTTTCTTGCACCTTCATGAGATCGCCTATGGTAGGCGGATTTTCTCTGACTTCTTCGGGATGCCGACCAAATAGAGGATGATTCCCGGCGTTGGGTTGAGGAGGAGTGACACCACCACTGCCACTGTTTGAAGTAGGAATGGTTTATGGAATATCATCGTTAGTTCCGTTGTTAGTGCTAGCATCATTTGTGTTAGGATCCGCAATCGTGCGAGACCTGAGATCAACCATCTTGTGAAAATGTGAGACTGCAACCGAGAGAATGAACTCCCACTGCGGTCTCCAATCTGTAGATGGGGAAAAACGATTTTATGGTTTTTACGGAATTGAGGAGATGACCGTGCGAAGACTCCTTGAACCGATTAAATGCTCAACCTCACCCAGATGCACTGCAAGAAGGGAGTGCTTTAAGTTCGAGAGATCAATCTGTAGGACTCCGACCTAAACTAAGACAATGGTCGTTCGAGAGTCAATTTGATCACAAGAGAGGATGGGCTGATCTGTAGGAGGGAATCTGAGAAATGTGTGAGATCAATGATGATCCAGATTGTAGTTGTGTTGTGTATTCTACGTAAGAAAGTTCCGAATGATTTAATTTTACTCAGTTGAGAGTGATTGCTCAAACGATGAGTTCGTGCAGACGAAAGATTGTCTGTGTGAACTTGTCGAGAAATTCTTGTGTAAACGAATGTTGTTCTTTTCAATCATGATTCAGAGGCCTTTTATATTTCTGAATTGAAAACACCATGATCCCATGAAGTGTGACAGTTGCTGGAGTCAAAGAGTGGGGAAGTGAAAATCGTGTTGAAACCAGTTACTCATCGTGCAGAGACTTGGTTAACTTTCCACCCACTACTTTGCTAACTCCTCCAACTGATTGCACGACTTGCCCACATTCTCATCGTGTGTATGAACACACGTTTCGTAGACCGCCAGACCAAAACCCTAGTTAATATCCCCCCATGTGACACGATTGACATCTCGTGATTGTGGAGTCAGTTGCTGACTTTGTGGGACGATGAGTCCTTGTGTTGCTGAGTTGAACGTGACTTTGCAAATGTTCTGAGACTCATGAATATAACATGTCTGTTGAGACAGAGGTATAATTATGTTGGTTGTTAAGGTGAGCAAATATTGCTCGTATGAGCAAATGTTGCTCGTTTGATAAATTGTTGAATGTTGATAATCAATATTCATGGACTGAACAAATATTGAATATTGATAGTTGAACCAATATTCATGGACTGGGCAAATACTGCTCGTCTGAGCAAATGTTGCTCATTTGTTGAATATTGATAGGTTATCCAATATTCTTCAGTGCGGAAAAATATTGTTCATCTGAGCAAATGTTGCTCATTTGATGAATTGTTGAATATTGATAGTTGAACCAATATTCCTTAGTCTGAGCAAATATTGCTCGTCTGAGCAAATATTGCTCATTTATTGAATATTGATAGTTGAACCAATATTATTCAGTGCGGACAAATATTGTTCATCCGAGCAAATGTTGCTCATTTGATGAATTGTTGAATATTGATAGTTGAACCAATATTCCTTAGTCTAAGCAAATATTGTTTGTCTGAGAAAATGTTGCTCATTTGATGAAGTATTGGTAGGATGAACAAATAAATATTAAATTAAAATACTGGCGACCAAATATAATTAATTAGAGCGTTGATCATGGGATCAACATAAAATTTAGTGTTTGAATATGGAATTATGAACCTTGAACTCAAAACCCTAATTTTGATCACTTGCTGAATTGATGATTTATTAAAAATCATTTATGAAAATGAAGGAGGGACCGGCTACATGGAATGATGAATCAACTATGTAGCGCCCAAAGGTGAGAAAAATACTAAAGTCTCTTGAAGACCAGTTGGTGAAAGGATGACTAAATGCTGGTTTAATCATTTATTAAAATAGTGCTCGCGTGAGCATCAGGTAGTAGAACCTGATTATGGAAAGATGAGGGACCGAACAAGGGATCATGAGACCAAATTTTGGTGTTCATGGGACCAGCTGATGGTCGTTTGAACAAACTCCCAGCTGTCTGAGAAGAGTTTGGACCCAGCATGAGCAATTGAGCAAATTAGGTCAAAATTATTAAAACACTGGGACCGACTAATTGCAAGCCTCAGGGACAGCCTTGGTTGGTCAAGGAGACATGCCCGCGTCACCATCTCAGTTCTGAGAGTTTCGATATTTTCTGGTGTGCGTTTGAGCAACATTTTGAGAAAATATGAAGAAATCAGGGATTTTGCTGAAACTGTGAAACTTCATGAGATGAAGGAATAAAATTATAAAATAACGAAGGAATCATGAGGTGTTGGAGCGGCTAGGCCAAGGCATGGCCGGCCGGCCAAGGAGCCAGTCCCAACGCACCTTTTCCTAATTTATAATATTTTCATGATTTTAGGGAAATATCATAAAATCAAGAAGTTTGTTGAAACCAAGGAATTTGTTGAAATCAAGGAGGTTCCATGAGATGAGGAAAACATAAAAAATAATAATGATAAAATAACGGGCGTGTGGAACCTGCTAGGGTGTGACCGGCCGGCTATGGCTCGGTCCCACGGGTTTCCCTAATTTTATATTATTTTTCATGAACTTGAGTGAAATTTCATGAATCCAAGGAGTTTGCTGAAACTAGAGAATTTCCTTGAAGTGAAGGAGTTTCCATGAGATGAGGAAACAAATAATATTAAAATAATAAGACATGGGTGTGTGGGACCGGCCACGGCTAGGGCATGGCCGGCCGGCCAATGAGCCCGGGTCCCGTGCGTTTTTCTCCCTAATTTATAATATTTCATGAATTGAGGGAAATATCATGAAATCAGGGAATTTTCATGTGATGAGGGAAATAATAAAATAATAAGGAGTCATGAGGTGTGGGACCGGCCACGGCCAGGGCATGGCCGTCCGGCTAGTGGACTTGGTCCCGCGACACCTTTCCTAAATTTATTATTTCTTTGATACGAAGAAACACCATGAGACTGGGGAGTTTCCTTGAGATGAAGGAGATTTGCTCAAATGAAGGGATTTTCATGAGATCAAGAAAAATAATAAAAATATGATAAAATATAAAATTGGACGTGGGACTGGCCACGACACGACCGGCCGGCCGGTGGGCCCAGTCCCCAACGCCTTGATTAATATTTTATTAGTTATTATTTTCTTCCTACTTTGTATAGGTTTGTCGTTCCTTCATGTTTTAGAATGCTCGTTTGCGCATTCAGGTGCTCGTTCGTGCATTATTGCTGAATACACTAACACCATTTTGGTCGGGGCTTACTCGATAGCTGCTCATATGCCCATACGTTGAACATTTATCACTAACCCGTGGAATTCTGCTGGGAAGAACCACGAATTGAAGTGACGAAATATTACGAAGAATCGTAGAATATTGTTGAATATTCAGTTAACGATTAGAGATAATTAATTGATGGCTCTATACTAGCAGGCATGCTGTATAGGAGCACTAATTATCTGAGAATTGAGAAATATGAGCTTGTTGAAACGTTATATCTCTTTTATATAGTCAGGGAAAACCTTGTTGCATCCCGAAGACGTTATTGCTCTATACTAGCAGGAAAGCTGTCTAGGAGCCGTCCAATCATAATGATTCTCTACACATGTCTTTTATATAGTTAGGGAAAACATTGTTACATCCTGAAGACGTTATCGCTCTATACTAGCAGGCAAGCTGTCTAAGAGCCGTCCAATCGTTCGATTCTATATAAAAGTGATTACTGAAATTGCTCAGTATTCATGAGATATGTCGTTGTATCAGCTGAGAGACTGCACATCTGCATCTGCTCTGAGAGACAGTATTCTCAGTCAGAGGTTCTTGCAGCATGAACTTTCATGCTTCAATGAGATACATGAGCCTCAATTCTCATCTGATTCTTGGATCAAGAGTATTTACAATTATGGTTTTATGATTTTAGCCTTTGTCGAAAATCCACCATCTACAGATACACCTATGATCACGAAAACCAGAGCCGTTTCCGCCACTCCAACGTTTCTTCAAGTATGATAGCTCCAACCGTCACCAGAGCCGCTGCTACTCCACCATCAGGGCAAGAGACTAGAGGAGCCGGAAGAATCCGACCTCCTTTTACCATCGTTGATTTGATGAAAAGACAAAAGGTTCTCGTAAGGCTCAGACAGACGTTTCTATAACTCAGAAAGAGATACATATTTCCTCAAGATACTGACGGAGCGACCACCATAAGAGTCACGTCAACTCAAGAGGGAGCTGACAAGGAATACTTTTAACATCCGGCGCAGGCACTTCAGCAGGACGTGCGTTTATATATAAAGAGGCTCGTGTTGCTCTTGAACGCCCAGTAGAAGGGAATCAACAATCCAATTTCATCACACGTAGGAACGACTACTCCAAAATCGAGGCAAAGAAAATCAGCAACCCTCCTGGGTTCACAGAGACCCTCTTCCCATCAGTAGCTGCATAATTTCTTGGGAATCCATCCAAATCGTGCAATCCATGATAAATCATTTTTGTAATATTCTGTATTTCTACAGGGCGCATCGTCAAGACATACTCGCAGCCCTCAACCGCACTGCATTAGGAAAGAAGCTGTTTCCAGCCAGAGAAGCCATTCACAAACCCCAACCTCTCATGGGAAGCATGATTGATAGACGGAACTGGGGACTCCTAACCACTGTTCACTTGGAGGATGTCGAGTTTGACAGCACGCTGATTGACGCGGCCTCCGATTTCAACATTGTATCCGTCAAGGCTCTGAGAGGTGAAAGGGAGAGTCGAAGAGAAGAAGTGTATTCTTTCCAATAAGGAGAAAAGCGCTACTTGCCGACCAGCACCATTTGTGACGTCTTCCCATGCCATATCGTATCAATTCATTTTTTCGGAGTCAAGGGTTGGAGTTTTCTACACGAGCCGCTTCAACATTCTCTCGGGAAGCCGCTCCGCTTCCAGAGCCAGAAGCCACTTCGGTTTAATGTTTCCCTCTGGAAACCGCTTCAACATTCTCTCGGGAAGTCGCGCCGCTTCCAGAGCCAGAAGCCGCTCCGCTTTGATGTTTCGCTCCGGAAACCGCTTCAATATTCTCTCGGGAAGCCGCCCCGCTTCCAGAGCCAGAAGGCGCTCCGCTTTAATGTTTCGCTCTGGAAACCTCTTCAACATTCTCTCGGGAAGCCGCTCCGCTTCCAGAGCCATAAGCTGCTCCTCTTTGATGTTTCGCTCTGGAAACCGCTTCAACATTCTCTCGGGAAGCCGCTCCGCTTCCAGAGCCAGAAGCCGCTCCGCTTTAATGTTTCGCTCTGGAAACCACTTCAACATTCTCTCGGGAAGCCGCTCCGCTTCCAGAGCTAGAAGTCGCTCCGCTTCAGCATCCTCTCCATAAACTGCTCCAGGATCCGAAGATGAAGCTTCAGAGTTTTGCTCCATAAGCTTTAACGTCCTCTCCAAGAGCCAAAGCCGCTTCAACGCCACACTCCTTCCTTCGAAAGTTCGTGCCTGTAGCCACCACACTCCTCCCTATCAAGGATCGTGATCACATCCAGCCAAGGATCGCTGTTGTGGCCGTTTTTTGATCCATATCGCCAAACCTCGTGGTCATGAACATTTTACTCGCTTACGCATACATCCGATCCATTTGCTTCCATGAACGCCCATACAATTCCAGCCGACCTATTTTGGTTCCCATGCGGTGTAGTCTCTTATGATAACATCTGCTGCCAAGAACTGTTGCTGCTCGTTTGTCGATGCCAGTCAGAACTTCACCATAGAAACAACTTCTACAAGGGTAATCCGTACTTCTCCATGTTTTAGTTTCACATGGAAGAAGTAATAGAGTCACCACTACGGATGCGAGATGGTGATATCCTTATCATGGTCAACTCACCGACCATACCGGATATAAGCATGTAAACCACACCTGGGGACTGAAGCCTCCTTCGTGTTTAGAAGCTTAAACGCAGTCACCACCTTACCAGCAAATGCAGCAGAAGCACATCTTCCACAAGAAAATAAGCTCAGGATAATTACACATGTGGACTACCAAAACGGGATGCCTTTACTGCTCTCAACCAGGTTATTTCCGATTTCAACATCATCACTGTCGAATTTTTACAAGCCGTAAGAATTTCTTAACATGAAGCCATACACGTGCATCAAAGTCCCCAAAAGCACGCCACAGAGATACATTCACATATCCGGCCACACTATCGGATTTAACAGAAGTATAACTGGGCACTGCTCACTGCATCCCATTCCATACAATAGTCCAAGGTTCAGAAGATGGTTCAAAGGATATCGTTTAGAACGAAGTCCTTGAGGACTTGATAGCAGCACATCGGCAATGGAACATCTCTCAACTCATCTACTTCACCCAATGGTTGCGGAAGATTTCGACCATACAAGTATCCATAGTATATCATCATCGCAATAAAAAGTCTAGGTACCAAATAACCTAAAGTCAAGGATGAACCAACAATGCAACCACAATCTCAAAGATTAGCCCTGACATTATTTCATCCATCCATCCCAAGAGTGCAATGGAGTTTGGTTAATTTTGAAATCCACTGTCAGATACTCATCCTTCTAGAGTCAGAACCTTATTACACATTCTGGAGAAGATCGATGGAACTTTGGGTGGATACATGCGAGAGCACCTACCTTGAGTTCTCCTGGCTCGCCTTGATGCTGATTTGGAGATTGATTTGTTACCACTAATACTCGTTCTACCACCGCTAATAAATGACGAAGAGGAGCCAGATATTGCAGATGAAAGCACAGAGATGGACGAACAACAAAAACAGAAGAGGGTCGATACCTCTTTTGATACGAACGCAGTTTTTAGAGTTTGAACAGAATAAGGATTACTTACTTCCATGAACAGGAATAGATGACTGGGGGCACCACACTCATGCTCCATAGCCGAACAAGTAGTGTGCCAATATCTCCGCTCCATGACCGAACCAACAGCGTGACAACACGAGAAACACCAGTCGCTCAACATGCAACTCTCCATGACTCCAGCATTCTGTGGTTAAGTTAGCGCCAACGCTCCAGCATTCCGTGATCCACCCTACAAGCCTTCCAAGTGTCATTTCCACCGTCCCATGGACTGAAGCCATTAGCGCTATCATCACCGCTTGGTAGCCGAGTTCCAACGCCAATAGTCCACGGCCAAGACAATGTAAGACGCGCTTACCAGACACGCATGCCATACGCGCTTACCAAGCCTCACAATGCCCGCGGCTCCAATCCAAGCCGCGTTGAATCCGCGCCAAGCCAAGTTGTGTCCAAGCCGCGCCCAAGCCACGTCCAAGCCGCGCTAAGCCAAGCCGCGCCCAAACCAAGTCATTCCAAGCCGCCCAATGCCAGCGTCTCCGTTCCAAGCCGCGCAATGCCAACGACTCCCTTTCGCGCCAAGTCTATGCCAACGGCTCCCTTCTAAGATGACGCCAACAGTTTGCGTCTCAGCCAGCAGCCATCTCTACCACCCCGCGGCCTAGCCAGTAACACAGAATTTACGCAAAGCCACTAATGCAAGAGTTATGGATTCTCTTTATCTCCCGAAAAAGGTTAGTCGGATCTGCCTGACCATCTTTTCATAACTTTCCGTTTCGATCTTGCCTTCGTCTGTCACCATCTCATGCTTACCTCGCAACAAGGCCCCTGTTCCGAACTAAGAAGGGGACTTAATGTTGATGGTGGTTTTTAGCTTAGGGTTAAAATCATAAAAACTTGCATCAAATGTGACGTCACTATGCAAGGAAGCGGTGCCGCGAGTACTAACCTCTTCGCCGACATATTTATTGAGCCGCTCAATACACTTTTATCCATAACACTCTATAAATTTCGGCACCCCGCCAAAACGAGACTCACTGAGTACTTTCCTGTGCTATGTTCCCCAGCAGAACCCTTAATCGGTATGGCATGACGGATTTATGTTCACTCGCAGCGGAGTAGCATGAACCTCCAAGTACCAAATTTAAGGCCATTGCACGAAATGATCAGACATAAAGCACACTACATTCTGTAGATAAATATTTTTGTATGGCAGCATACAAAATCCAGCTAATTATTGTGATAACTCGCAAAGAACTCATAAACCCGATTTACAAATTAGGGTTTCGTGCCCAGCGCAGTATACTGGACCTCGTTGGTCGAAACCATGCTTAAACAAGCTAGGCAACCGAATCCGCCACAGCGCGCTAAAAGTGCAGCCGTGCCCTATCATGTCGGCCCTCTTTCCATCGACCAATCAGGTCACTTCAAATCCACCACCACGCATTAGAAGTATGGCCACCCCCTAGCATGCTGGCCCCACTTCCCGACAACCAATCGGGTTGCTCCAAAACTTTCCACGGCCTCAAAAAGGTCGCCATACTAAGTTGGCTTCCCAAAACACGCCAGCTTCCCAAAAACGCGCTAGCTTCCCAAAAACGCTAGCATGCCGCACATGCCGTACATGCCAGGCGCGCATGCCAGACGCGCTTACCAGGCGCGCATGCCAAACGCGCTTACCATACGCGCATGCCAGACGCGCTTCCAGACGCGCATGCCAGGCGCACATGCCGCACGCGCATGCCAAAAAACATGCGCAATCCATGCCAGTCACACCACCACGCCTCTGACCAACAACGAAAGGTATCCACGATCAACGGCTGCCCTTCCTCCTGAGATGCAAATCTCAGCCGTACAAGTTTTCCACCAAACTTGTGGCAACTTTTGGTCGCAATGCCAAATTCCATGGTTTATGCCAAAACCCCTAACTTGGACGCGCTTAAAAAATGCACGAGCATGTTGGCCATGCCGCCATGCCACAGCTACTAGCACGTCGCTATTCCACGGCTACTGGCATGACACCATGCCACAGCTACTAACGCGTCGCTATGCCACAACTAATGGCATGCCACCATGCCACAGCTACTAGCACGTCGCTGTGACATAACTACTGGTATGCCACCATGCCACAGCTACTATCACGTCGCTATGTCACGGCTACTGCCATGACACCATGCCACAGCTACTAGCACGTCGCTATGCCACGGCTACTGGCATGTCGCCATGCCACAACTACTATCACGTCGCTATGCCATAGATACTGTCATGCCACCATGCCACAACTACTAGCACGTCGCTATGTCAAGGCTACTGGCATGCCACCATGCCACAGCTGCTAGCACGTCGCTATGCCACGGTTACTGGCACGCCACCATGCCACAGCTACTAGCACGCCACCATGCCACGGCTACTAGCACGTCGCTATGCCATGGCCACTGGAATGCCACCATGCCACACGTAGCAACCTGCTACACGTTTTCCACGAAAACATTCGAGACATCAAAACATGTCACAAACTTGGGATACTCATCAGGGTATTGGTCTGGCGATTTACAGCGTGCGGCGTGCAATACGCCCGTTACAAGAAAGTGTCATAAGAGTGAGGCAGTTAGTAAATACAAGAAGTAATGGTCTTAGACGTTTTCTTCATTATGGAAACATCAATTCCATGCATTACCCTTTACCGCTTTCTTCCATTACTCAACCGTTTCCACTTTTTACGAGGACATGGTACGTTTCGTTGCGACTTGTATAAATAGGTCTCACCTATTTCTACCAAAGAACAAGTTTTGGTCAGGAGAACAGTACACATCCAGAAATCACCTGGTAGCTATCCATTCAACTCTCCAGTTCAACTTTCGGATACAAGTCGCAAAACACCCACACTTCCAGAATTAACTATTCTGGCCTCAACACTTTCTTCGCTTCCCTCCCTAAGACCAACCCTTCTCCTTCACTTTGTGACCGAAACAAGCCTGGAACGGCAATTTCTTAGTTTAGGCCAAGATTGTACAGATTGATCTCTCGAATCAAAAGTACTCACGTGCAGTACATTGTTTTGGGTTTAGATTTGTTTCTCACCCACACTCACATGAAATTACCGAAATCAGCAGAAACTATTTTTACCCACAAACACCTATTGTGTTTGGTTAAGTCCGAACCTTTGTATCAAGTAAACATACTTCGTTGTTATATTGTCTCGATCTCGTATCCATAGACGATCACACGAAGTGTGAACCGATTAGTTGTATTGTCTCGACTCAGTCCATAAACAATCACTTTCGGATAAAGGACTTATAGGTAGGAAAAGTTTTAGCTTGAGCTATATTTGGGTACCCTCACCTTTTCAATTGGTATCAGAGTAGGAAAACACGAAAATATATAACAATCTGTGTTTGGTGCTATCCAACCTATAAGAATTGAATCTAATGTCCGATTCAGTTAACGTTATGCAAGAGTTTGAATGCCCAAAAGTTGAAGATGTTAATACTTTGTTGACTCATGATCCAGGAGTTACGAAAACATCTATGTCTTTTTCTGAGGAAAAAGAAGATGCTGACAACGAATTGGTAAAACTCCTAAAGCCTATACAATCTATGTCTTCTAAAGTGTTTATTTTAAAGACAGAGTCAAATCTTCTTAAGCAGGAGATCAGAGAAAAAGACATTCAACTGAACTGTCTAGCCAAAGAGAAAATGGATCTCGTTGTCAAACTAGAAGCTCTTGGTAAATGTTCTACAGATAAAGAGACACGTCCTATGATTCTGACTAAGGATGTTGTTGTGATTTCTTCTGATGAGGAAACTAAAAGTCCTTGATCGACTTTTACAAAATGTGACAAAACCGGGTTAATCACATCTGAAACACATCAATATGATGGTAGTTATCTAACTACATCAAGTTAGAGGAGGATGAGAAACCAGCTTCTAGATCTACTGATGATCAAACGAAATCTTGTCCAAAGGAAACTTTGAACCGATTCCGTGATGACTCTAAGGAATACAATTTTCAGTCACTTGAAATGAAACTTATACTTCTTCAACATTCGGTGGTAAAAATTTTGAAATAAGTTTCTTGTCTTAAAAAACCGAAAGATTATTCCTCAGTAGAAAGACAGATTATACTACATCCCAATAAGATCAACTCAAAGGAGTCAGAGGAAAGAGTTGATAATCGCTTCTGAAAAAAGGTTCCTCCGTACCCATATCGAAACAGTTCTGGTTTTGATGAGGAACGACTTCAGAAGAAAGGGAAAGAGCGAATCTCTGCCAAAAGAAACAATCACGATTTTCCGATAGTTGTTTCAAATGATCACACTAATGTGAATAATAAGGAAGTCCTTAGAATGAGAAAATCTTATGAAAATCTCATTGAAAGAATTAAGAGAGATCTAGCTGTCTCTGAGAATTCTCACATTAGTACATTTTCTCCACATGATCATATCTCTAGAGTTAGAAAAGATCGTCGTCTTGGGAGAAAATATTTTGGGCAGAAATTCCCTAAAAAAAACATGAACTATGTTTATGATATCCACTGTAAGCTGGAAAAAGCTTACTCTGATGCAACTTAGTTGTATCTAAATTGTGCACTCTCATCCCATACTGTGCTCTTAATATTGGATGAGAAAAGCACATAAAAAAGGGGGGGGGGGGG